>NC_135537.1:88416842-88741260 GCF_045843805.1 Urocitellus parryii | reverse complement strand
AAGCAGGAGGATGGTGAGTTCAAAGCCAGCCTCAGCATCAGCGAGGTGCTTAGCAACTCAGTGGGACACATCTCTAAATATAATACATAATAGGGCTCAGGATGAGGCTCAGTGGTCAACGGCACCTGAGTTCAATCTCTGGTTAAAAAAAAAGAGTGAAGAGAACTGTGTGTGTGTGTGTGTGTGTGTGTGTGTGTGTGAGAGAGAGAGAGAGAGAGAGAGAGAGAGAGAGAGAAATGGTATTGGTGGTGCTGGGGATTGAACCCAGGACCTTGTACATGCTAGGCAAGCACTTTACCAACTGAGCTATATCCCTAGCCCCAAAGAATTTTTTTTAAGGAGACATGTGATCAACAGCGAGGGGTCCATAATGAAGAGGACATAGACGCTGCACTAGAAACTCAACTATGACAGGGAGAGGAGGGGAGGGAAAAGAAAAGTAGTACTGGGGGCTGAAATGGAGAAAACTATAAATATGTTGAAGTGAACCTCACAATTATGAGTAACTATGACAATTAAAAAAAAAAGAGGAGCTGGGGATGTGGCTCAAGCGGTAGCACGCTCGCCTGGCATGCGTGCAGCCCGGGTTCGATCCTCAGCACCACATACAAACAACGATGTTGTGTCCACCAAAAACTGAAAAATAAATATAAAAAAAAAATTCTCTCTCCTCTCTCTTTAAAAAAAAAAAAGACTGGGAGACAAGAAAGTGGAGGCAGTAGAAATAACTGCTGCCTCACGGAGCACAGGAATGGAACTAGGAGGGGTATGACATCAAGGGAGGTCTTTCCTGGGTTTTCTTTTTACCTACTGTACTGGGATCCTGACAGGAAAAAAAACTGATAAGTAGAAGATACAGAAGACAAAAAATGACCATAAGAGTGGGACTAACAGTAGGAGTGATGTCCTTGAGGAGGAGAGTGGAGGGATGAGAGCCTTACCACAAGGAGAGAAGCCACTTTCAGGAGTAACACTCACTGTTCTATTTTAAAGGGAGGGAATTCAAGAAAATCAGTATATAAAATCTATCTATCTATAGGTACATATATACATATACAGATTTTTTTTTCAATAGAGATTTGATGAAAAAGCAGGAACTTAGATGAAAAAGCAGGAACGTAGACTTCAGAGCAAAGAAAATGACTAGAGACAAGGAGGGACATTACATAACGAAGGATGAAGCCACCATAAAGAAGTATCCAACTCCACCTCAAGATACAGCAGTGAAACTAACAGGGCTGAAAGGAGAAAGCCAAGTCCACAATTTCAGCTGCAACTTGGACACTGACTTCTCAGCAACGGACAGGACTACCAGATAGACAATCAGCAAGGATACACACTCCAACTGGCTCTCACATACAGAACATCCCACCTACTAACAGCAGAACACACAACTTTTTCAAGCATCCATGGAACAAATTCATTGACAGAAAATATCCTGGGCCTTAAAACATAACAAATTTCAAACAACCAAAATCATAAAAAGTGTGTTGTGACCATAATGGAAACAAACTAGAAATCAGTATCAGAAAGACTACAGGAAAAATTAAGTAGTTCATATCAAATATCTTGTATTCTCTCAATGACACGAGGCAAGGTAGAAAGAAGAGGGGAGAAGAAAGAGAAAGGAATGAAACTAATAACTGAGTGCCCACTGTAGGACAAATACTGTGCCAGACATGGCACCAACCCAACAGATAGCCAAGTTTGCTCTCAAGAACCTTCTATGCCAAGGATGGGAGTTAGAAAGATGACAACATAAAAATGAAACAAAATGTTGGGTGTGTTTAGTGTTAATATAGAAAGAAGAATGAGGGAGAAAGTAGCAGACAAAATCACAAAGGCAGGAGAGGAGATCAGAGGTGCTCTGTGTAGTACACACTGGGTAAGTGGAAAGGTGGAACCAGAGGTCAGCAGGAGGCCCCTGCAATAAAATAGGCTGCAGTGACAGGGCATAGGAATGGCTGCAGTAAAGCAGAGAGAAGTGTTGAGGGTATGGCAGATAGGATTTTCTGATGAAGTGGAATGATCCAAGAGAAATGCAGACTCTAGGACAATTCAAGTTGTCTGGTTATGCTCCAGGTAGAATGAAGTTGCCGTTTTATGGGACGGGAAGATCTGAGGAGAAGGTTGAGGTGTGAGTGTATATGTATGGTGGTAAATCAAGACTTCAGATAATGCAGTGTAGTTTTAATTAATGTAATTTCAAGTTTTTAGCTTCTCCCATTTTCTTAATTTTGAAAAAAGTTAAAACCTACAAACTGTTAGGATTGTATGAACACCCATATCCCTTTACCTAGATTCACTAGTTGCTAATATTTCACCAAATCTGCTTGAGCGTTTTCTTTTGCTGAACCACTTCCCCTCACATACTTATATCTATCTCTTCAAAAAAGACATTCTCCAGCATAACCACATTACAATTGTCACACTCATTATTACATATAGTACTCTTCTCTGATATACATTTCTTTATAATTTTCCTGGAGCCAAGATTCAACCAGGGATGAGTGTGTTCAGTTTGGGAAGCCTAGGAAGCATACATGTGTGGCTGTGTCAAGAAAATAGAATGTATGCATTTGGAATTCAGGGTTAAGGTCAGATTTGAAGATACATTCTATAGTGAGAATATGAATTACTTAGGAAATGCAGTTGGACTGGGTGCCCATTTGAAGTTAATAATTATAAATTTAAGGTGAAATGTGTCTGTTGAGTTATGATTTTCTCTAGTAATAATAAGTTGAATGCTCAGAGACACAGTGACAATATGCCTAACCATGGTTAGCTTAAGTAGGTTATAGGTAAAAAGAAGCAAGGAAACTGACAGCCCCTTTAATGGAGTGATTGTAACAACAGAGCATGGGTTCTGTTCTGGATGAGAAGGAAAGCAAAGATTGGAGGTGATAAGCATTGTTCTAAAAATCTATGATTGTAAAAAAAAAATTACTAGTTTAAAATAAATGTTAAATATTTGTCATATTTAATGTTTGCCTCTGGCAAAGAGGCCATCCCATATTTAAGAGAAGAAAATCAGTCAGCATTATCAATATTTATTTTTACTATACAAAACTGTATTTAGTGGAAAGGACACAAAATATAGAAACCACCTCCTAGAGGCAGAGCCTAAAAGAAAATAGGAAAGCAGGCTTCCATCCTCAAAGGTAGAAGCAGAGTTTAATGATATCGTAATCACAAAGCTTGTTCCTGGCAAAAACAAGACTAGCACTAAAGTCTCTGAACTTCCAAGTCCAGCACTATCCATCTTGGCTTCCAAAATATGTTGTCAGAAAACTTCTGGAAAAACATATAAATATTCACAGGGTTATCCTTGGTAATTGGGGTTGTGGAAGTAAAAGTTCCCCACTTTTTATTTTAGTACTATTGAAATTTTTTTGTGATGAACATGTACTACTTTAATAACAGGGTGGTTAGTAAAATGAAATAAAAAAAACATTATTATGCCATGCATAGCAACCAAAACTAGGCAGACACTTGCAACTTTTAATTCAGCAATTATTGTGTCCTTGGCTGCTACATCCTGCCCTTCCCCCTTCAGCCCACCTGTTTCCCACCTTTTGGTCACCCCATTCAGCATTTTCTAGGCCCAGTCACACACTCTCAAGATAAGGGGAAGAGGGCAGAAAAACGACAGCCTAGGACATATAAAAAGGGCTGAATACCTCGCTTCTTGGGATACCAGCAATGGTCCCCTTCTCCCTCCTGGGAGAAGTCCTCTTTTTAAACTAAACCCTGTTTGCCTCTGCGTGCTTCTCTAATGTTCAAACTTCAACATGTGAGGAAGCAGACTTTGTCACGGATAGATAACCATCGGTATCAGTGTCACTTCAAATGGTCATCAAGGCTTCAGTCATCTCCTGCAATTAGTCTTCCATGAAGCCAGCCCCTCTACTGCACAGCATGCTTTTACGGCGTGTACTGTAAATTTTAAGGCAGTTAGTTCTTTGGTGCAGAAGCTGTCTTTTTCTGTTTCTTACCCCTACCACTTGGCCACTGGTTAACACAAGTAAGCAGTCAACATTAGGTTTGATCCGTGAATAAATTCTTGCAGGACTGAAACGGCTCTTGTGGATCTGGAACGTAGGGGGATAACAGGGACCGGTGCCATGAGCACAGGCAGGGGACTAAGGAGACAGCATTGGTACCAACACAGCCTCCAGCCGCTCCAACCGGGAAGGCCTTTTGCTCGCTCCCTTGCCCAGTGAGCGGTCTCTCACAGCGGCTCGTCTGCGGCGGCGGAGCGCCGGGGTTCTGCAGCGGCCCGGCACCGAGCGCAGTGGGGCCCGAGCCGGCCCGAGACGGCGGGGCTGCGGGGAGAGGGAGCGGGTGCGCCTCCCCCAGTGCCCGCGAGACCCGCCCGCCCGGCGCCCCCGCCCGGGACTCTCACCTCGGTCCCCGACTCAGCCCT
This sequence comes from Urocitellus parryii, assembly GCF_045843805.1. NCBI lineage: Eukaryota > Metazoa > Chordata > Mammalia > Rodentia > Sciuridae > Urocitellus > Urocitellus parryii. The sequence continues at coordinate 88,736,834 of NC_135537.1, read as the reverse complement.
ATGGAAGTCACTGCACATCGCCCCGGAGGCCTGGCGCACAGGAGACTCAACTTTCCCGCCTGCGAGGCCATTTACCGACCGGTGGGGACGCGCAGCCAGTCAGGAGGAGAGCGGCCGTGCACACCGCGCAGGCTCTGGGCCCCAGGGCGACGAGCGCCTGCGCAGTGACGCTGCAGGCGCTCCGAGTGGCGTCATCCTCCCGCGCCCCCGCCGGGCCCTCCTGTCTCCTGAGACACCGGAAGTCGGCTGGTGCCTTTATCTCCTCAGACCCGAGCTTGGGCTCCTTTCTGAGGGGCAAAACTGGTGTCATGTATTTGATTTTCTTAACTATTAAAATGCACTTATGGAGCAGGCAGCCGAATTTGTCCACTCAGGCTAAGGCTAAGGTGGCTGTGTGTGAAATTGGCGGTTGATTCTGGGGAAAGTAAATTAAAAAGCTGAATTTAAAAAGCTGTCACTGTGGCCCCAGGCGCCCCTCCGTTAGCGCGTGCCGCGTGCTGACATTCCACAGATATGCGCGAGCCGCGGGTCCGCGGAGGAGGAAGTGGCCACCGGCCGACCCCAGCACCTGCGAGCCGCGGGAGGCCCCGCTCGCGGCCGCAGACTCGCTGTCCCGCAGCGGCCTCCGCCCTGGCCACGCGCAGAACCGCGGGGTCAGCCCTCTGCTTCCCCCTGGCCTGACGCTAAGGATCGCGACAGGGTCCACACGGTGCCTGGGCGCCGCCCGCACGCAGGCGCGCGTTCTCCCACCGGCGTTTAACAGATGAGCAACGGGCACAGTTCTGGGCTGTGTTACATGGTTGACAAGGTTGTGATAGGTTAAAAGAATGTGGGGAAATCACGCAGACCACAGGGGCAGGGGATTCCGTAAATAGGCCTGGCCGGAAAACAATTGGCTGTGAAGGAGACAACACCTGATACTGTGTGTGCGTGCGTGTGATCAAGGAAGTCTTGAATTTTTATTCTAGTTCGTTGCCCACAGCACGTCATACATATATGGTGTATAACTTGTATTTTTTAAAGGAAAAGACCAGGGTGTGTCTACATGCTGGCAGGGAGCGCTTGGGGGACTGGGTGGATGAGGGCATGATCTCCAGCTGGGCAGGGTGGCACACGCCTGTGACACCAGTGAGGCCACCCTCAGCAACTTGGCAAGACCATGTCTCAAAATAAAAAGAGCCGGGTTGTGCTCAGCAGTAGAACTCCCGAGGCCAATCCCCAGGGACACACATGCACACCTCAGGAAGTCCCCAATGGAGAAAGCCGTTTTCAAAAAGGTGCAGATGCAGGTAAGTTGCAGGTAGGACTCTCTAAGAGATTGAAAAATTCTAGTCGGAGGACTTGTTTTTTCTGGAAAGCAAGAAAGCAGGGTCATGTTCTGAGCCAAGTGAAAGTCTTCATGTGAAAAATTAAGGTGCACAACCAAGTCAAATACCAAAATGAATGTCACCCTACCCACGGGCTCCACTAAAATCCTTCTCCAGGAAACCATCCTTGGTCCATTCTGGTACACAGGGAGTGGGTAAGGGGAGACCGAAGTGTTATATGGTGTGTTGGGGGTGGTGCTGGGGATGGAGCCCAGGGGTTCACACTCCATCACCAAGCTACAACCTCAGCCCAAAAGCACGATACTAATTAATATAAAGGATGGCAGTAATTATTTTAACTAGGAAATTTTTCCTGCTGTACTCGTCTATAATCTCATTCAATACTCAGTATCTCAGAACTATTCCTTTTGCACAGACCTTCTCTCCTCAATCAGAGTTGTGTATGTAGTCATGTTTCACACAATGACATACATCATCTAACAGCTGCACTTCTTAGAACCTATCCCCACTGTTCAGTGGCACATGAGCATAGTAGAATTAGCCATCAGTGGCAAGATGACTCATGGACTTTTGGAGTGGAAAAGCTTTATGCAAAGACATAAGCATGTTCTTATGAAATGTTTTCATCAGTCATCCCAAAGTTGCTCATTATATAAATCAAAATGTTTTTAATTACAAGTCACAGAAAACCCAACACTAAACAATAAATGACATTTATTGAGTCACAAAACAAAGTCCAGAAGTAGGATAGGCTTCAAGGTTATTTTAGTTGAGAGGCTCAGTTAGGCAAACATGAATGGAGTTTATCTTTTCTCTCGTAAGATGCATAGTCTCTACCTGGCTCTTCTAGGGTGTGGACATACCCAAGACATTGACAATGACCAGGGACCCAGCATGGGTTAGTTAGCTTAGTCCTGAATCATATGTCCCTCTTCTAGATCCAGGGGTAGAGATCTATTCTTTCAAAACATATAGGCTCTGTGGAAAGCTATGGATAACAGCAGATTTCAACAATGACATCAAAATCCATATGGTTAGCCTGGAGCAGAGCATGATTAGAAGCAGGGGAGGAAACCTCTGTTTTCACTGCACCCTCCATGATGAGAACCCAAATATCCAAAGCCATATGTAGGTCACCTCCCTCTTCCATTCCACTCCCTTCACTACAAAGTAGATCCTTCCTCACAGCAAATCGATATGTGAGAAAAAAGGCTCTACAATGGAGTAGCTGTACTAGGCTAAAAGATTTTCTTATTTCCAACACTGTTCCTAATGAAGATTACATGTCAACTGAACCAGCTTAATCCATTAAGTGCACAGCTGATTGTGTGGGCTTTCAACATGGTTTGAAAGTACTTCAGTTTTAATGCTCTGAAAATGTCACTTCTAGTTTAAAAGTAAGTCTGAGGAACTCTCATAAATGGTTGGTAGAAATGCGATTATATGATCTTTTTGGAGGGGAATTTGGTGATATCTAATCAAGTAATACATTTATTAACCTTTTGACTCAGTATCCTACTTCATGGTCATACCTTCTTTTTCTTTTTTTAATATTTTTTTACTTGTAGATAGACATAATGCCTTTATTTTATTTATTTATTTATTTTTATGTGGTGCTGAGGATCGAACCCAGTGCCTTACACATGGTAGGCAAGCGCTCTACCACTGAGCTAAAGCCCCAGCCCTCATGGTCATACTTTCAACTTTGCAAAAACATATGAAAAAAGCATGTTGCACCATTGTTTACAACTATGAAATATTGGAAGTAACCTAACTGCCCCTATGTAGAAGTGTGGCTGAATAAAATAGGCACAGTAGCACATGCCTACAATTCTGGCTACTAAGGAGGCTGAGGCAGGAAGAGCACAAGTTTGAGGTTCACCTGGCAACTTAGTGAGAACTTGCCTTAAAAATAAAAATTTTAAAAAGGGCTGGGGATATAGCTCAGAGGAATAATGTTTCTGGTTCAATCCCCCATATACACCCACCAAAATGCTACCACCACAAAATGGAGCGCTATGCAGCTATAACAAAGGATGGCAGAGAGTTCTATGCACTGGGGTGATTTCCTGAATATAGTGTGGGAAAATATCAGTGGAAGAAATATCTATAGCTTGTTAGCTTTTACATAAGAAAGAAGGAAAAAAATAATTATTGAAAATATACATGTTTCTGCTTGTTTGGGCAAAAAGAAACAGAATAAATCAGAAATTAATGAGACTGATTATCTACAAAGGGTAAAAGGAAAAGGAAATGGATGGAAAAGAAGGGAATGAAAATAAGGTGAAAGGGATGAGGTGAGGCACACTTTTGTAAGTATGACTTTTCAGCTTTTTCTTTTTGGTACTGGGGAGTTAACCCAGGTGTGCTTTGTCACTGAGCTACATCCCTGGCTCTTTTTATTTTTTATTTTGAATGGTCTCAGTAAGTTGCCTAGGTTGGTGTCAAACTTATGATCCTCCTGCTTCAGCCTCCTAAGTCATTGAGATCAAAGGAAAAAGCACATTTCTATTTTCCTATGGAAATTAAACAATGGCTAAATGAGGACTCCCTTCTGGATAATTCTCACCTCCACTTCCTGTGGTTGTTCTCCTTTTCCCTCTTTCTCTTTCCTCCACTCCATCGTGTGTCTCAGGGCTGGTTAATTGTGCTGTTTTGCTCCTGCAGGACTCTGCTCTTCTTGTTTCTCCCCGTTTCGCCCATTTCTTAGTGCCCCCCTTACTCCGGCCAGCTCTGGCCCTGTGTGTCCATGGTGTCTGTGATTCAGGGTTCTTCTGCGTGCTGCTGGGATCCTGGACGCTCCACTGCACTTTCCTTCTGCCCCGGCTTTTCCTCACGGGGCGGCGGGGCGGGCACCTAGGGTGGGATGGGGGCAGGCAGACCTCTGCGAACTGCGTTTCCAGGTGGCCAGCTCCTGACTCGGTCCAGCGGGAGGAGGCCAGAGGGACAGAGAGGACGGAGGAGCTGGAGGAGGACGCCAGCGGCCCAGGCTCTCGCACAGCACGGCCTCCCCAGCTCTCCTTCCCTGCGGACCTCCTGCCACAGCGCAGCCTCCCCGGCGACCTCGGCTGGGTCCCCTCCCAGTGTCCTCCCTCTTCCCCTCAAACCCTGGGTGGTGCGGTGACTTTCTGCTCTTGCCCATACCTGGCGTGGAACCTGCCTCCTGTTTGGTTGTGCCACATTTCCTAATGGGTGTGACCAACTCCCTGTACTAAATTCTCTCTGTTTTAAAATAGCAGGTGTGCTTCTGCGTTCCTGTGAGTCTCCAGCTGGTTAAGTTCAGTGTTCTCCTTTAAGGCCTCTGTCCCTGTTTGTGTTTTAATTCTAGCTGCTGTAGAGAGGCCCACATATGTATCCTTCCCCTACATTTTGCTTATCGACAATGTATAGTTTTGCTTTTCTCCAATGTATATTTTTGGCACCTTTGTCTAGTGTGAAATAACTGTATTTATGTGGGGAAAACCCTGTACATTTTTAAAAGTTACTAAAGGGCTAGGAATGTAGCTCAGTGGTAGGGCACCTGCCTCACATACACAAGGCCCTGGACTGGATCCCCAGCAATGAAAAAAAAATTGTAAAGACACAAAGAGCTTTAATGTCAATTATTTTATTGATATTGACTATACTATACATTGAGAAATCAAGATTTTTTTTCTATTTGTTCAACTAAACATGTCAACATAAAAATATTTTGTTGAAAATATTTTGTACAAAATAATGGGTTCAATCCCCAGCACAAAAACAGACAAAATAAACCCCACAAAGACAGATAAGCAAAAATACCCCAAAACCCCATTTTCTAAAACAACGAATTAGTAGGAAGAGTTGGAAACCAGGCAAGGTGGTGCACACCTAAAATCCCAGAGGCTGTGAAGACTGAGGCAGGAGGATTGCAAGTTCAAAGCCAGCCTCTGCAATTTAGCAAGGCCCTAAGCAACTTAGTGAGATCCTGTCTCAAAAAGAAAAATAAAAAAGGGCTGGGGATGTGACTCACTGGTTAAGCTCCCTTGGGTTCAATCCCCCCCCCATACCAAAAAAAAAAGTTGTTTGTTTTACACTTTTTTGTAAATCTCTTTAATTATTGACTTAATTGAATGGGTAACTGGGTTTTCATATCTGCTTCTGAGTTCAATCTGTTGTGATGACAACACACACAAAGAAAATAATATCTCGGCATTGTTATGAACATAGTTTTGATTTTGTGACCACTGAAAGGTCTTGGGACTACCCAGGGGTCTTTAAATCATACTTTGAAAACTGGTGCTTATTGAAATTGCATTATTCCTGATAAGGGTTCCTTGGACTGGGCTTCATTGTAATAGACTCATTTTTTAAAAAAATGTTTCTTAGTTATACATGGACATAATATCTTTATTTTGTTTATTTTAATGTGTTGCTGAGGATCGAACCCAGTGCCTCATATGTGCAAGGCAAGCACTCTGCCACTGAGCCACAACCCCAGACCAATAGACTAATTTTTTAAAATATATTTTTAGTTGTAGTTGGACACAATACCTTTGTATTACATATTTATTTTTTAAAGTGGTGCTGAGGATAAAACCCACTGCCTCACACATGCCAGATGAGCATTCAACCCCAGCCCCAAAGGACTCATTTTGATAGCTGCATTTCATATATGTGCACAGATGTCTAAGTGGTATGCAGAGATTAGTGAAGCTTATCTCAAAACTAAACATTTACTTCTGCTCTGTGAAAATATGGGAAATATTTTAATAATAGGAGGAATGGCTAGCAGGAGAAAAAAAGCCCTTGAAATGAGCTGATGGTCTCAGAATTGGTGAATCCAAGGGAAGAGCAAGTCCTACTCAGATTTAGTCTTGGTGGAGGTCCAAGGAAGACGGATTGTGTAAACAGTGGTTTCAAAGCCTTCTGCATGAAAAGCTGAGAGTGCACCAATCGGTGCAGGTCTGTCCCATGGTACAAACAGACGGATCACAGCAGTTCTTGGATAGTCCAATGGGTCTTTCTCTTGTTAATGTAAAAATGTATTGCTACTGTTTTTGCCATCAAAAATTGATGATCTTGGTCTTTCGACCTTGCCTTTTTATAATGTCAAAAGAAAGGCACTGGTCACGTCAACAGCTCTATAGTGGACTCCAGCAATGTCACCAATGGTATGACTTTTTCAACCAAATCTAACAACTTCATCATTTTTCTCAGTGAAGTCAAAGCAGCTGTCACTGGGTTTAAAAGCTGTGATTTTCTTGCTATTCTTGATCAGCTGGACCCTGACACACTTCCTGATGGCAGAATTTGGCCGTTTGGCTTCAACCCCTACCTTTTCCAGCACTGTGCCCTTTATATGGGAAGCACCTCCCAGAGGGTTGGCCTTGGGGGTGGTGCCAAATGGGTATTCTTGTACTGTTCATCATGCCACCTCCGGTTCCTTGGTGACTTCGGAGCTTCCTGGTGGTATGACACTGGGGCACCTGCCTGTCTTGCTGGTGCCACTGGGCGGAGTGAAAGAGAGCCCCAACAATTTTAAAGGACCCATCATGCAGCACCAGGTGATTTGGCCACACACAGAACCTGGATGCCCAACGGAATGAACTTTATGTATGTAGATGTGGAAAATGGCCTGTGAGCCCCAGGAACACATGACTCCTGGTAAGGGAAGGAAATAGAGGTGTGCCTGTTCCAGAGTACTGTTTGTACTTCACGGTCCTCTCTGTAAAAAACAGGTGCTCCTCTTACAGACATGCTCACACTAGCAGAGGATAAGACAGGAAGCTTTTAGGAAAGCAGAAATTGGGAGGGGAGGAGGTGGCTAAGAGGGGTGGATGTTATCGTTAGGGTAGGGAAATCCACATGCCAGACCATGTGGTGAAATTAAGTCGTGTTTACCCAAAATGAGATACAAAACCAGCACAGGAAACACAAAGAAGATTGAACTGTCTGCTCGTTATTGGAGGTCTCATTCTGTGGAAAACAAAGCATCAAATTGCTCCTTTACTTGCTTTGTTGAAAATTAGGCCGTTCAAAAGAGTTTTCACCCAGGCCAGTGGCGCCCACCTGTAATCCCAGCAACTAGGGATGCTGAAGCAGGATGATTGCAAATTCAAAGCTAGCCTCAGCAATTTAGCAAGGTCCTAACTGACTTAGTGAAACCCTGTCTCAAAATAAAAAATAAAAAGGGCTGTGGGTGTGGTTCAGTGGTTAAGCACCCCTGGGTTCCATCCACAGAGCCAAAATAAAACACAAAACAAAAACCCAAGAATGTTAAATGAAAAGGACTGCTATATAAAACAATTCTGATGGTGTGGGAAGGGGACAGTGAAAAATGACTATGTTATCTTAGAGGAAACATGGGGTCCATTCAGATACATCTTCGATCTAAGAATAGTAGAATTTCAGAGGAAAAAAAAAAAGCTAAACCCATGTGGGTAGATAATTTAAAAGAGAATAGGACCAAATGAAAATAAGTTTCCCCAAACTTCCTCATATAATGGAATTGTCATCGACATGATATAATTTTAATTAGAAACTAAGTATTTAATAGTGTGAATAAAAAGGAGAAGTAAGAGCTGGCTGACAAATTCACCACTGTCAAATCTTTATTTCTAGAAGGTTTAAAAGAGTGCAGCTAATATCCTTAGGCCCCTCAATTCCTCTCTAAGAATCTCTCCTTCAGAAATACTAGCACATATAAATAAAGAACTGTGTGCAAGGATATACATTAGCTCTTTGTAATAGGAAAAAGTAAAAATAACTACATATATAAATGTCTGTATATAGATTATTGGTTTCATAAATTATGTGACTTCCTGTAACTGGTATGTGGCACACACAGGGAATGACAGATCTGTATGAAGACATGAAAGGTATAGACTCAATACTGATCAGTACAAAAGCAAGAGGCGGAGCATGGTGTGCTGGAGGGTGTGAGAGCTGAATTGCAGCCGCTGTGGTCACATCCTGTGTACACGGAGGGTGAAAGACCTGGCAGCATCCAGTGGAGCCCAAGGCAGAAGAGTGGGTCCTGGCCACAGTTGCCCATGCCTAGGATGGACTCACCTGAATCTGGACCTCAGCTCTTGTCTACATTAGCCACGCCAATGTGAGTTTTCTTTGCCTTTACTTGTAAGCCAAAATCAAAATTTTTAAAAGTTTCTTATTTGCTTTATTTTGTTGGTGCTGGGGATCCAACTCAGGATGGTGCATGTACTGGGCCAACTGTTCTACCACTGAGCTCCATCCAGCCCCTAGTTTGGCTTTTAATTGTCACATAATAATTGTACATATTTATGGGATGCAGTGTGATGTTTCAATAAATTTATATAATGTGACAAAAATCTTAGCAGAATCACACACATAAACACATGTATGCATGTTATTGTGCCCTTGTCCCTTCCATTTGGTTAAAATGTCTTAGCATGATCTGGTCTGAAGGTAGAGAAAGGATGCGAATCCTCAGGGCACTTCAAGCCCCTTGTTTTCATGCTCAGTTCCTTGATGGTAGCCCTGCGCAGCACACTTCTCTGGAGCCTATGTATATATTTTGGTTTTTATCTCTGGTTTTGTTAAAGTATTTAGATTTTTGTTCTTGAACCTGAAGCAGCTCCAGAACAACTTTGAGAGATAAGGAAGAAAGCCATCTTTTGTGATTTACTAAATATAGCAGGAAGTATACAAAATGAGCCTTGAGCATCTTGTAGTATGGAATGTAATGAAGTGCTAAAAAGACAAAAGTCTCACATTAATGGAGGTATGTGGAAGGTGCACAAGAGGCAATTGAAAGCGCTCCCAAAGGCCAAAGCTGGAATAATCTAATCAATAACGTAGGTAGCACTGGATTACAACCCAAAGTTCAAAATAAATATCCATGATTTCACAGTGATATAAATAAGCAATTGAATAAATTAATAACTGGAGAAGATGAGACACATTTCTCATGCAGAATACTTGAAAATAATTTATGTAGACAAACTGATGTCAAGATGAAGCATAACTCCCCACTCACGTGGAGGCACATGGTGACTTCCTTCCAAAGAGTGCGGCATGGCAAGAGAGGAGAGAAAGAGTGACTTTGTGGGCTGGGTGTGGCCTAGCATGTGTAAGGCTCTGGGTTTGATTCCCCAGCACCCCAAATATCATACATAAATGAAGTAACTTCACAGTGGAGAAACCTGAAAAATACCTCCTCAGGTCCAGGGGGTGATGCTGATGACCTTTCCCCATAATGTGACACAATGTGGTAAGGATGGTCCTTGCCTCTCTGGTCTCCCTCCCCCAAACACACACAGGTGGGGGTAGACACATAATCCCATGCTAATCATGAGAAAACACAGCAGACAGACTCCAGTAGAGAGAGACCCTACAAAATACCTAATCAGTATGCCTCAAAACTCGAAAGATCAAAACCCAGCAACGTCTGTATAATTCTCACAGCCAAGAGAAGCCTGATGAGACTGGACAACTAAATGTGACATGGTTTTCCTGGGTGGGATCCTGGAACAGAAAAAGGACATCAGGGTGTCAGAGGTGGCAGCATACACCTGTAATCTCAGCAATTCAGGAAGCTGAGGCAGGAGGATCCCAAGTTTGAGAGCACTCTGGGCAGCTTAGTGAGACCCTGTCTGAAAATAAAAAATGAGAATGTCTGGGAGTGCAGCTCAGTGGTAAAGAACCACTGGGTTCATTCCTCAGCATCAGCAATTAAAAAAAAAAAAGCTAGGCATGGTGATGCAAGCCTGTACAGCTTGGAGCCTTAGGAGGATCACGAGTTCAAAGCCAGTCTCAACAACAGTGAGGCACCAAGCAACTCAGTGAGACCCTGTCTCTAAATAAAATATAAAATAGGGCTCAGGATGTGGCTCAGTGGTCACATCTTCTGTAACCAAAAAAAAAAAAAAAAAAAAAAAAAAAAACCACTGGGGGGAAATTAAAGAAATCAGAATAAAGTATAGACTTAATAGTTAACAATGATGTATTAATATTTGTGTTTTAAATTCAATAAATATATCATACCAAGGTAAGATGTTAATAATAACTGAAACTGGTGCCTGGTATCTGGGAATTCTTTGTACTATCTTCTTGATTTTTCTGTAAGTATAAAATTGTTTTGAAAAATAAAGTCTATTAAAAATGTATGTGTGGGCTGGGGCTGTAGCTCAGTGGTAGAGCCTTTGCCTCACAGAGGAAAGGCACTAGATTCTATCCTCAGAACCACATAATCAAATAAAAATAAAGACTTCACTCTCTCCTCCAAAGTACTTTTTTAAAATTTATGTATATAAAGTTAGGAAGTTTAGGGACAAAATGATGCTACTTAGAGTTGGAATTAAGTGCATCTTATCACCTTTTGTATTAAAACAGAAGTGAGGGGTAAAGTATGACAATACCACAGTACATGCACCAGTTATGTCAGAAAGTCCCGATGACTCTCATGTAGGAGACTAAAATATTCCACATAAATTATAAATCCCTCATTAATTATACATTTGTATTTAACTACTGTTGGCAAAGGAATATTCTTTACCTTGTTTAGATAATGTATAACTGAACAGGGAAGCTCATTTTCACCCATTTTACTCACTTTAGACTTGAAAGGTTTTATTCCTGCTAGTCTCCTAAGACCTCCTGTCAAGCTGAAATATACAACTTTTTTCATTCTTGATCTTAGCATTTGTAAGGGATAAATAATTGATTAGCATAGGAATTCTGGGAATATATTTAGCTTTTGCTCAGCACTAAACTATTTTTAAATGTCCTTAGGCATCAACCCAGAATGTACATCTGAAGGATGTCAATTGGAAATTGGGAAGTGAAGCGACAGCTTGGATTAGAAGTCTGAAGCGTGGAGTGCAGAGGGAGGAAGAGCAGCTGCCAGTTTCCCTGCCGATCAACCGCCTGTCCACCTTGCCGCGCTCCTCCAGTCTCATACCTCTTTGAGGGCAGAATCTTTCCTTCTACAGAATGTGGTTGCGAATTTCTCTTCATCCTTCAAAAATGAGTTGAAGAAAAAGAATAATTAAAAACACTTTTTATTTCATTGTGATGAGATCATTTAACATGAGATCTACCCTCTTCATAAAATTTAAGTGTTGTGTTCAGTATTGTTAACATTGGGACAATGTCGTACAGCCAGTCTCAGCAAGAACTTATTCATCTGACATGATTGAGACTCTGTGCCTATAAATTGTCAACTCCCTGTCTCACCCACGCCTGAACCACCCATTCCACCCTATGAATCCTCGGATGTGTCTGTTTTATCTACCTGGTGTGAGTGGAATCATGCAGCACTTGACCTTCTGTGACTGGCTCTTTCACTCACCCTAAGTCTTCCAGGTTCATTCACGATGTCAAACACGGCAGATTCTTTTCTTCTTTTCTCTTTTTGGTACTGGGGATTGAACCTAGGGTGTTGTGCTTGGCTCTACCACTGAGCTATACTCCCAGCCCATTTAAAAAATTTTTTTCTTTTGAGACAGGGACTGATCAAGTTTCTGAGACATTCGATCCTCTTGCCTCAGCCTCCCAAATCACTGGGATTACCGGTGTGGGCCACTTCACTCAGCTAGATTTCCCTCTTTTTAAAGCCTGAATGATATTCATTTTATGAGTATATCACACTTTCTTTATCCATTCATCTACTGATGGATATTTAGGTTGTTTCCACATCTTGGCTGTTGTGAATAATGCTACAATATTCTAATATCTTTTTGAGATCCTGATTTCAGTTCTTTTGAAGTGGGATGGTTGGATCATTTTGTAAATTTGTTTTTAATTTTTTGAAGAACCTCACACTGTTTTCCATAGCAGCTGTACTATTCCACATTTGCACAAACAGTGTGCAAGACTCTGATTTCTCTTCATCCTTGCCAATGCCAGCACTTCCAATTTGGCTTTTCTTAATAGTCACCCTAACAGGTGTGAGGTGACAACTCCTGTGGCATTGATTTTCACTTCCCTGTTGATCAGTGATGTGAGTATCTTCCCATATACTTGTTAGTCATCTATTTATCTTCTTTGGAGAAATGTTTATTCAAGTATTTAGCCCATTTTAAAAAAAGTGTGTGTGTTTGGGCTGGGGATGTGGCTCAAGCGGTAGTGTGCTTGCCTAGCATGCATGAGGCACTGGGTTCGATTCTCAGCACCACATAAAAAAAAAATAAAATAGAAATATTGTGTCCACCTAAAACTAAAAAATAAATATTAAAAAAAGTGTGACATTGTCCTTGGTAATGGCTTCCTGGATATGACACCAAAAATCACAAACAACAAAAGCAAAAGGAGGGGGCTGGGGATATGGCTCAAGTGGTAGCGCACTCACCTGGCATGCGTGCGGCCCGGGTTCCATCCTCAGCACCACATACCAACAAAGATGTTGTGTCCGCCGAGAACTAAAAAATAAATATTAAAAATTCTCTCTCTCTCTCTCTCTCTCTCTCTCTCTCTCTCTCTCTCTCTTTAAAAAAAAAAAGCAAAAGGAGACAAATGGGGCTACATCAAACTAAAAAGCTTTTGCACAGCCAAAGAAACAACCAACATGTGACAAGGCCACCTACAGAATGGAAAAGATATTTGCCAACCATATATCAGATAAGGGATTCTTTCTAAAACATGAAAGAACTCCACTAGCTCAATAGCAAAAGACCAAGACCACCAACCATCCCCCTCAAATTCAATAACCTGATTTTAAAAAGCATCATTTTTAAAAATTGAAATTGAATATGCACTCACATACCACGAAACATTTGAGCTGATGATGGACGTATATATGACAGTATACCCATATATGAATATGGCATTTTACAAGCAATACCATCTAGGTTTGTGTAAGTACATTCAAAGATATTTGTGCCACAACAAAATCATCCAGCGGCCTTCCTCAGGGCACCACCCCGTTGCTGAGCAAGGCATGACTATGTTTGTGAAAGAGGAAGTTGGAATTTTTCCTTTCATAGTTATTTTTTATTCAGTTCCACTTGGGGGGTAAATGAAGAAACTCTGTGAAGGCCTTAAAAAACAGGAGCCTCAGTTCCTGGATGCTCATGAAAGAAGGTAGCCTCTTGTATAACCCTCTTCCACTTCCCAGGCATTTGGAAAATCCATTAGGGTTGTGTTGCACAGGTCCTCCCATGTAGCTCCACTTAAGGTCATTCAAGGTACAAGGGCATCTGGAGAGAACTATAACATTTTTACCATCCTTGAGTATCTTACAGAATGCAGAGGGAAGGGCTGGGGTTGTGGCTCAGTGGTAGAGTGCTCACCTTGCACATGTGAAACACTGGTTCAGCACCTCATAAAAATAAATAATCAAAATAAATGTATCCATCTACAACTAAAAAAAATTTAAAAATTGTAAAGAGAGACACAAGTATAAAGAATAAGTGTGACATTGACCAAAGGTACAGAATAAAAGACAGAGACAAACCCACATAATTATATTTATCTCATACTAGACAAAGCCACCAAAAACATTCACTGGAGAAAAGATAGTCTCTTCAACAAATGGTGCTGGGACAATTGGAAATCCATATGTAACAAAATGAAATTAAACCCCTATCTCTCACCCTGCACAACACTCAAAATGAATCCAAGACTTAGGCACTGGAACAGAGACCCGCGCCTAATACAAGAAAAATCAGGCCAACTCTTCACCATGATGGCTATGGACCTGACTTCCTTAACCAGACTCCTAAAGCACAAGAAGTAAAAGCAGGAATCAGTGAATGGGATGGATTCAAACTAAAACGCTTCTTCTCAGCAAAGGAAACAATCAATAACATCATGAGAGAGCCTACAGATGGGGGGGGGGACTTTTACCATTTGCACCTCAGATGGAGAATTAATCTGCAGGATACATAAGGAACTCCAAAAACTTAACACCAAAATAACAAATAACCCAATTAATAAATGGGATAAGGAACTGAGCAGATACTTCTCACAAGAAGAAACACAATCAACAAATATATGAAAAAATGATCAATATCTCTAGCAATTAGAGAAATGTAAATTAAAACTACATTGAAATTCCATCTCACTCCAGTCAGAATGGCAATTATCAAGAATATCAGTGACAGTGTGAGGGGAAAGGGAAAAAAATCAAGAGGGAGAAATGAATTACAGTAGATGGGGTAGAGAGAGAAGATTGGAGGGGAGGGGAGGGGGGATAGTAGAGGATAGGAAGGGCAGCAGAATACAACAGTCACTAGTATGGCAATATGTAAAAACGTGGAAGTGTAACCGATGTGATTCTGCAATCTGTATATGGGGTAAAAATGGGAGTTCACAACCCACTTGAACCAAATGTATGAAATATGATATTGTCAAGAGCTTTGTAATGTTTTGAACAACCAATAAAAAAAAAACAAGAATATAAGTGACAGTGAATGTTGGCAAGGACGTCGGAGAAAGGCACACTCATACATAGGCTGGCATTTATTATATTTTTTAGAGAGAGAGAGAGAATTGTTTTTAATATTTTTTTTTTTTTAGTTTTCGGTGGACACAGCATCTTTGTTTGTATGTGGTGCTGAGGATCGAACCCAGGCCACATGCATGCCAGGCGAGCACGCTACCACTTGAGCCACATCCCCAGCCCTGGCATTTATTATTGAGCAGTTACTTAATGTGACAGCACTGTGCTGTACATGTCTCCCTTGTGTTCACTTACTCTTTGCTGCTGGGACTGCAAATTGGTGCAACCATTATGGAAAGCAGTATGGAGAATCCCTGGAAAACTGGGAATGGAAACACTATTGGACCCAACTATCCCACTCCTTGGTTTATACCCAAAGGACTTAAAATCAGCATACTACAGGGACACAGCCACATCAATGTTTATAGCAGCTCAATTCACAACAGCTAAACTATGGAACCAACCTAGGTGTCCCTCAATAGATGAATGGATAAAGAAAATGTGTTATTCCACAATGGAATATTACTCAGTATTTTTAAAAAATATATTTATTTTTTTAGTTGTAGTTGGACACAATTCCCTTATTTATTTTTATTTGATGCCAAGGATTGAACCCAGGGCCTTGCACATACTAGGTGAGCACCCAACCATGGAACCACAACCCCAGCTCTTACTCAGTCTTTTTTTTATTGTTGGTCATTCAAAACATTACATAGATCTTAATATATCATATTTCACAGTTTGATTCAAGTGGGTTATGAAGTCCCACTTTTACCCTGTATACAGATTGCTGTATCACATCAGTTACACTTCCATTGATTTACATATTGCCATTCTAGTGTCTGATGTATTCTGCTGTCTATCCTATTCTCTACTATCTCCCCTCCCCTCCCCTCCCCTCCCCTTTTCTCTCTCTACCCCCTCTACTGTAAATCATTTCTTCCACTTGTATTATTCTTCTCTTACCCCTCATTTCCTCTTATATGTAATTTTGTATAACCCTGAGGATCACCTTCCATTTCCATGCGATTTCCCTTCTCTCTCCCTTTCCCTCCCACCTCTCATCCCTATTTAATGTTAATCTTCTTCTCAAGCTCTTCATCCCTACCCTGTCCTTGGTTACTCCCCTTATATCAAAGAAGTCATTTGGCATTTGTTTTTTAAGGATTGGCTAGCTTCACTTAGCATAATCTGCTCTAATGCCATCCATTTCCCTCCAAATTCTATGATTTTGTCATTTTTTAATGCATAGTAATACTCCATTGTGTATAAATGCCACATTTTTTATCCATTCATCTATTGAAGGGCATCTAGGTTGGTTCCACAATCTTGCTATCGTGAATTGTGCTGCTATGAACATCGATGTAGCAGTGTCTCTGTAGCATGCTCTTATTAGGTCTTTAGGGAATAGTCCGAGAAGGGGAATAGCTGGGTCAAATGGTGTTTCCATTCCCAGCTTTCCAATAAATCTCCATACTGCTTTCCAAATTGGCTGCACCAATTTGCAGTCCCACCAACAATGAACAAGTGTACCCTTTTCCCCGAATCCTCTCCAGCACTTGTTGTTGTTGGACTTCATAATGGCTGCCAATCTTACTGGAGTGAGATGGTATCTTAGGGTGGTTTTGATTTGCATTTCTCTGACTGCTAGTGATGGTGAGCATTTTTTCATGTACTTATTGATTGATTGTATGTCCTCCTCTGAGAAGTGTCTGTTCAGGTCCTTGGCCCATTTGTTGATTGGGTTGTTATCTTATTATCTAATTTTTTGAGTTCTTTGTATATTCTGGATATTAGGGCTCTATCTGAAGTGTGAGGAGTAAAAATTTGTTCCCAGGGTGTAGGCTCCCTGTTTCTTATTGTTTCTTTTGCTGAGAAAAAACTTTTTAGTTTGAGTAAGTCCCATTTGTTGATTCTAGTTGTTAACTCTTGTGCTATGGGTGTCCTATTGAGGAATTTGGAGCCCGACCCCACAGTATGTAGATCATAGCCAACTTTTTCTTCTATCAGACGCCGCGTCTCTGATTTAATATCAAGCTCCTTGATCCATTTTGTGTTAACTTTTGTGCATGGGGAGAGAAAGGGATTCAGTTTCATTTTGATGCAAATGGATTTCCAGTTTTCCCAGCACCATTTGTTGAAGATGCTATCCTTCCTCCATTCCATGCTTTTAGCCCCTTTATCAAATATAAGATAGTTGTAGTTTTGTGGATTGGTTACTGTATCCTCTATTCTGTACCATTGGTTCACCAGATCCAACATGGCCGCTGGTGAGGAAGCAGCGATTCCAATGTCTCCACATTAACGGGATCAGAAAGACCCATTGGAACGGCCGCAGTCTATCTACTGAGGAACTTCTAGCAAAATTCCGTTAAGAGGAGACCTGCTGGGAATTGGTAGGTTTATTCGAAGTGACAGTTTGTCCCAGACAAGTGGATCTTGGCCGGCCACGTGGGCGCAGAGGTCCAGCCCCGCAGCCACCAGCCGCTTCTGCAGGCTGCCTGAGGCCAGAGCGGCACAGCCCTACCGAACCTGCAGACGGCACCCGCCTACCTGCTGTTCTGGTTCTCCCGGGAGGCCCTGCTCTCCTCTGCGAACTGCCACTCCTCCTGCCTGGCTCTCAGCCATGCGGCTGCAGCTGCCTGACTATACAGGCGGCTCCCCCCGGCGGGTGCAGAGGTACAATCCCGCGGCCACCAGCTGCTTCTGCAAGTGGCCTGCGGCCTGGAGCGGTGCGGTCCGCCCGAACTGGCAGACGGCACCCGCCATCGCGGCTCCCCTGGCGGCCCCGCCCACTCTGCGAACGGCCAACCCCCCCACCAGGCTCTTGGCCATGGGGCAGCAGCCGCCAGGCTCTACAGGCGGCCCCGGCGGCTTGGCACAGTGAAAAGTGTCCCCGCCTGGCCCAGCAGATAGCCCATGCCCTCCCGGCTCTGCTAACAGCCCCGCCCACCCGGCGAACATTTCCCCCCCAGAGTCAGTCTTAAAGAAGAATGAAATTATGGTATTTGCAGGTAAACGGATGTAGCTGGAGAATATCATGCTAAGTGAAATAAGCAAATCCCCCAAAACTAAAGCCCATATATTTTCTCTGATATGCAATGCTAGTTCACAATACAGTGTGTGGGGCACTAAGGAAGAATAGTTACCTTGGATTAGGCAGAAAGGAGTAAAGGGAGGGTAGGGGGTAGTGGGTAGGAAGGCTAGTAGAATGATCAGACATTATTATCCTATGTGCATATGTGATTACACAACCAGTGTGCTTCTACATCATGCACAACCAGAAGAATGAGAAGTTATACTCCATTTATGTATGATGTGTCAAAGTGCCTTCTACTGTCATGGATAACTAAGAACAACAACAAAAAAGAAAGAGTTAAGTGTTATGTGCCAGGATACCAGGTGTTGAGCATCGTGGATGCACCCTGCTTTGAGAGGGCTGGAAGGAAGCCCTACTAGGTCCACCCACAACATCCTGTCCATGTCAGGGCCGTATCTATTTCTTTGAAATTGCTCCCCATAATTCAGAGGGGTGATGTAGCCATCATGTTTTTGCTACCTAATCTCACCACTTGCCCCAAATTAGACTAGAAATGACTGGTTAACTCAAGCAGGAACTTTAGACTTGTCATTGTAAGACTGTCACTCAGTCTTTGTGTACAGCTGGGCCATAAACCAAATGTTCAGGGGCTGGGAGACAGGGTACAAACAGCCTTGTGATTGGAAAAGAGAAAACTAGTCTTCAGAAAGGTAGAACAGTGAATTGGGGCTGCAGAGAGGAAAGGGGGCAAGACTGCACTTGTAGAGTCCTGGTAACTGTCTTGATTTTGTTTTTATCCTTTTCTGCAGGTGAGAATGGATGCATTATTGTCCTGGAGTTCCTCGATATATGCCAGTGTCTTACAGAAGTCACACTTTGGGGGAACTTAATATAAAAAGTTGATCTCTGGCACTTGTACTCAAGTAGACTGGCATTTATTATTGAGCAGGTACTTAATATGACAAGCACTGTGCTGTGCTAATGTCTCCCTTGTATTCACTTATCTTTGCTCTGAGGCATAGAGAGATCATACAACCTGATTTTAAAGATCATGTTCTTTACTATTCGGCCTCCCAAAGAATATTAAATAGTAAACACTGCCTGGTGATTAGTTATTGCCCTGGGCTGTCTCTCCCATGGACTGTAAGCATCTGCTATGGTTTGCATATGGCTTGTCCCCTTCAAAGCTCATGTTGAAACTTGCCATGGCGGCTGGGATGGCACCTTTAAGAGGTGATTAGGTGGTTTAGAGGAATCAGTGCCTTTCTCATGGGACTGGGTCAGTTTCTGAGAAAATGGGTTGTAATAAGGTGAGGCCACCCCTCAAGTTCTGTCTCTTTTCTGTGCACTCACTTACACTCCTACTTTTCTGCTTGGTTACGATGCAGCATGATGCTGCCTGATCTTCGAATTCCAGTCTCCAGAGCTTGGAACTGAATAAAACTCTTTTCTTTATAAGTCACCCCATCTCCATTATTCTGCTATAGTAACAGAAAATGCCCTAAGACAGCATTTGAAGGTTAGATACCAAGAATCATTTATCTTTGTATTCACAGAACCATGTTAAATGGATGGGGAAATACTGGTTATTTCTTCCCTATATTTCAGTACAGTTCTTTCCATCTTCTCTCTCCTAAGACATCAGTAATTCCCAAGTCCTTGGGGGGGATAATATCACATAATTTGGGAGATGCTTATCAAGTTCTATCTAGTGTATCTAGTGTGTGCCCTCTCTTCCCACCTTCTCTGAGGAACTCCCCAAGGCAACCATTGCTAATGATGTAAGAACGTCACATAATACAACATCACTCTTGAGCTTCCTGAGCTAAGCTCTGCCTTCTCACTGCTGTGTACCCACTGCCTAGGAGTGGCTGGCACATAATGGATGCACTATGAAGACTGGTTGAGTGGATGAACGAAGGTTGCTCTTTATCAAGTAATTTCTAATTCATTCTTTTTACCACATCAAAGATACCTCTGAAGTGGCACCCCCTTTCTCCACAGAGGAGCCCTCTTCACCATGGCTAATTTTAGGACTGTCAGCAAAAGAGTCCATTGTAGATAAACTTCCTATTTTCGTGTCACCCTGTTTACTTGGCCACTGGCCGAGAAGATGCCAGCACTCCAGGTGCTGGACACCCCCTTACTAGTTTTTCACAAATGTATCCAGTATAGTACTTTGAGTATAGCCTCTGGCCTTGAGCTGTGTAGGGCATGATGTAACGTGGGGCATGTTGCACCAGAAAAGAGGAAACTTAACTTGCTGGCTGCTACCCGCTTCCCAGTCCTGGGGCCACATGTGGCTAAGAGAGCACCTAGCGATTAGCCAGAAGGTATTGCCATGGATAGGCTCAGAACCCTTCTACCCTCATAAATACTCCTGTCTCCCATTACTGCCTGTAGGATGGGTGTAGATGTAAATACTCCCCATCCTGCTGACCTTTATCCTGATTGGCTCCTGTACATTATATTAGCTGTGTGTGTTTTCTCATTAAAGGAGATCCTGCTTTGACTGTTCGCGCTGGCGTGTCTGATTGTCCTCCGGGAGGGAGGGATGGGTGTGGGTGGCCAGTGGGCCTTTACCTTTCTTGGTTCCTCCTGGTCCGGGCATGCTCCCCCAATCTCTCCCGCAGGTCAGGAGGGAAGGGGAGGGTAAAAACCCCGACAGAGCTGAGCTTCACAGAGATGTCTACATTTTTAAGATAAGTTACAAATGGGCCCACGGTAACAGCTGGCAGGGGGAGGAAAGAAAGGGGAGAAGAAGCTCCCCCCTTCTCAGGTGTTGTTCTTGAAGAGTTAACTTGCCCACACAATGACAGAAAAAGCTGCTTTTATGTGAACTTCTGCAGACTGGGAACTTCTGAGCCCCTCCCCTCACATGCTGGGTATAAAATTCTGAAACTCCCTAAACTCCGGGTTCAGGGGATTGATTGATTACAGCCAAGGCTGTGCCCTCTGAACCTGGCTGCAGCCCAATAAAACTGTTTCCTGCTGTCTTCGGTGCCTTGCCTCGTCTGTCCCTAACAACACCTCGTGTTGTATGCATTCCATCATTTCTATTGACTGACTGCTACCAGTCTTTCTGTTGCTTTTTTAAAAGTTGCTTTTGCTCTGACTTCACAAAATATTTTTCCTTTGTTTTTGATTTTCATAAGTTCTACTCTGAAGCAGCTAAGTAAGAGTTTTGTTTGTTTTTGTTTTTGTATTTACCCTGTTTTGGGTTTCTATCTCTGTTTTTGCCTGTGGCTTGAAATCTCTCCTCACTTTTGGAAAATTCTCAACCATTATTTCTTCAAATACTGCCTCATTCATCCCACGACCTCCCACAACCGCCTGCCTCCTGAGGAACCTCAGGTCTTAGAGGCCACCACCTCCCCAAGCCATTACACTGGGGACTGAGCTTCAGTCCATGAGCCTTTGGGGGACAAGCCATAGCACAAAACACCCCACAAGTGCCTTTAAAGAAAGCCCAAATGAGAGTATAATTTTACATAAAATTCCACTTTTGAGCACTCAAATAGCTAGAGCACTACACCTAAAATTGAACTGGAATTTCTGTGGATTCCAAATGGCTAGTCCTTGATTTGGTTTCTAGAACTTTATAGAATAAGTTGAACTCTGCTGTGCAACAGTGGTTCTGCAAGACTTCAGGAAGGCTCCAGCTTGTTTTCTCAAACCCTCTACCTCTCTTCCACAGCAGAACTGGAAGGACCTGCAAGACCCTGGACCTGGGATGGTCTTCCTTCTTGTCCAGGGCCCTCGTGCACTTCTGGCCAGAATATTGTGAGTTCCTTTCTTCCTCCTGTGACATATTGGAATTAAAATGTTATGTGTTTTCTTGCTGAAAAAAAAAACATGCAGAATGGCAAGCTTGCTTTGAGTAAAACTAATCAGGTTAATTAATTTTGATGAAAGGTTTGTGGATTTTTTTTGGTTCTGTTTTTATTTTAAAAATTTTTTGTAGTTGTAGAGGTACAGCATGCCTTTATTTTATTTGTTTATTTTTATGTGGTGCTGAGGATCGAACCCAGTGCCTCACATGTGCTAGGCAAGCCCTCTGTCACTGAGCTACAGTCCTAGCCTTGTTTTTTTTTTTGCTATTACAGAATCTTTATGCTAAAATACTGCCTTTATTATGCTATTGTGGCATTGATGATGGACTGGCAGCCTTCTGAAGATTTTATGTATATCACTTGCATAAATAGGATGATCAAATATTCATGTGATTTTTCTTGCAAATGGAAAAATAAATTTTAAAAAATAAGATAACTGAGGGGGGGCACTGTGACACATGCCTGTAATCTCAGCAGCTCAGGAGTCTGAGGCAGGAGGATCACAAGTTCAAAGGCAATCTCACCAGCTTTGCGAGGCCCTAAGCAACTCAATAAGACCCTGTCTCTAAATAAAATATAAACAAGTCTGCCTCCTTAGCGCAGTAGGCAGCGGGTCAGTCTCTTAAAATATAAACCAGGGTTAGCTCCACATCATGTACCACCACAAGAATGGGAAGTTATACTTCATGTAGGTATGATATGTCAAAATACATTCTTCTGTCATGTATAACTAAAAACAGAAAAATTAGAAAATTAAAAATTTAAAAGGGGGCTGGGGTTGTGGCTAGTGGTAAAGCACCACTGGGTTCAATCTTTGGTACAAAAAAAAATTTAAGATAACTTTTAAAAATGTGTAGTGTAGACTACATCTCCTTAAGTGAAAAAGTTTACATATATTTTATTGTATAGTAAATTATAGATGCTATCACATTTACTAAATGAAAAGGAAACAAATGGTTTACATTGAAAGAAAATCTAAATCTCCAGCTATACAAACTTTCTATCAACTGGAAATCAGTTAACTAAAATATGTGGAGCTACTTCAGGATCTATATTGATCAAAGAACTTTTACCTTGACATAAAGATCAAAACAAAATTGTAACTGGGGCTGATGGCCCAAACCCGTAACTCCAGAGACTCAGGAGGCTGGGGCAGGGGATTACAAGTTGGAGGCCAGCCTGGGCTATTTAGGGGAGACCCTGTCTCACAACAAAAAAGACTAGGGATGTAGCTCAGTGGTAGAGCACCTCCAGGTTCAATCCCCAGGACCACAAAAATGAAAAAAAAAAAGTAGGAGCTATTTCAGGATGGGAGGATCTTTCCAAATTATTAAAATGTACATCGAAGGGTGAAAAACACTATCTGAACAGCAGTCATTGTGCTATGTCCCCGATTCACCACTTTTAGTTTGATCTGTTGGAGCCACAAATTCTTCACAATGCCATCATCATACAAAAATAATTCCTGACCCCACCTACGATTCCCTGAGATTTACTCTGTGCCAGCTGCTACACTAGGTATATTACAAAGATGATCCATATAATCTACACATCATTACAGCTTTACAGATGAAGAACAGGCTCAGAGCAGTTAACTAGCTTGCTCAACAACACACATCCCCAAAGGAGAGAGTTAGAATTCAACTGCAAGAACCCTGAGCACCACTTTCCTCAAATGAGCTGCAATTTTGGTACAATTTTTAGAAGTACTTCCTCGTTTATGTTTCCTACCATCTCTCCTACCCAACTTGCTGGACTCTTCTCAAATTGTTCTTTTCTAAAAATCCTAACTGGATCTTGTTCCTCATACGTTAAATTCTTCTTTTTCTAACTCAGCATTCAAGGCCCTTTAAAATGCACTGGGACTCCTTTCTCCAGAGGGATCCCATAGAGACGTACCCCCATCCTCTAACTGCCCAGGGACCTCTCCCATGTGCCGCCCTTCAGTGAAGCTCCATTTTTCATGTCTGAAGGGGGTCTCTGTCTACCCACCCCCACACCATGTCATGGACTGTGAAATTCTTATTATTTACTTAAATGCAATTTCATGTAACGTTATTTGTGCACTCAATCATCCTATGAGGATACAGAAGCCCACATACAGTTCTTTCCACACTCGCTGTAGGGAATCATTGTGTCCAGAAGAAGTGCATTGCTGGATTTTTCCAAAAGTGGGACCAGGAGGGACTTGTGGCCCCAGTGGGGGTGGAACTGCTCCCAAGACCTGCTCCAGGCCCTGGCCAGGAGCCTCCCAGACCTCCCCAGCCTCCTCAGTATCACTGCTGCTTCATTTGGCCAACAAAAGAAAGCTGTTGAGCTCAGGCCACCGGAATCTAATGGAAACTTCCTTCCCTTCAGTGAACCCACTGCGTCGGGCTTCAGGGCACTGCAATTTTACTTGGAAAAAAAATGAATCTGAGCTTGTACTCAGTTCTGGACTAGTCCTCACTGGAACCTCTTTCAGAGTATCGTATAGCCAGCATCTGACCCCAGATTAGGTGGAATGGTTATGTAATCAAGATGATAATGGAAAGGGAAGGGCCTTGGCATTTTGTTTTATGGTGCCCCTCATCAAGCTAACCTACTTAAATTGCTGGATTACGAACGCTCTTCACCTTTTTACAAAGGTCCAAAGTCCTTCAGCAAGTGGGACTGAGATGGGAGAGGCTGCTCGGCTTGGGCCCTACAAACAGACCACTAGCCAACACTGCCTCCTAGTGGCTCACGCAGATGCTGCCCCAAATTTGGACACAAAGTCTGGGGAGGGAGCTTTGGGCTATGCGTGTATCAGCCACCCTACACGTATGGATTTAGAAGTGTAATCATAAAATGGATCGTGTTGAACAAAGTGTGGGACAGTCCTTACTGTAGGGTCCTGTCTGTATACTGCCCAGGCCTGTGAAGCCCACCCTGGGATCCCATGAACCCCAAACTAGGAACTTCTGACTTCTTGCGACCAGAGTCCAAATCAGATCCACAAACTCATTCACCTTCAGGAGGCTGGCAGGTGACAGGGAAGTAGCAGGAGCCAAGGCGAAGACATGCCTTTTAGGAAAACACCACTTTTCTCAGATTCTAAAATGTCACTCGACCCCAAAGGCACTCCTAAGGACCACACCAAGCTCTAAGGTAACAGCTTACACTTACAGGATTCAAAATTAACAGATTTTCACCTGTGAGCTTCATTTTCATTTTAAGAGGTTGCTGGAGCTAGTGAATCAGTCTACAGATTTTTTCCAATCTGTGTTATTTCTTTTCCCCATCTCATGCCCTAGCTCCACAGGGAACCATCTGGCTTCACAGGCACATGACTTGTACAAACAGGGCCCTGCACTGGTTCAAGACTGTGGCCACTTTCTTGAATTTTTTTTTTTTTTTTTTTTTTTTTTTTTTGTACTGGGGATTGCACCAAGGGGCACTCTACCACTGAGCTATAGGCTGGTCTGTTTTATTTTTCTTTTGAGACAGTGTCTCACTAAATTGCCCAGGTTAACCTTAAACTTGCAATCCTGCCTCAGCCCCCCTGAGTTGTGAGCCACAGGTGTGAGCCACTGTGCCAAGCTTGAAATACTAGATACATTTTGCAGCCAGGCCTCCAGATTTTCAGGTGGCCCTGGGGCCTGAGATATGATAGAATTTTCTGCTTTCACCTCTCTTCTCTCCTGCCTGCTTCCTGCCATGCTATCCCCTAAGAGTTGCTGAAAGAAGTCTGGCCACGGCAGGCTGACCCTATTTTCTCCCTTCCAGCTCTAGCATTTGAGACCAGGAGTGTGCGGGACCCTCTGAGCTGCACCAGAGTGGCCACCAGTCAAGACAGTGAGGCCCAACATTGTCATGCTTTGTCATTACTTAATGTTACCTGTGACAGGTTTATTCTTGCTCCCCAGTCAGTTACCTTGCTGGCAAAGACCACAAGTTGAGTATCAACTGTGTGCCAGACACCCAGTAATAGGTTCTATACACATACCCTCATTTATCTCTGCATTTTCCACTTGAGGAATCTGAAGCTCCCTCTAACTACTTGATTTGGGTTGTTTCACTTCCTCCCATAAACCCAAGCTGAAAGCCAAAGTTCTCTTAAACTCTTTTTTTTTCTACTTTATGTATATCATTTATCATTTAAAAATAGCTCTCTTATTATTCCCTACTCTTACAACCACAGTTTTCATAGATCCTCATTACTTGCAACTTCTACTCCGTCTCTATTTCCATTGATCTTACAAATGCTTAGGTGGAAGTCCATCTCAGATTCTTCTGAATCCCAAGTTCATACTTCTTCCTCTATACCACCAGCCCCTGGGAACTAGTTAGAAATGCAAACTCTAGCGGGGCATGGTGGTACACTGCTGTAATACCAAATATTCAGGAGGCTGAAGCAGGAGGATCACAAGTTTGAGGCCAGTCTGGTCAACTTAGTGAGGCCCTGTTCAAAAAATAAAAAGGGTGGGGATGTAGCTGAGCGGTAGAGCTCCCTCTGGTTCAGTGCCCAGGACTGCAAAAGCCAAACCAACAAACTTCTAGACCTTAACCCAGACCTACTGAGTCTGAGGCTCAGCTTCTTACAAGGCCTCCAGGTGGCTGACACATGCTGAAGTTTGAGAACTGCTATTCTGAGCCCCATTCCTGTCTGCCTTCCCACCTTGGGCGTCCTGGAGCTGGAAGCCAAGGTGTGGGACCAGAGATGGCCCCTCAGTTGACTCATGCCCCCTTGTTCCTGCTCCATGGTTGTATGTCCCCTGCAGTGGGCACACAGGGCTGGGGGTCAGGTCCCTGCCTTTTGGTCTTCTCTGCTTGGTTACCCCATGTGCCTCTTCCACTAGCATCCCCAAACCCACCCAAGAACGCCCCTCCCTCTAGCTACTTGATTTGGGTTGTTTCACTTCCTCCCATAAACTTAGGCTGAAAGCCAAAGTTCTCTTGAACTCTTTTTTTCTACTTTATGCATATCGTTTATCATTTAAAAATAGCTCTCTTATTATTCCCTACTCTTACAACCACTTTTCATAGATCCACATTTCATAGATCCTAATTACTTGCAACTTCTACTCTGTCTCTATTTCAATTGATCATACAAATTCGAGACTCATCTCTCTGAAGAGGAGCTCCGGAGACCACTGTCGGATACAAGAAGTTCCAGTCCTTTGGTCTCCCCAGCCCCAGCCCCCTGTTCTTCCCAGGGGAACCTTCCTGAATTACAATCATCTGTGTGCTTGTCTGATGGGATGGCACAGTAAGAAAACGAGACTGGATTTCCAGAGCCTTCAGTATAATCAGCCTGAATTTTCTTTTAGACATATATATTAAATAGCTGATTAGACACCTGCTATTGGCAGAGAATTGAGGGGCATTACCAACATTTTTGCATAATGAACATTCCCGGTGACCCAGAAACAGGCTCTCAGGAACCCAGAAACCACTTTTCTGTGACTGCAACAAGAAAAGCCCTGCAGTTGAAAGCAGAGAGCTTTTTTTTCTTTTCTTCTTTTTTTTTTTTTTTTAACAACCACAGAATCACTTTTGGAAAAGTTGCCTTAGGGCCAATTTAAGAAGTGGACAGATTCTCAGTATTACGGCCTTAATGACTCAATTACCTCCGCCCTCCTTATTTAGTCGGATTCATTAAGCCCTCGGTTTCCATTAACCAAATCCAGTCCTTTTGTTGCTGGTGAGGTAATAAATACTGAATGGCACCTTTCTCCGCCACCCATTGATTAGCTTAAAATGACCTCATGCCACTTTACACTGGTGAGACTTGTTGATGTCATGCATCCTGTTCACTGACACCTTCCCCAGCAATCAGCACCTTCCCGAAAGCTTCAGTGGAGAAGACTCTTAAAAGCCTTTTGTCCTGACCTTTCTTCCTGGATGTTGTACAGTAGGCTTTGGCTTTGAGCTAATTGTCTCTGTTGACATATTAAGTCTTTAATTTTTAGTGTCTTCACGCAAACAACTTGTTGAAAATAAGTCAGTCCTTCATTTCCAGTTTTTAGTAAAAGCTATCTCCTAACAGGACTAAGTAGAAAAAAAATTGAAATCCAAAATTCAGTTTATGGTGGTGAGAGGGCAGTGGTCAGTGTTTGGGCTGATGAGCTATCAATCACAACGTTTTGTGACATTTGCAGGGCTCCTGTCCTTCAGCAAAGCTCTTTCACATGTGTGGCCCTCCAGTACCTTCAGAGGGACAGGCACCACTGTTAGCTGCTCTTGCTGACAGAGAGGGTGAGGGAGTTGATTGGATCTGTTAGCTGGTGGGGGGGGGAGAAGAAAATTCCAGAACAGTTTCCTTAGACAAGAAGTTCTAAATGTCAGTAAACACTACTTCAAAAGTTTAAAAAATGGACTGGTGATCCTAGAAAACAGAGGAAACAGAAACCAGGGAGAAGAGGAATGAGGGGGAACAGGAAGGAGAGAGGAGAGGAAAAATTATAGGGCAACTCTGGCTTTGTCCATCACACTCAATCAGCCTCACTTGCTTTTAGTTCCTTGATTTTAATTGACTTTAAAAATCACCCATGTTACCATGTATGTATTATATGTCAAAATACATTCTGCTGTCATGTATGACTAAAAAGAATAAAAATAAAGCGTATGGTATTAAAAAAATAAATAAATAAAAATCACCAATGTTAGAAGTCACAGAGAAGCAGCCTATTCCTAGTCTGCACTAGCTTGGCCATAGCAACCCCTCTGACATGTGGTCATGAAGGTGACTGACAGTTGCCTATGTTTTTTTTTTTTTTCTTCTTCTTCTTTCTTTCAGCAACTTGGAGGCACTCAAACTATTTGAAGCCACTGACCCCTGCACTTGGGCCTGCTCAAGTGTCCAATGGATGGTACCTTTTGGATACCATAAGGCCAAAATTCCACCCTCAGATCATGCTCATGCTACTCTTTTCTGAACACTTGTCCTAAGAGGAGCAGAACACCCCACCCGCAATCACTTGTCCCCGGCTTTGGACCACCCTGCTTCTTTATATCATGGATATCTGGAAACCCTGTCTTCAGGGAGGCAGATTTGAGACTCACCTACCACCTCAGTTGGTAGAATACTTGCCTTGCAGGCACAAGGCCTTAGGTTCAATCCCCAGCACCACAAAAAATGTTTCACCACACATACGTCCATAATCCATTGAGGCCCTGTCTCAAAGTAAAAAATAAAAGGAGGTAGGATAAATAAAAGGAGCTAGAATAACCATGCCCAGGCACCTGTGTGCCTGGCTGCTTGGTGAACTGCTTGGTGAACCCTGCTGACTCTTGAGGGTTCCTTGCCTCTGTGATTGGCATCCTACATGGGGCAAACCTTGTCTGTAGCCATCTCAACTCTCCAATCCCAAGGAGAGATAAAGTAGCTAATTTTTGTTGTTGTTGTTGTTGTTTTGTTTTTGATAATAGGGATTGAATCCAGGGGCACTTAACCACTGAGCCATAAGCCCAGCCCTTTTTTACTTTTTATTTTCAGACGGGATCTCACTAAATTGCTTAGGGCCTCACTAAACTGGTGAAGCTGGCTTTAAACTTGCAATTCTTTGCCTCAGCCTCCCCAGCCACTGCGATTACAGGTACAAGCCACGGTGTCCAGCAGTAGCTGGTTTTAAAAGCTAGTGGGCATCAGTAGTCTCAAATAGACTCTCTCTCTCTCTTTTTATTTTTGTACTGGGTATTGAACCCAGGGATGCTTAACCACTGAGATATATTCCAAGCTCTTCTTTATTTTTATTTAGAAACAGCATCTCGCTGAGTTCTAAGTGCCTCACTAAGTTGCTGAGGCTGGCTTTGAACTCTCTATCCTCCTGCCTCAGCCTCCAAAGCAGCTGGGATTAAGGTGTGCGCCACCACACCTGGCTATACTCCTCTTTTACAGAAAAACTTTTGGACTTTTATTATGTTACTATAGAGAGCACCTAGAATTTGGTGGGACTATTTTACAATCTCATAACTGTGAGATCAGAGACAAAGCATGCAGCACTTGGGGGAAGAACATCTCTGTTTGGTAACCAGAGAAGGACCCCAAAGGACAGAGGTGCTGCCCTTGGGCTTCACAAGATCCCTAGCTCTGCTCCTCTCATTCTCTCTCAGTGTTACCTGAGCTGCTGCCTTTTTTCTCTGTGGCTTCACCATGCCCAGCCAGGTCCACTGCTCAGTTGAATAGCTCTCTTGTGGGTATGAGTCTCATGTGAAAATTCACTCTAGGGTTAATTTGGAAATTTAAGAATGAGATTTTGGCATTGGCATTGGCAATGAGATGTTTAAAAGTAATCTACACGAGTCTAGGGAATGTAACTCGGTGGGAGGTAGAGCGCTTGTGTATAAGGCTCTAGGTTCAACCCTCAGCACTACAAAATAAATGTAAAAAACAATATACACTGAATCTGTGCCCTTGGGGGGTTTCCTAAAGCATCTGGGCCAGTTGGAGAGCAACAGCTAATCCAGACGCAGCGGCTCCTTGAGCATTTGCTTTGTGTTCTGTGCTATAAGAGATCCCAGCGATAGATGCCTGCACTACACAAGTGCATCACGGGTTTCCACAGCATTTCACAGTCATCTTCCCACGTGACCTCACGACCTCTGAGGGAGGGGGACAGTACAGGCATTCTTTTCCACTTTTGATGTATAAAGAAAGGTCCACAGGATGAGAGGACCTGGCTCAAGCCTGTTTTCTAGTTAATAACCCAGATGTTCCCATAAAAGGTCATTCCTGTTATCTTCCACTGCCTAGATACTTAACCTAGGAAGTTTTTAATTTATTTTTTATTTAGTTTTTTGGTACTGGGAATTGAACCCAGGAGCACTTAACCACTGAGCCATACCCCCAGTCCTATTTTATATATATATTTTTAGAGACAGTGTCTTGCTAAGTTGCTGAGAATGGCTTTGAACTTCCAATCCTTCTGCTTCAGCCTCACAAGTCACTGGGATTATGGGTGTGTGCCACGCCACTTGGCTGGCTCCTAGGAACTTTTTTTGTTTGTTTGTTATAGAATATACCTAAAGGGAAGAGAGGTGGATTTCAGAGCCTTGATCAAGAGTTTCAGTCAGGGCTGGGGATATAGTAGAGTAGAGTACTTGCCTCGCAGGCACAAGGCTCTAGGTTCAATCCCCAGCACCACAAAAATTGTTTCACCACACATACGTCCACAATCCATTGAGGCTCTCTCTCAAAGTAAAAAATAAAAGGAGCTAGGGATATGCCTCAGAGTTTAAGCACCCCTAGGTTCAACCAATCCCTGGCCCCCCGCCCCCCAAAAAATTCAGTCAGTGTGAAAGGTGAGAGAACCTATAACAAACTTTGACCCAACTTGTAAATAAATTTGTGGGTAAATATGAAATAATAAAGAAATGACCCAGGACATATTAGCATAGTAACTAATGCTATGGCCCAGGCTATATGGACAATGACCAGACAGACTCCACTTTACCCTGAGACTCCCTGTCATGTAAGAAATGCGTCTCCCGTGGGAACACCCTGCCTCTGTGCCTATAGCAGTTGCTTAGCATAGCATGTTTGGCAACACAAAATTATAATTCTTATACAATGTAAATTGTCCTCTTTTTGGTTCCCATTTCTCTTGGACAACATGCCCTGTCAGAGAACCATTGTCTGGATATTGGTGACTATTCTTTAACTTGTACCCAGCTAGGGTCATTTTGACCCACTTCCCCTTAGGTCTCATGGTGTGTGTTTATGATCTTGGATCATAGCAACAGCCACTTACGAGGAATGTATCGACATGATTTACTTATGGTATCACCTCTGGATGGGGTCCAAGACTGTAGACTTGCAGTCTGCCCCTTGGCCCACCGGCTGGTGAATAAAAATGGTTCCGCCTTCTGCTTTAAAATCCACTTGGTGACTTATTGCAATCTCGCCATAACACTGAGAACTGGAAATCAGGAGAGTTTGTATTTAATTTCATTGTTCTTGTTGACACCTTTTTGTAGGGACTGTGCCACTTTGCACTTATACCAGCAACGGGAGAGATTTCAGCATCATGGACACCTCTTCCTGGAGCCAGAGCTGGATCCCAAGAGGTGGGTCCTTCTGGCCAGGCTAGGGGTGGCATCCTGGTCTCCCATCAGGATGCACATAACATCTAGTTTTCCTTCTTCTTCTTTTCCACAGTGCTGGGCCTTGAACCTGGATCCTCACACCTGCTAGGTGGGTGTTCTGCCACTGAGCTACATCCCGGCCTTTTTTATTCTTTTTTTTTCTAAATTGCCTAGACCTGCCTCACACTCAGAGTCCTCCTGACTCCTGAGTGGCTGGATTACAGGGTGTGCCACCCTGCCTGGCCCATTATATTTTACCATTAGTATTAATTTGTTCTGGGGATTGAACCCAGGGGCGCTTTACCACTAAGCTACATCCCAGACCTTTTTTATTTTTATTTATTTGTTTATTTTGGGGATTGAACTCAGTGGCACTCAAGCCTGATCCACATCCCACCCCTGAATTGCTTAGCACCTCGCCATTGCTGAGGCTGGCTTTGAACTGAGATCCTCCCATCTCAGCCTCTCAAGCTGCTGGAATACAGGTGTGCGCCACCCCATCTGGCCCTTTTTATATTTTGAGAGGGGTTTTTCTAAGTTGAGGAGGCTGACCTTGAACTTTGATCTCTCTGCCTCCACTTCCTGAGTCCTTGGGATTACAGACCTGAGTCACCCCTTCCAGCCTCACCAATTTTAGTTTATAAACTGAAATTATTTTATAAGAAGCAGCTACCCCTCATCTACCCCTCATCTAACTTGGTAAAGTGTTGGGGTTTAAGTGTGCAGAGTTTAGCTCCCTCAGCCTGACACTTTGCAAGAAGCTGTGGCTGTGATTTAGGTCAGCTGAAGGCATGCCTCGCTAGGAGAAGGAAAGGTCCTTTTCCCCTTATCACAAGACACAAGCTTCTGCATGGTTTGGCCTAGAGGAAGAAGCTTCCTGCATACTGGACCTGGGAACAGTACATTTGGGGATTAGATAATGTCTACAAAGAACTTTGGGAGGGTACTTATCAAAAAGAACAGGAACAATCTGAATTTAGCTCTGTGTACCCGCTGAGGCATGATATTTGGGCTATGTAGATGAAATGTTACTGAAGAATTGCTTGCTTTGTTAGAAGAAGAATATAAAAGGAACTTGCAAATAAACCTCAGCATGCAGTTGCAATTGCTGCCTTGGCTCTGCATCCCCTGTGTCCCGGTGATTTCTCGACCCTTACCCAGGGACCCGAACGCACTAGACGTTCACAGTAAAGTTCACATTAGAAAGTCAGGATAAATGTTTGATTGATTCCTTTTATTTACTAAAATTTCAAACCATAAATTGGTTTCCCATCATTCTCAAAACATAACAAACTTTTTAAAAAATATGATGAACTTGTGATGTGAAGCATATTTGATGAGCATATTTAATTTATTGCCATTATTGTCCTTCTTGCCACTGAAATGGCCCCATCTCCGGCCAGCGGGGGCCTTTTTGGGTTGGTTTCTGAGCCCTTTGGCCACAACCCTGAGGGCCATTGGCAGCTCCTTGCCTTCTGGTCAGTCAAGATGATGTAGGTGGAGCTTTCCACCCGAGACCTGGAGGCAGACATGTCTGCAGGAAGCCCACGTTTATTTTTATGTGAAACTATTTTCAAGACTATTGTCTGAGAATCAAGCATGTTTTTGCAACTGGGTTGTTCATTGTTTTGTTTTGTTTTTTTTTTTTATTTTTTAATTGGTCAGAGCCAGGGTTTGTATATTTAAAGATAAAAATGCCCCCTGAGTTCACAGTGCTGGTTCAATCCCAATCCAGGCCCACGGGGCTTTTCGTTAACCTCTTCTGAGAGGTGCTCCTCTGCATCTTGGGGTTCAGCCAACTGCAGATTGAAAATATCTGGTAAAAAATTGTACCAGTACTGAACATGTGGGGACTTTTTTCTTGTCATTATGCCCTAAACAGTACTATTTACATGGCATTGACACTGTATTACAAGTAATCTAGTGATGACTTCAAGTACAGAGAAGGATTGTGTGAGTGATATGCAAATCACTTCATGATTTTCAGTGAGGGACTTGAGCAAGTAGATTACGGCATCTGTGAAGCCTCCTGGAACAAGCCCCCCAGATACCGTGGGATGACAGTATGGCATTTGTATCTTATTTCTTCCACAGCAAGAATTATTGTGCTTAAGAGAATGATAGAATTACAATATCCCATACCTGCTCATGGAATACAACAATATTAATCCTACCACCACCAATTATGATAAAGAAAATAGCCAAGCACTTTTTACACACATGTCCCAGTCTCCCCCTGTTTATTCTTCTTAATTCACACTTAGCTTTAGAAGTTCTTCAGCTGAAGCATATTTGATGCTTGCTTTCACTCCCAGTCCATCTCTCTCTGGACATTTTGGTGCTTGATGGTCAGTTAGAAGGGCAGAGGAGAACAGCACCCTGGGACCAGTCTGTGCTGTCTGTGTGTGGGGGTCTGTCTGGCCGACCAGAAAAACCCGGGCTCCTGGAATCTCCATTTTCTTCTGGTGTAAAGTGTCACTGCCTGAAGTTTGCTCTTGATCTAGTTTCCTCTTTGTCTTTCACATCAGGTGCTTTTTAACCCAGGTGTTGAACAAATAGTTGTTGTTTTCTTTAAAGTCCATCAGTGTCACTGACCTGTTTTAGTGTTTCTTGTTTGGGTCAGTATTTTCAGGAAGCTGGGGTTTTCTCTCAGCTTAAAGTCTCTCTCTTTTTTATCTCAGGAAAACTTTTCAATGTCTTTTTAAACATTTACTCTGCTTCTCTTTTTGCAGGCTCCTGTTATCCAAGACTGAGCCATCTTTACCTATTACCATCTTGCCACTTTTACCTAAATCTTTTACCTATTTCTTTTTTTATTAAAAACCTTCCCATCCTATTCATGTTCTTTTCCCAGTATTAATTGTTGCTTTATTTGCCTTTGTAATTGTCTTAGATGGTTTGTGTTACTATAACAAAATGCTTGAGATGGGGTAACTTACAAAGAACAGAGCTTTATTTCCTAGTGTTCTGGAGATGGGAAGTTCAGATTAGGCACCAGCCCCTAGTGAGGGCCCTCTTGACTGACCTCACAACAGAAGGCAGAAGGCCAAGTGAGGCCCAATGCTGGGTGAAACTTCTTTTATAATGGAGACACTAGTCCCATTCCAAGGGAGAAAGCTTGTACCTCATCACCTCTTCTTCTTTCTTTTTTCTATTGCTTTTTGTTTTCTTAAATTTTTATTTGTTTTTTGCAGTGCTGCTACTAGCTTCCCCAAAACCCTTCCCCTAGGATTTTATTTCATTTAATCCCTTCTTTCTGCAACTCTCCAAGCCCTTGAAAATTTATTTTGTGATTTATCCTTTTGTAAATATTGGAGTAAGGGACTGCTGCCGCGGGTGACATCCTATGCAGAAGTGGAAGTCTCGACTTTTTATGTTTTCCAGACACACATGGCAAAAAAATTCATTTTTGCTTTCTGATGCGATTCTTGGGGATGCATTCAGATGTTCATAACAAGCTGTAGGCTGCAGGTTAACTTAAGGCAAGAGAAAAAAACTCTGGATTCAGAAATAATATCTTCTTAAGAGCTAAAAAGACATGAAAAGATGCAATCATTACAAAATTTTGCCAAATAGTTCCATAGAAGTCTTAACTGAACTTCTTTCCCTAGCCTCCGTGTGGTTTGGGCAAGAGGGGTTTGGAGACACTGCTCTCTACCTGCTTCTGGGCCACCTTCTCTGAACCTCAGTGCTGGCGTCTGCCAAGGCTTTGGCCTTCCTACTCTCCATTCATTCATTCACAGGATTGTGCTGAACTCCAGGGGTTCTTAGAGCGTGGTGGGCAGCAAGCTGGCCCCCTGAACTGGACCCACATCTGAATTCCCATTACCTTCTGTGATCAAAAACACAACCCAACCACCACAACAGAACCAGCCTCTGCAGACGGGATTGAGTTATGCATCTCGAGAAGGGGAGACACCATCACCCACGTCCTCAGGGAGATGATGGGATTTTATGAACAGTTACATGGAGGAAAAAGAAATACAGAGATGGACCAGAGAGGGATTTGGAGATACTGGTCTTAACGACTGGAGTGCTGCAGTCAAAGCCACCAGTAGTCATCAGACATGAGAGGAGCCGTAAAAGGCTTCTCTCTGGGGCCCCTCGAGGGGGCTCACACTGCTGATGTCTCCATGTGTCTCAGGAATGTTGATTTCAGAGTCTGGACCTCTAGACCTGTGGGAGAATAAGTGTATGTTGTTCCAAGCTACCAAGCTGGTGCTAGTTTGGTATAGCAGCCACAGGAAACCAGACCAATCAGTGTGGTTCAACCAATGGAGGACTGTACCTCAGTGGTAGAGGGTTTGGCTGGCACGTGCAAAGCCCTGGGGTTGATCCCCAGCCCTGCAAAATATAATAATAAAACTAAAATATATAAAAGTAGATAACTGTGATTTCAATGAATGGAGCCTGGGGTGACTTAAGAGATCCATTTGGGATGTAGCTCAATGGTAGAACACTTGCTTGGCATTTGTGAGGCCATGGGTTCAATCCCCAAAACCACACACACACACACACACACACACACACACACACACACACACAAATCAATGAACCAGCTGCCCACAAAGGTCCTACCTTCTCCCAGCAGGAGGACCAACCTGGATTCTGTTTCCCCACAGACAGCTGCTCCCCTGCTCCGGCAGGAAAAGGAGTCCCAGGCCCCAAAGTCCCGGGTTGTATTTATTCCTACCCCACTCACACAAATAGCTGACACCCCGTTCCCAACTCAGACTGCCCCTGCCAGAATCTGGGTCCTTTTCCTACTGACAAGGCTACTCTCTCTGGCATCTGCCAGTGTCCTTCTCTTTACCTGGGGGATCTTTCCAAACTCCAGAAACGCTGTTCTGTCCAGAGACGTGGGAGTCCAGATGCTGGAAGCGTTAACACCACCCAGCTGTAGGGACCATGATTTTCTGTATCATGTGATTTTGACATCTTAAGGGATGACTGGGGAGAAGACGCTCCTCCCGTCCTGCCAGCCTAACAGGCAACTCACCTGCAAACTTTTGAAAGCAAAGAAACAAATTCTGAGTCCCCAGCCCAGCTATGTCCTTCATCCAGCTCTTATGCTCCAAGGCGGTATCCCCTGCCCTCAGTCAGTGCCATGCCAGGGACCACACAAGAGGGACAACCTGCACCGCAAAGCCCCCCGGAGCACTCAGAACAGGCCCTCCTGGCCGGTGGCCTGCCTGTCTAGCCTGCCCTCCAGCACCCTCACTGGAAGCCCTGGAATGCCCTCTCCCCTCCTGCCCCCACCACCAGCCCTGGAGCCCCACACGGTGGCTCTGCACAGCACGCCACACCTCCCGACTCTAGGGGCACATGACACTCAGCTTTTCTCTCCATGACACTGATGTCTTCACATCCCGATTCAGTCACCTTCATCAAGTCAGACCCAGTTGTGTCCAGCCAACGCCTGGCATGGCTCAGTGTGACTCGTACCCCACAGTGCCCCTCTGGAGGGGCACGTGGAATTCCCTGAGAGTCAGCGCCCCTGCACACAGAGGTTGCTGGCTTAGAGTCATCTTCTATTTGCTGTCCCACTTTCCATGACAGGTATTTCTGCACTTGTGAAATAAACTATTGACCCTTGAATCCTTTGTCTCTGGATTTGCCCCCAGGATTAAGTCATAAAAAGGAGACAGAATGGCAAGTAAGTGAGAACAGAAATCCCAGAAAGGTTCCGGGTGATAGAGAAAACGTATAAAAATATAGGAAGGAAGAGGGTATGAAAGAAAGTGTAGTCAGTTCTACTTACCAAAAGAGAAGAGTTCTGAAACGAGTAGGTGGATGAGAGGCGAGTTTTGAAACAAGGCAGTGTCTCAGTGTGTCCGGGCTGCGGTAACAGGAGGTCAGGGACCGTGGTCTATAAACAGCCGTGGTTTCCCTCTCACAGTTCTGGAGGCTGAACGTCCTCCAGGTGCCTGCAGACTTGGTGTCTGGTGAGGGCCTGCTTCCTGCTTCATGGATGGTGTCGTCTCACTGTGTCCTCACGTTGTTGGTGGAGGGGTGAGCTAGCTCCTCGGGGCCTCTTTTTCAGGGGACTGGTCCATTCAGGAGGACTCCACCTTCAAGGCCTGATCACCTCCTGGAGGCCCTGCCTCCTCGGGGATTATATTTCAGCATATGAGTTTTGGGGGACACCAACACAGCAGGCAGAGGGTCTGGGGCTGACCAGGGGGAAAGGGTGATGTTAGCAAGGAGAAGATTCCAGAGGCTTGAGCAGAGACGTAAAATAACACTGTAGGGTGAGTAGCAAGGAGAACCCAGGCTGGCCGGGGGAGGCTGCAGGAATGGGCAGATCCTGGGCCCTTGAGGAACCTTAGAAGGGACCATCAAGTGGCTAAAGCCATCCGCTTTCAGATGTAGGAGATCATTTAGGAGGAACGTGGGCAAAGGTGAGGTGAGAGGATGAGGGTGAACTCGGCCTGCAGCATTGTGGACCGAGGGGGTGCTGAACTAACAGAGATGGAGCACGGAAGCTGAGGTGAGAAAGGTCACATCATGCCAGGTCGCCAGAGGTGGAAACAAGGTAAGAAGGTGGGCCACCCAGCCGAGCAGATGGACCAGGGCAGAGGCCACCCGAGAGGGGAGAGGTAGGGAACACACTTCTCTCAACTCTCTATTACTATTGAGCAGAACCCCCTCCAGAGAAGTCACCTGTTAATTTACAGATTTTTGTGTGATAGAAATGAAAATAATTTCAGTTCAATGAAAGACAGGATTATGGTCTATGGTCCTCTAGGATGTTAACTAGTTTCCAATGTGTCAATTTTCATCTTATTCTAATATTTATTAACTTGCTTACAAATTACTAGCTCCTCATTTGTTCTTCTTTTCTGTGATGCTGGGGATCAAACCGAGGGATTCCTGCATGCCACACAAGCACTTTGTCACTGAGCCACATGCCCAGACTCTCCCCATCCCCTCTTTGAACAAGGCTTGATATCAGACCATTTCTTTCATTAATTAATAAGTTAAATAAAATATTTGACAAGTAAGTGCTCATCCTACCTTTACACAAGAATCATGACTTAATCTTTTGGAAAACCATGCTTTGGTAGGGCACCTGCATGACTTTGAGTATCCGGCTTTGGTGACAATGTGAACAATGATGATTTCCCACAGAGAGAGGAGCTAGTTTGTTGGCAAGGGTGAAGCTTTTCTTTTTGTGTGTGCTTGAACTTGAGAGGCTCTTGGCTCATCCACATACTAATATCTACTGGGCTTTCTAATGGAGAAAGAATTTAGGGGGTGAGGCTGCAGCAATTTGGAAATGCCAGTGCTCTAAGTAAGTAGCTGAGCATTTTGAGCAAAGTTCTGACTGTGCCCTCTGCAAGCACAGGGCATGCGCACAGCCACCCCCACACTCAGCAGAACAAGTCCACTTCGAACTGGAAAAATGTCCTCATCCTGCAGATGGAGTGCTCCTCAGGCTTCTTACTTGGTGGTGGAGAGCTTTCCAAGTAATTTTTTAATCAAACGAAATAGCACAATAATTGCTTTCCTTTCACTGATATTTTGGGAGTTGCACTTGACAAATTCACACAACACTCCTGCTGCATCTGTGTAGAAATCAGACCAGACACAAGAAGACCACCTGTGCTCAGGATCAAAAATAATGTTTAGATGTTTTTATGATTGGAAGAAGGGAGACGACTTAAAAACTTATCCCAGACTTGGAAACAGGGTCAACAGGTGAGTGGCATTCCTTTCCAGGCCACACAGGGGTGGAGCCCATCTATGGTTTGTGGAGGGTATGTACTTGACTATACTTAGTGTAAGACCCTATGGTAAACTCTCGGCATCCTGCAGGAATATACACTTTAATTTTTCCCCCTGATTATAAGGTTTCATTTCTCTTACTCATTAGATTTTCTGAAAACTCCTTATCAAAAGCAGTATTTTTCTCAAAAGCTGTTGTGAACTGATGACATACCTTGCTATAAGGAATATTCTCCTCTTTTAGTTGAATGTATTTGTATTCTTCTAAGAATTCATATTAACTAATCAAACCTTTTAATTTTCCATATCCATCAAAACACTGACCAACAATGGATTGGTAGCAATGACTGTCAGCAATCAAACAACTTGAAAGCACAATCATGAGAATAAAGCTCGTCTTTTTAAATTTTCTTCTTCAATAGAGTGGCTGTTTTGATTGCTACATAAAATGAAGCAAAATCCATGACATATTTTGATTTTAATTGAGCATTTAAGTTTCATATTTTGAATAACAGCCACAGCTATTAATTTGAAAACATTTTAAAAACACTAAATGCCTTGGGGCACTTCTCCATCTTAACACAAAGAGGGTGCATGGTCCCTTGAAGATACACATTTTGAGGTTTATCATTAGGAATTCCACTTGAAGGTGAGCAGATAAAATGTAATAAAAGAAATTAACCTTGGAGTCTGAGTGCTTAGCTCCATGGTAGAGCGCTCACCCAGTCTGCGAAAGGCCCTGGGTTCCATCCCACGCTGACAAAAAAAAAAAAAAAAAAAAGAACAGAAAGAGAAAGTCCAGCCTAGTGGTGTGTTCTTGTTATCTCTCAGCTACTCTGGAGGCTGAGGCAGGAGGATGACACGTTTGAGGCCAGCCATGGCAACTTAGTGAGACCCTGTATTGAAATAAGAAATAAAAAGGACTGGAGATGTAACTCAATGGTAGAGCACCCCTGGGTTCAATCCCCAGCACTCCCCCCCCCAAAAAAAAAGCCAAACTGTTCATTTGATGCTTTTTAATATTTCTGAGAACATATCATTATAATAACCAGTTCAGGTAAATGTTTCCATGGTGGTACTCCAAGTTTCTTGGTCAATGGTGGCAGGAAGACCACTCAATTGTCCAGGCAGCCTGGACAATTTAGCAAGACCCTGTCTCAAAAATAAAATTCATTGAAAGTGCAGGGTTATAGCTCAGTGATAGAGCATTCATCCAGTGTGCAGGAGACTCTGAGTTCAATCCCCCATCAGAAAAGGTAACATTTCAGCCTCCATTCCAGTTGAGAGCAGAAAGTGAGCTGTAAGGTTCTGTGCCTGCGAAGGTCCGCAGTTCCCCAGGGCGGTTTTCCTCTCAGAGGACCTTGTATACACTTCGTTTGACAAGTCGAGATTCTGGAGGCAACCCAGCCTGAACTCCATGCTGGGAACAAAAGGTGTTGAAGGATCCTCCTTCTTAGGAATCTGAAGGGGAAGAGTTGGTGTGAACAAATGAACACATTCCCTACACAGAACCCAGGGAGGAAGGACAGAGATTATAGTCCAGTCTGCCTAATTGCAATTTTGAGAATGTTGAAAGCCTCTTTCTTTTCTTTTCTTTTTTTTTTCTTCACTGGAAATTGACCCAGGGGTATTTCACCACTGAGCCAGATCCCTAGTCCTTTTATGTTTATTCTGAGACAGGTTCTCATGCTGCCCTTGAATTTGTGGTCATCCTGCCTCAGACCTGGGATTACAGGCTTGGCCACTGTGCCTGGCTGGAAAGCCACTTTCAAAAGTCTCAAAGGTTGGTTTGTAGAGCGCACCCTTCATCAGACCAACCCTAACTCTCCTCTACCACAGAGTGACTCCCTGCTTCGAAGGGCCTGAAACAAGTATGATACGTTTTGATCTTAGTGCATTTTAGCCTTGATATTCTGAATAGCCCAATTGCTACTAGATGGTGAAATATTTAGAATTTATTAATTGAAGGTTGATACACACCCTGAAAGATTGTTCTCCAGGTTTAGCATGAATAAGGACACTCACAACTCCACCATCCTGTGTGACAGTGTCCACTTTATCCTTTGAAGGTAGCCCTTGCTGCTCTGCCACTTGGACTTATTTTTTAAAGGGATAGGTTTCTTTCTCTTCCTCTCTCCCTTCTCCTCCCTAATGTCCCTCCCTCCCTAATCTCAGGGCAAACAGGATCACCTTTATTCCCCTCCTAGGCAGTGACCAGTCCTTGAGCACACCCCCACCATAAAACAAAGTAATCCAGGCTTTGGGAATGGCACCAGAAGATCTCAGAAATGACTCCCGAATTAACAAATGATTTACCACTCTGATAGATCATGTAGCCTCTGAGTCACCTCTTTCAAAGCCCCCTGTTCTTGCTGATTGGCAGAATCACAGGCTCCAGGACAGGAGCCCCCTGTGCTTCTCCTTTGCTAGCAAAGCAATAAAACTTCTTTTTCCTTTTTCTCAAAACTGTGTCCTTGTTATTGGATTAGCATTAGGGACAAGGACTGAGCTTTCGGCAATATTATTGAGAGAAAGAAATCTTTTAGGTAAAATAAGGGACACACATTCAAGGGTGAATGTGGGCCATCTCCAGAGGGAGAGACAGCAACCCCTTGTTGTGAGGTGTTAATATTCATAGAGGGACAGTTGCTAGGGGCTGGACTAGAGGTGGACTGGATTGCAGAGTTACATGACTTCCTGCCAGTTTTCCCTGTCTTGGGTATTGCTCTCATGTTACTTTTTGCCAGTGAGGGCATGGGGTCAAGGGCACTGGCCAAGGGCAGGGGCTAAGAACACAGCTGTGTTGCTGGGCAATGCTGTTCTGCCTTCCAAAGGACCGTGGGCCTTTTCTGCATTCCAATAGCTCCTGGGTGCTTCTCTTTTGAGACTCAGTCTTTCTTTTCCTGGATCCCCAAATTCCTATTGCAAATCTAGAGGAGCCTACTTTTATTCTTTATCATACTTAGTGTAGAATAACTCCTATGCTGACATAGGAGTGTGACTGAGCACAGGGCACTGAGGCAGTCCCAGCTGATAACAAGTGACATCTGCACACGTCCAGTATCTGCTTGTGGAAGTCCAAGCAATTCTGCATTCTGAATTGCAGTGCCCAGGGTAAGGATAAAGAACTGTAGAGAAGTATTAAATATTATTTCTTCTTTTTTCCTGAATCAAGGATTAGGTGCACAAATAAAATTTATGAATGAAACTACATTTCCAGAGATGGTTAGTATTTCCCACCTTTCCATTTCATAGAATTAAAAAGTTTTTGGGCGGGAGCAGGTCCTTCATTTTAGAAATGAGGTAGCTACAAGGTTAGGGAGGCGACCTGATGTGACCAGAGGATGTAGTCAATCTGATTAAGGACCAGAACCCTCACGTGATGTTGCTTAATGACTCATTATCACCAGTCTCTGCCTGTAAGCAGCCCGGTCCAACTGCAGAACTGAAAAGCAGAATTGAAAATCTGTAGTCTTTAAATTTGGTTCTGCCTAATCCCCGAGTTAATGAGGAAAAAGGAGGGAGAGGGAGGACGAGGAGAAAGAAGGGGGAGGGGTAGGAAGAGGAAGAAGAAGGGAACAGGATTCCCCTTGCCCCAGGTGGTGGGGCCCAAGATCTGGGAATTGCCACTGTGTTTGGGGTTGGGGTGTGGCTGCATACAGCAGCCCCTCCGGGTTCCTGACCCACCACAGTGCCCGGCCAGCTGAGGTTGGCTCCCAGGACCTTTACAGCCTGCCTGGTACTTGACCTCTCCCGTTCCCTGGAGTACTGATCCCCAAAGTGGGGTTTATTTAAGACAGTCCACTGAGGTTGCAGGAAAAAATATAAAGAATAATTCTTTTTTTTTTTTCAATATAAACAGAAACAAAACTTTGCTTTCTAATCAACTGGTGGTCATGGGCTCCCCCTCTCGGTCACAGTGCCACTGATGGGAATGGAGAGGAGCCTGTGCTCCCAGGAGGCTGTGTCCCAGGGCGTCCCCTTGCTTTTAGCATATTGGCAGGCTCAGTGGTTTGTGAGCCCAAGACAAAGTGGCTTCCTGGGCGTGGAGTTGTCGTGACTTGTGTGACCTTCACGAAGGTTCATAGTGAGCTGGAAAATGACCCAGACCCTCCTTTGGGGATCCGCTGGGCGTTTCACTGCAGGGTTCTGCACAGCAGCCGTTGGCCAGTCCTTTCTCTACTTCTGTGAGGCGTCTTTCCCAGCAAGTCAGTCAATTTCAATGAAGGGAACTGGCTGAGAGGTGAACTGTATGTGATACCAGCCTTCGGATACTGTGCTTCTGGGATAAAGACCTTATGAAATAATGAAACATGGTCACAAAGCAAAAGGATTTTTATTACATTAATACATAAAATAAAATGAGAATTATGTTAAAGTGTTACTTATTACCTTCTTTTGCAGTTTCCTTTTGTGTGTGATTTAGAACAATATTAGTGCAGTAGAAATATGATCACATAATTATGTATGTATGGCACGTGCATGCACATATGTATATATGG
Source organism: Urocitellus parryii (assembly GCF_045843805.1). Taxonomy (NCBI): domain Eukaryota; kingdom Metazoa; phylum Chordata; class Mammalia; order Rodentia; family Sciuridae; genus Urocitellus; species Urocitellus parryii. The sequence goes on along the minus strand of NC_135537.1, from coordinate 88,692,972 downwards.
TGCACATTTAAACAATTTAAACAATTTTTAGAGCAGTATATGATTAAATATTTGAAGACTGGCTGTTGCCTGTCGTGGACCCTCTTCTGGTATTCCTGGTTCTGATCCCATCTTGTCTTGGACTGATTCCGAGTCCCTGAAGCTGAATTGAACGTTTTTGGTTATTTGTTTTTATTTTTAATTTTAGAGACAGGGTCTTGCTATGTTGCTCAGGCTGACCTCCAATTCTTAGGCTCAAGAAATCCTCTGTCCCAGCCTCCTTTTGTAGCTGGGACGATAGGTACACACCATTATGCTGGGCTTCAAACATTTTGGTTATTAATGCCAAAGTGAAGTCTGGGAAAAATGTAAAAAATATGCCTGGAGATAGTTAACAGTTTGTTAACTGATTCATGTTTGCTTGATGCATTAGCGTTAGAAGGAAGGGGTAGAGGGACCTATTCAAATTCCTATTCCATTGCTTCCCTGTGTTTGATCCTAGACAAATCCTGCGCCTCTCTGGGACTTGGGTCCTTTGTCTATGACATGACGATAATGCCAACCTCAGAGAGTCTTTTACTTTTCAGGCTCAGACAATGTAGACTTTAATTTTTTTTTTTTAGTTGTAGAGGGACAACTTTATTTTGTTTATCTATTTCTATGTGGTGCTGAGACTTGAACCCAGCGCCTCACAAGTGTGAGGCAAGCGTTCCACCAATGAGCCCCAGCCCCAGCCCCAGACAATGTAGACTTTAGGAACAAGGGCATGAGTGTCTGCTGCAACCTAACACCCCTCTCCATGACCCTGCTCCCCAGAAAGGTGACTTCTGAGCTTTTTGTATGTGTGTGCAACACTCTCGTGAACTCCTAGATCGGCAACAAGCTCAGTGCAAATGACTATTGACATTTTTGCTCACTGTGGCCTTACCGGAGCATGGCACGGTTATGTAGGAAACAAATCAGAGGCTATTAAAGGCACTTGGTGAGTCTTTAGCTTTTCCAGCTCTGCAAAGAGGGTGTTTTTATATTCCAATGTTGCTGAATGCACTGAAGCTGAGGCTTGGTAACTTGGAAAAGATAATAGACCTGGTTCCTGGCAAAGCTGTTTGGAACCTGAGCTGTGGGTGCTGCAGAAATCTGTGGGAAGGTTCAGAGCAGCGCACACTTCCCAGAGTTCAAGGCAGTTCCTAGAATACCTAATGGTCTTTGTGAGCCTCCCCATCACTTCTAATACCTTCTAACAATGGGCAACTTTGCAAAGCCCATAAGGAGGTGGTCATGTGTTATTTTGTTTGTTTTAGTGATTGATCCCACCCATTCATCCAATTTATCTTATTTATAAATTTTTCTTTTTATTAGTGCATTAGAGTTGTACATAATAGTTGGGTTCATTTTGACATGATCATACATGCATCCGTATCAATTTACTCCATTTCAGCCCTTGGTCCCCACCCCATCTCCCTTCCTCTATAGTTCTACCTTCCATTCATTTATTTATCTATCTTTAAATGGTGCTTTAAAGATACATGTGAAGGTGGAATTCCCTGCGGTATATTTATCCGTGCACATCAAGTAATTTTGTCAAACTCATTCTGCATTTCCTCCCCTTTTCCATCCCTACTCGCTCCCCATCCTCTCCATTGACCTTCCCTCTGTTTCTGATCTCCAACCCCCACCTGGGTTACCCTTACTTTGCTCTAGCTCTGAATACTACTCATCCAATAAACTTGAGAACTTTCACCATTTTTCTCTTTTGCCAGCCGTAGGTAACCCAGTGAGGGCTACAAACACAACTGAATTGCGGTGAGAGAGGCTGCCACTGTAGGCTGGGGAAATACTTCTGATGAGCTGCCTACCTACAGTGTATTGCTTGGAGGGAATGTTTTTAGTAGCTCATGATAAGGTTCCTGAGACCTGAGAGAAGGAGAGGCTTTACCTGACCCTACCATCTTGGTGAAACCATCTCTGCTTCTTGTTAGAGATTGCTTTTTTAGGTTGGGGTGCTCATAAAGGTCCTGGGTGCCATCCCCAGTACCTTGAAAAGAAGAACAAAAGGATTGCATATTTCCAAGAGCTCACAATTCTGCCATCAAAGCAAGGGGGCAGAGGACCAATGCTTAATTGGCTTAATAAGTGCTAGACACACTTTATGTCCACTTCACTTAATCTTCATGCCATTCTGCAGGGTCCACATTACTTCCCTCGGTTTTACAGCTAGGCGTGTTAAGTCTCAGAGAGATGAGAAATTTGCCCAGGGTAACAAGTGGCAAGGCAGAACTTGAACCTGTGTCCATCTGGCTGAAGGTCCTTGCTTACCACCCACACCACCTCCTGAGAGGACACCCATCGTCGCCTTGCTGAGGAACAGTCCTTCCTCTTTCTGGATTGAAAACGTGTGGTGTGTCTCGTGCCATGGAACACAGCAGACTGGGCTGTGCCTGAGGAACGTGTGGCTTTGGAGTTGGCTGCTGCATTTGAATCCTGAATCAAATTAGGATTAAACTTGCTTCCTCTATCTGTAAGAGGAAAGTAGATATAGGACCAATTTCACAGAGTTGTCGTGGGAAAACGAATCACCCTTGTAAAGCTTTGAGCACAGTGATGAATAAGTGTCTAAAAACACTAGTTCCTCTATAGCAGCACTGTTCACAGAAGCCAAACTGTGGAGCCAGCCCGGGTGTCCATCAATGGACGAATGGAGGAAGAAAATGTGGTGCATATAAACAATGGAGTTTTATTCAACCATAAAGAAAAATGAAATTATGTCATTTGCAGGAAAATGGATGGAACTAGAGACCATTATTAATTAATTGAAATAAGTAAAACTCAGAATGTTTTCTCCCATATGCAGAAGCTAGAGAGGAAGAGAAAAAGAAAGAGGGGGCGAATCTCATTGAAATCAAAGGGATCAGAGGAGAAAAGGGACCAGGGGGTGGAAGGAGGGGAGAATGGGAGGAAGTGCTAAGAAGCAATATTGGCTAACTCTTCAGGGATACTGTTCACATGTACAGATATGTAATAACAAATTTCACCATTCTTCAGGGGTGTTTGTATGTGGGGGGTGCTGGGGATTGAACCCACAGCCTAGTGCATGTGAAGCAGGCACTCTACCAACTGAGCTATATCCACAGCCCAAATTCTACTCTTCTGTACAACCATGATGCACCAGTTTAAAAAAAAATGTGGGGAAAAAAAAATACAAAAACACTAGACAGGGTGTGGCTCAAGAGTAGAGCACTTGCCTAGTATAGACCCAGGATTCAATCCCCAGCATTGCAAAAGAAAAAAATAAGTTCCAACTTAAACACGGGTTGAGCTCCAGAAGATAAGTATATTTGGTTGTTTGTGCTCAGTTCATATTCACCTGTATGAAGAACGTTATACATTTTACTTAATTACCCACAACTGCTATTCTTTTTTGAATGGGTGCTTGACCCCAGGGCCTTATGCATGCTCATCACACACTCTACCACTGAGCTACAGGCCCAGCCCTTCCACAACTACTATTATAACGTAGCTAGAGTACTGACTGGCCCGTAGGTACATCCTGGAAGCAGAGAGGCCATGCAGGATTGGGAGGCAGAGGCACAGGTGACCCCACCTCAGGACTTTCTGCATAGGACGCTCTCAGCTGTCTTATGCTTCTGCTTTATAGGTTTCTGCTTCAAAGACTTAACTACTCTTCCTACAGTAGTAATGAAATATTCAGGGCCTCCGACAGTTGTTGAAACATTAAAACAGTAAACAAGCCTCTTCTCTCCCGTCCTTTGCCCTCTGTGCCCTGCATCCATAACTGTCAGCTCAGGAAACAACCATCAACTCATGATGCTATGTACACACGTCCCTTGACCTTCCCATTTTTAAAGGATGAGATCTAGAATTTCAGGAGTGACGCAGAGAGCAATTCCAGAATCTGTCGCCCGGGCTCTGAATTCTGGCCTTCTCACAGCATCCTGGGAGGGGGCATGGAATGTGCTGCTCAGCCGGACCCCTTGCTCCCACCTGTTCTCTTCCATCATTCATACCTTTGCAGGGGAGGGCGGGGCTGACCGGCCACACCTGGAGAGCAGCTCTCTTAGGCTGGGCTCTTCTTCCTCCATTTTTTATGCCAGCTTTTTAAAAAAGACCCTGGGATGTTCTGGAGAGTTGTAAACAGGGACTTGGGGACCTTTCGAGGACATGGAAACCTCTGGTGGGGTCTGCACTTGCTCAGCCACTGAGTTGAGGATCATCTGCGCATCGATGGTGCAGGACAAGTGTGTTTGACCAGTGACAAATGTATGGCTTCTGATAACCAATGACTTAGGTACTCAGATTCTACAAGCCCCAAACTGAGACCCATATTCTGACAAGCACAATAAATTTCTAAGGACAATGGGGCCAAATAATTGAAACTGGGAGGTATGCCAAAGTGCTGGCGGCTGACTCAGCCAGGCAGAAGGTGGACAAGAGAAGCCTTGGGGTGCAGTGTGACAAGTGCACACTGTATCAGGCATGGGCAGAGGGAGTGGCCACTACCCGCCACACCCCTTCTATCCTGAGAATTAGTCAGGTCCTTTTTGTGGGACTGGAGCCTTGTCTGGGGCCTGCCTCCTGCTTAATTTCAGACCAGCACTTCCAACTCCATCCTGGGCCTCTTTCCAGGGGCATCCAGAGGTGCTGCAGTGGGAGCCTCTGGCCTTTGATCTCAGAGCAAACCTTCACCATGCCCAGAGCCAGCTCCGTGAAAATCTCCCCATTTTGTTTTCCTTTTCCTCATTTTTAGTCCATCTGGTCCTGAGATCTCTTATCTCTACCTCCAAGATGTCACTAGTCCTATTGCCACCACAATTCACTATGAACTATCCGGATAGGTCCCTCCATGGTCTTCACCCAGCAGCACACACAGACAGACAGACACACACACAGAGAGACAGACAGATACACAAACAGACATGGACACATAGACACATTAGTACACACAGATACACAGACAGATACACAGAGACAGATGCATAGACACATACATACCTACACAGACACACAGACAGAGATACACACAGACAGACATGAACAGACACAAGATACAGACAGATGTGGATAGACACACATTCATACACAGACATAGAGACAGAAACATGGACACATACAGACACACACAGACACAGATACACAGAGACAGATATGAGCAGACACAAATGCACACAGAAAAACATTCACACACACAGACACACAGACACATTCATACTCAGAGACACACACAGAGACATATAGACCCAAAGGCGACACACAGACAGATGCAGACACATTGGTACATTCATACACACAGACACAGAGACGCAGACACACAGAAACATACACACAGGCACAGAGATACACATAAACAGATATGAACAGACACAAGGTGCACACAGACACACAGACACACATCCATACACACGCAGAGAGATAGGTGCATAGACACATACAGACATACAGACACAAACACAGAGATACACACAGACATGAACAGACACAAAAGATACATACTAACACACACAGACACAGAGATACATATACAACAAACAGACTCACAAACATGTAGATCCTTAAACACAAAGACACACACACACACACACACACACACACAAAGTGTTTCCGTCCTGAAAAAAAAATTCATTGTGCAGAATAAAGTACAAATATCAGAGGGTAGAACTTTCCCCCTCTTTGACTTCAAACCTTCCTCTCTAGCAGCATCTCGACTACTACACCCTTCCTCAGCTCAGCTGAACTCCAGCCAGTTCCTGAAGCAAGCCTCTGTGTCTTTGAAAGTGCGTTTCCTTCTCTTTTTCCTTTTGAAATGCTGCTTGCTCTGTGGCGAGTATCCAGGTCTACCAGTTGATAGCTCTCTCCTTGTCACCCTAGAGGTCCCAAGTGCTCCAGCATGATGTGCCCCTTTCTTTACACATCCCACTGGCTCCTTCCTCAGACCCCAGTCATTAGCCCAGTGACTGCATGTCAAGGTCTTAATGAAACATGATTTCAAAGTGCTTGGAAAACCTTTTATTCTGGGAGAGGACAGGTGCGTCCTGGGAACGTCTCCTTTAACTACTGTTGAATAACAATTACAGGAGGCCATTGTTTTGCACTGGGCTTCTGCACTGGGCCCCCACTGGCCAGACTACAAATCAAAATAGAGTCGCCCATACTAGTGTTGCACATCACTAGCCAAGACAGAGCTGTGGCCTGACCTTCCAGGAGTCAGGACTAGAGAGGCCATGCACGTTCACATGCACAGCTTCAACTGGTGTGACCAGAAAGTTTCCCTGCCTTAATGCTCACACGAGATAGAGAGCCTAAGGTAAGCTGATGCAAGCACTGCATCATTTTCCTACTAGTCACTCCCCCTGTCTACCCCTTGCAGGGAAAGTAACTCGGAAACCACTCATTTGAGCCTTTCTCTGTTTATTATCCAACTTCCTCTGCTCAGCCTGGGGGAACGCTTACTCTATTTCATGGGATGAAGTGTGGCCCCAACCTAGAATAGAAAATGAAGTCAATGAAGAAGGTTGTGATTCTGCCCTTTGACCCCTCTGACCATGTTAGGGTCTGTAAACAAGTCAGGATGGCGCCTGGCATTTTGCCATAGGGAGTGGTTTGTGAAGTAATGCCAGCGAGCCATTAAGTGTGGAGATTCCTTATTGGTTGACTGCTGTATCTTAGTTTATGTTAATTAAGATAAGCTGTGTGTAAGGTAGATCTACCCCTCCTGTCCTACAATAAACGGCTCCCACGCCTCCTGTATCAATGTACACAAGTTGCTCTTCACCCCCGCAGTTATTTTGCCCAGCCAGCCGGGCTGCAGCATGACCAGGTGGATAGAGCTGTCTTCCATGACTTCTCAGGCCCTTGCCACCCCCTCCTGTCCCTTTCCAGTGCCTGGCAGGCAGCCCCTAATCTGCTCCCAACTCCCTGCGGAGGACCCTGTCCCTCCAGCTCCCTCTTCCTCTCTTGCCTCTCACTGTCTTGACCATTGACTCCTGAAAGTGATCCAATTCATGCAAATTCCTACTAAGTTATCAGAGACAATTGTCCTTAAGGAGCAAAATATCGGAACTCGTCCCTTAACTAAACCTAGAATGGCGTCTTTTTGAGGCCATGGCCAGGCTCCAGGACCAGACATTTCAGATCTGGTTGGGAGAGATCAGGGTTGATGGTGCTGCAAGACAGAGTAGGGCACTGTTGTCCCTAAGACACGGTGGTCCTCAGGGAGGTCTCCCGAGGAGAGCAGCAGATGCCCAGCTACACAGGGGACGGTGGGGAAGTGGCAGTGAGGGAGGAGAGGGTGGGGAGCTTCTGGGAAGTTCTCCATTGAAGAGAGTTTGCCATGGAGGAAGGACATTTGAAGGGGAAGCTCAGTGTGCCTCAGGGGTGGCCTCCTGTCAGCTGGAGCAGAGTCTTGGGATGACAATGGACAGAGTGTGTGTGCCTCGAGGTCAGGTACGCGCTGCTCATTTAGGAGTACTGCAACTTGGGGATGCCACGGTTTGGACTGGTTTTTACCCCCAAAGGTTCATGTGCTGGAAGCCTGGTCTCAGGTGTGGAGGGGTTGAGGTGGTGGGAACCTTGAGAGGTGGGGTCTCGCTGGGTATGATGGTGCCCAACTACAGTCCCAGTGACTCAAGAGGCTGAGCCAGCAGGATCACAAGTTTGAGGCCAGCCTGGTCAACTTAGCAAGACCCTGTCCCAAAAAGAAAAAGTGAAAAGGGCTATGGATGTAGCTCAGTGGTAGAGGGCCCCTGGGTTCAGTCCCCTGTACTGCAAGAATAAATAAATAAATGAAAGTATCCTGACCCCTTGGTTAGTTCTGGAATCTCATCTGGGACCTGCTGTGGTCCTTCTGGGTTTTTGTCATTTTGTGTGGGGGAAGACACTCTTTCTTTCTTTCTTTCTTTCTTTCTTTCTTTCTTTCTTTCTTTCTTTCTTTCTTTTTTTAATTTCTCTGCACCATTGCTGAGTCAAGAGTAAGTCTAGAAGGAGAAGTCCCTTCCTTTGGAGAGGGGTTATAGAGAAGAGCACAGGCAGTTTCAGCCTGCCAATACTGGACTAAAAATGGCATTTCCCCAAACTGGCCAGCAAGAAGTCAATTGGCAGTGCACCGCGGTGAGCTCAGCCCTGGGTGGAGCTGCGTGGGGGCGTGATGGACAGCGGTGGCAGTCTGTTCGTGCTTCTATGTACCCAAATGCTGGAAACTGGGTAATTTATGAAGAACAGAAGTGTATCTCTTACTGTTGTGGGGGCCACGATCAAGACTTCAGTGTGGTGTCACTGGAGGGATCTGGGGAGATTCAGTCAGCTTTTTTGCTGCTGTGACTAAAAGACCTGATCAGCAAAACTATAGAGGAGGAAAGGTTGTTTTGGGGGGGCTCACGGTTTCAGAGGTCTAAGTCCATGGACAGCTGACTCCATTCCTCGGGACTCAAGGTCTGGCAGGACATCAGGGTGGAAGAGGGTGGCAGGGGGAAGCAGCTCACATGGTGACCAGAAATCAGAGAGAGAATCTTCTCTCTCTCGAGATACAGATATACCCCAAAGCCACACCCTAATTCCCACCTCTTCCAGCCACACTTCAATTACCACTCAGTTAATCCCATCAGGGGATTGATTCACTAACTGTGTTAAGACTCTTATAACCCAATCATTTCTCCTCTGAACCTTCTTGCATTGTCTCACACGTGAACTTTAGGAGGACACCTCACATCCAAACCATAACAGGGGACCTCAACTCAGCACAAGAGTCCTTGATGAATATGATAAAAAATTTCTGCACATGTTAAATATTGAGGCCCAGAGATCTAGGCAGGAAAGTAAGGAGTACACATTCAAGGGAGAATGTGGGCCAGCTTGAGAGTCAGCATGCTTTGGGGTTCTCCAGCCCTTCTGTTAGAGGAAGCTTGTTGGAGAGGGGTCCCATGGGGTGGCATGTGTAGATCTTCTATTAACGTTTACCTAACTCTGGTCTAACCCAAGTGCCCCTGTATACTTTCAAAACTCTCTACAAAACTGTCCTATGTTTTAAAAACCATAAACCCTCACGGGCACCTAGATTATTTGAGGTGTTAGTGGTCTGAGTCAGTGGATCCTGGGGCTCCAGGGATGCCTGGAGGGAGATCTCCTGCCCCCTAAGGATGGGGACACCTGACTGTTAGTAAATGTGGGTGTGGGATAAACAAGTCCCAGTTGGGAAAAGATGCACACAGGCTCATATTGCTTTATCCTGTAAGTATGGGATAGAATCCCGATTTAGGAACTTGTGGAATAGAATTCACAAAACACCCTGAGAAACTTACAAGAACACTCTTATCTTGTTCTTTTATTTTTAGAAAAACACAGAAAATCTTCAAAGTGTATGAGTTACAAGATTACAGGGAGTTCCATGGCAGTCTCTGAGAACTCAAATTTTGGGTGCATGTTAAATAACTGGAATTCTTTAAGGCTGAGGACTTAATGAAAAAGAGATTCATCCCCAATATAAATTAGAGAGTAGAGAAATGTGACCTGAAAATGGGACTCTGGATTTTAATGCAACACTTCATCGTGGCTGGTTCTGAAAGTGGAAAGGAGAGTGGACAGAGGCCTGAGGATCTTGGATTTTCCCTGCTCCCATTTCTAGAAAAACTGTTATTCACAGATTGTCTCACGCTCTTGTTAAGCATTACCACCTGAAGCACTAAGTCGAGAACTGGCTCTCAAACTCATTTGGTACTGAAGGGCAAAAAGAAGGCATTTTCTCCTTTAGAGGGTCGTAAAAAGGGAGTAAGTAGTGATAATCATCACTGCGGGTCTACTTGCGGCCACCTGACCACTGCTTCAGTGTCGGCCTTGACCTGTAGACTGGTAGGCATGGGCCGTCCCCAGCTGCGTGGCCTCCAATGACTGTGTCCTCTACTCTCTATTGTGTCACACAATAGACAGCTGCATTTTGATTAAAAAAAGTAAACTATAAACAGCAAAAAGCGTCTTATCATATTAAGAAGAAGGAATAATTTATCTAAATTCTTATAAGGATTATTTCAAAGTGTGAATTTAAGGAAATAAGGTAGAAAGAAAATGAGTAAATAAAAGATATAAGAAAGTTATAAACATGGAAATACGTATTAAATATGGTGTTATATATAATATTTACATATTATATAAAATATTACATATATTATAAGCTGTTTATATACCTATACATATTTATATATCTAATACCATGGATGAAACCCAAGGGTGCTTAAAGAGCTACATCCCAGCCCTTTTTATTTTTTACTTTGAGAATGGTCTTTCTAAGTTGCTTAGGACCCTGCTAAGTTGCTGAGGCTGGCCTTGAACTTGGAATCCTCCTGCCTCAGCTCCCTAGTTGCTGGGTGGAAACACATTTTTGATAAGAAAAGTCAAAATGAAAAGGGAATGATTTTGGAAGAGAAAGAATTGTGAATGGTAAAGTCATATTTGTATGTAGCTACATAAACCAAAGGAACAGAATAGAACCCACAGGGACAAACTCACATAGATACAGATATCAGGCCTTGACAGAGGTGCCAAAAATGTACATTACAGAAAAGATGGCCTTTTAAATATATGGTGCTGGGAAAGCTGGAGTCCAAATGTGGAAGAATGAGACTAGACTCTTCTCTCACCCTACACAAAAGTCAACTCAAAATGGATCAAAGACCTAGGGATTGGACCAGAAACTATGCAACTCGTAGAAGAAAACATAGGGTCAGCACTCCAGCATTTAAGCACAGGAAATGACTTTCTCAATAGGATCCCTAAAGCTCAGTAAATAATACCAAGAGTTATAAATGGGATGGCATTAAATTAAAAAGCTTCTGCACAATGAAAGAAACAATTAGGAATGTGAAGAAAGAACCTACAGAATGGGAGAAAATATTTGTGAGCTACTTTTTTTTGGTATTGAGATTGAATCCAGTGGTGTTTAACCACTGAGCAACATCCTGGCCCTTTTTGTATTTTTTATTTATAGACAGGGTCTCGCTAAGTTGCTTAGGGCCTCACTAAATTGCTGAGGCTAGCTTTGAACTTCCAGTCCTCCCGTTTCAGCCTTCTGAGTTGCTGGGATTGTAGGGGTGTTCCCCCATGCCCAGCTGGTAGCTACTCTTCTAATAGAAGACTAACATCCACAATGTATAAAGAATTCAAAAAACTCAACACCAAAACAAACAAACAGACAGACAAAACCAAATAACCCCATTTAATATATGGGCAAATGAACTAAACAGACACTTCTTAAAAGAAGAAATACAAATGGCCCACAAACATATGAAAAGTGTTCAACATTGTTAGCAAATAGGGAAATGCAAATCAAAACTACACTGAGATTTCATCTCACACCAGTCAAAATGGCAGCCATCAAATACAAGTAACAATTAATGCTAGAGAAGATGTGGAGAAAAGAGACCACTTTACACTGTTGGTGGGGCTGTAAATTAGTACAACCACTATGGAAATCAGTATGGAGACTCCTCAAAAGTCTAGGCATGGAACCATCATATGACCCAGCTCTACCACTCGTTAGTATTTCTCCTGAAGAATTAGTCATTATATTACAGTGACACCCTGTTTATAGCAGCACAATTCACAACAGGTGAATATGGAACCAGAGCAGGTGTCCACCAACAGATGAATAGATAGAGAAAATGTGGTGTATATGCCCAAGGGAGTTTTATTCAGCCATGATGAAAAATAAAATTATGTCATTTGCAGGAAAATGGATGGAACTAGAAACCATTATGTTAAAGTGAAATAAGCCAAATTCAAGAGAAAGAGAGGAAGTCAAGTGTCATGTATTTTCTTTTATATTCAGAAGCTAGATAGGAAGGAGGAAAAGAAAGGTGGTGGTAGTGGCGGGGAGATCTCATGAAAATCAGTGGGAGATCAGTAGAGAAAAGGGACCGGGACGGGGAAGGGGAAGTACCGGGGAGTGATATTAGTCAAATTATATTGTTGTATGTGTGCATGTATGAATATGTAACAACAAATCCCACTGTTGTGTACAACAGTGTACACCAATAAAGAATCATGGAAAAAAATACCTATGGTTACTGAGATTGAGAAACATTGATTTAGGAAAAATGCTGCACCAATTATTTTAGAATAAATAATCTAGGCTGATAGAAAAAAAAAAGAATTTTTGTCCTAAAGCAAAATGATTGGTTTGTTCCCAGAGTAGAAAAAGAGAGGACAAAAGCTAAGGATTTAAGTAAGTTGTAGCATGTCTGAGTTGTAGAAGTTTTATCAGAGTTAAAGCTTATAACAGGAAATTTACAAGTGTGATGAAATTGGCTATAATTAAGAAAGTTGTTCTAAGACCAAAATTTTATATGCTGATGTAATTTCAAAATCTAACTGTTTAAAGCAGTGAGGTAATCTGTTCTTAGCAATGTTCATAAAGAACAAGCTTAAAGAGCAAGAATTTCGTCTTATCAAGATAGTCTCTTGGGTTTGCTATCTTTGTTAAGCCTTTGATTACTTAGGAAAATGAGGCTTAACAGAGTCAGAATTTACTTGAATGTGTCTTCCTTCCTCCCTTCCTTTCTTCCTCCCTTCCTTTCTTTTTGGCACCAGGGATTCAACCCAGCAACACTTAACACACTTAACCCAGCCCTATTTTGTGTTTTATATTAGAGACAGGGTCTCACTGAGTTGCTTAGCACCTCACTAAGTTACTGAGGCTGGCTTTGAACTCATGATCCTCCTGCCTCAGCCTCCTGAGTTGCTGGGATTACAGGTGTGCATCACCACATCTGGCTCCGAATCTCTTGAGTCTTTCAGATTACAACAGTTCTGTGTTAGGAGGATGGCAACAGGAGTATTCCAACAACTGAAACCAGTTTCTCTCTGTCTCCTTTGGATCTAATGAGGATTACTTTCCATCCCTGACTAGGCAGGGTCATGGCCCCTTGCCAGCAAAACAGCTCTGGAAAATGAACCTGCACCCTTTAGCAGCTCTTAAGAATAAGGGATTGATGGGCTGAGGATGGCTCTGTGGCAGAGCACTTGCCTGACATGCATGAGGCCCAGGTTGATCTCTAACATTGGAGGAGGGGAAGGTGAGAATTGCAAGTCCAGGGGGTGTGGATGAGGTAAGATAGAAGGAATTTTAACAAAGATGGTAGAAAGGAGACAAGAGGAAGGACAAGACTAGAAGTTTTTGTTCTTCAGAGCTCCCCTCTCCAAGCTGAGATGGGAAGCTGGGGATATAGAAAAAGGAAGATACACAGAGGCTTCAAAGACAATCACACCCACTCAGCATACGCCTTTGAGCCCTGGAGTGCAGAGCAAGCAACTCCAAAGCAGCTTGGCCTGTGTCCCTGACCCTTGTCTTTGGCCCAAGTCCTTGATCTCAAAAAGTCACAGGAGGTAAGGGCAGTGCCGGAGCCCAGGGAAAAATGGCAGGACTCTGTGAAAGTCCACCCAGACTCCCCTGCTGTCCTTCTGTAAATATTGATGTCCCCACCAAGGGGCTTCGACTTCCCGCTCTTCTCCCTCAAATTTGGTTCTATGTTCCTAAGAAATCTGTGTTTCTACCTGATGCACCCTAAATGCCCTTCTGCAACATTTGTCAAGAGCCCCACTTGTCCTGATTTGAGGTCCCCTCTCCAGGAATTCTTTGGACCTCCTCCAGTAATAAAGCCATTTCTCCCATTGGCCTGACATCCTAAATATCTGGGAAATCCCCAGATCACTCACAATCTTCAAGTTACTGGAAATTTCCCCACTTATGAAAACTGCCCTATGAAACTTATCAGCCCATGAATACGTATATTTTTAGAATAGATTGAGCAAAAGGAGATATGAATCCTTTAATATAGGGCATTTCTCCACGTGATCTATGATCAGTTCATGGAGAACATGTCAGCCTAAGGATCCTGAGAATCACCAGACCATCATAAAGGATCCTGTAATCAGTAGGCTGATGTCATTCCCACATACCTTCCTATGTCCAACCCTTCAAACTTTCCTTTAAAAAAGGAACCTGAGACTCTAAAAGTGTGTCACTTGTGAGATAGCCTGCATTTTCCGTGAACGTGTACTCTGTGGCTTCCTAAGTAAATTTCTCTGCCTCAAAGTCTGACATGTACTGAAATACTTTTCCATCATGTGTGCCAGGGCCCTGTTGTCCTGAGTTGAGATCTCCTCTTTAGAACTCCTGGGACCCCTCTGGGGAACTCCTCATGTGGCAGAAGGAAGGATGGTAGGAGATTCATGAGACAGCCCACAGCTTTTGTGCAAGTTGCCAGTGCAAAACAGCACAGCTTTAGGGTACAAATTGTTTAGATTGAGCTTCTTTTTCAAGGCAGAAATAGGGTAGTCAGTTTCAATGGTAGTTTTTAATAGCTGAATGGGTTAAAAGTAATTGTGAATTAGGTCAACCGAGAACACCTGATTCCTGTGCAATTGTAAGAAGGGTGAAATCATAACAATAGCCACCGTTTACTTAAGACTTGGTATGTGACATGGTTGAATAGGAGGTGTCCCCCCAAAGCTCAGGAGAAAATGTATATTAGAGGCAAAGGAAGTTGGTTATGAGAGCTGAAATCTCATCGGTGGATTAATCCATTGGAAAGGTCTCCTGGACTGGGCGGTAACTGTAGGCAGAGGGGGCATGGCTGGAAGATGTGAGTCACTGGGGACATGCCCTTGGGGATCATGTCTTGTCTCCCTGACTCCTCCTTCTCTCTCTTCCCAGCTGCCAAGGGCTGAGCAGCTTTCCTCCTCTATGCCCTTGTGCCATGATGTTCTACCTCATCTTGGGCCCAGAGCAGTGGAGTCAGCTGACAGTGGGCTAAACCTCTGAAACCCCAAACTCTTTTCTTCTTTTAAGTTGTTCTTTTTTCCCCTAAGTTTTTCTTGTTGGGTATTTTGGTCACAGCGATGAAAAGCTGACTAAAACCATATGTCAGGTGCTGTTGTAAGGACTTTGCATAAATTACTTCTTTTAAAATTTGATTGACTGATTGATTGATTGACTGGAGTACTGGCGATTGAACCCAGACGTGCTCCACCACTGAGTTACATCCCCAGGCCTTTTACATTTATTCTGAGACAGATTCTTCCTGAGTTGCCCAGGCTGGCCTCAAATTTACAAACCTCCTGCTTCAGCTTCCTGAGTCACTGGAATTACAAGTGTCTACCACTGTTCCTGGCTTAAATTACCTTTTTATCTTTAACTCAGCTCTGTGAAGCAGGTGCTATGATTTCCTACATTTCATTAAGATAGAAACTGAGGAACACAGAGGTCAACTAAGTTGCCCAAGGTCTCAAATTCATAAAATCAAAGCTCAAATTCAAACCAGGTAGTTTGGCCTAAAAGCCTGCACTTTACATATATATATGTGTATATGTGTGTGTGTATACCCAATATATATATATATATATATATATATATATATATATATATATATATATATCATCAATGTACCTTTATTTTATTTATTTATATGTAGTGCTGAGAATCAAACCCAGGGCCTCACACATGCAAGGCAAACGTTCCACGACTGAGCCCCAGCCCCAGCCCCAGCCCCAGCCTGCACTTTTCACCACAATGGACTATGGAGCCATGAATTACCAAAGCTTTAGCATCATGACAGCTTAGTGTCTGCAGTCACAAGGGAGAGCTGGTAAGAGGATATAAATAATTCAACGTGGCTGATCTCTATTATAGGGAGAATATCTCAAATGTCTAACTCAACCCTTTCACATCCTGGTTATAATCCAGGAAGTCAAAATGGAGCTGTGTGATTCTGGCCACAGAACTAAAATTAAGAGAATTACTAATCAGAGGACAGAGGCTGCTGAGAGTCAGGGCAGCAATGATTTGAATACCTTCCATATTATGGTGCCTGATATTTTTATACACTGACTTTAAAATTCAGAAAAAGCCTTCCTTACAGATAAGGAAACTAAAGCTCGGAGATATTAACTTACTCATGCAAAAATGTAGTTAAGTTTCCAAAAAGGGATGTAGAGACAGATCTAAGAGACTTCAAAATATGGGCTCCTTCCATACTTTGGTAAACAAGTAGAATTCATTTTATAAATTAACCTTCTTTCTTGGTGTCAATTAACATAACCAAAAATATCCAGATTAAGTACATAGTCTGATTTTTACCCCAACGGATAGCTATCACAATCAGTTACAGGTATGAAGAACATGGCGCCTACATGATTTTTTGGTTGCAAGCGACTTTTGCTCAGAATTCTTGCACCTTGGTAAGTTAAGAGCAAAGGATAGAAAGGTAAGACATGGAAACACTTTAATTTTGTGTCTACATGCCAGATACACATTGTTGCAATCAGACTTTTAGCTGTACAAAAAAAAAAAAAAAAGTTGAGCCCAGCAGGGTTCCCTTTTCCTGCCTACCTTCCTGCTACTAGCTTTGAGGTTCCCAGCACAGCTTATGCCTAAAAGGTCCGTGGCTCTGATGAGGGCATTTCTGAGAGGGAGCAGCCTCTTCATTCACTCTACAGGGATTACATGAGAATCCCTCCTGAGCTGCTTCTGAAAATGCTCTAGGATGAACATCAGCAAGAAGAGGAGAGATCCCTGCAGGGCCATCCTGAAGCCTGTGGCTTGTGAGCCACATGATGGCAAGAAACCCGGGTCCAGTGTTTGGCGGGACATTCTGTCCGCATTGCTTGGGGTCCAATTACTCTACTCAGCAGTTTCTCTCCGTATTGGCAAAAGAATCTGATATTTACTGGATGCTAATCTAGAACATATAGTGATTGCCTGATGGGAGTTCATGGGCATATTTGTTAATGAAAATAGAAAACATTGAAAAGGTTCAAAAGTAGGAAAGTGTGTTTTGAGTTCTAGAAGTACCAGTTAGGGTGAAGGCCTGATCTCTAAGATTCCTTCCAGGCTCAATGTACTTTCCACCTGTGCTTACCAAATGGTGGCTTTGTGATGCTTTAGCGTTTTCCGATTTCTCAAGGGAGCCTAAAGAAAGTGCTGAGAAATTAACTTGTAATCTATGCTAATTGAAAAAGTATGAGCGTTGGTTTTCTCATTTGATTAAGAGGGCTCTTTACAATATCCATCTTGTGGGAATGTTTTAAAGATTAAATGTGATGATGTGCTGAAAATGCTTTGTAAATGAAGACATTATTATAATTCAGTTCTCCATATGAATTGGAGGGTGCTGTGGGGTTCCGTTATATACTCCTCTCATCTCAGTTACTCTGGAAGCTGAGACGGGGGCTCGAAAATTCAAGGTCAGTCTCAGCAACTCAGTGAGACCCTGATTCAAAAATTAGGGGGGAAAAAAAGGCTGAGCATGTATAACTCAGTGGTAGAGCACCCTGGGTTTGGTCCCCAGCAGCAAAACAACAAAACTGAAATACTGTTTTGTAGAATACAGGAACTTAGGAAAATGCAGACTCTCAGATTGACCTCTGGATTCTGACTGGCAGATGTGGAGTCAGGGATGGCTTCTGAGAAGAGGCAAGTGGAAGCTCAGCCTGCTTTGTTGAGTGCATGGAGTGGACACGTTCCAACTGAAATTGGCAGGATGAGCCTCGAGGGACAAAGAGGACGGGTAGGTGCAGAAGAAGGTTCTGGACTGGGGAGCTGGCATCACAATATGGAGGTTGTGAGGAACAGTGTGTGGTCTGGAGTGTCCAGATGTGTCCAAGGGCTCAACGTGAGAGGAGATCAGAAAGGTAGCATAAGAGCAGATCATAGGGGACCACAAGTGCTATATTATGGGTTTGGACCAAGTCCCACATTAGGAGGGAGTCCCTGGGGGTTTTGGAGAAAGAAGGCTGACATGATTTGCGGACTTCCTGTATTTTGTAAAGATGTCTTTCACAGCAGCCTAATCCACCCCAGAGAAGTCCTGCAGTGGCAAAAGTCTGGAGACAAGGTGGCTGGTGGGAGGCAACTGAGTAGTTGAGAGCCACGGTAGGGATAAAAAGTAGGGGTGGAGACTCAGGGGAAGTGGTGGGATTGAAGGAGCAGGACTTGGCGGCCGAGTGGCCTAGGAGGAGAGCCAGTGGAGAAGGGGTTGTGCAGGACCAGGGTTCCAGTTTGACTAATCGCCACAGACGGAGACAGAAACAAAGCAGAGTTGATGTGAATGTGTTCAGCTCCCTGAGTAATTTTCTTGGGTCTCCTGGGTTTTGGTCTGCTATCAACTCTCTGCCACACTCAATTCCCTCCAACCAATCAACTCTGGCTTGGACCATTTTCTCCTGCTGTTGCCAAGACGTCAGGGAAGCCCATTGAGTGCAGTGACAGGCCCTTCCTCTTAAAGGAGAATGCCAGTGACTTTCAAAGGAACGGGTTCTAATTTTGGGGGAATTCTCCCTCTGTTTGCATCCCTCATGGCAACAGGGAACACACAGATCGCTCCTGCCAACAGCCCTGAGAGTTAAGATTCACAGAGCTGCTGGGTGGGCAGTTTTTGAGGAGAGCTTTCAGTTTTTGTGTTATTTTCTGGCCCAGGACAACTAGTTAAATGCAGGAAATCAAGATCACATTGTTCAAGTACTCATGGACTAAATTCCATTGGATAGAAAAATCTCTAAGCCCCGATTGTTTTGTTCTTACGCCGTCTTCATAGGCATAAATACACATCACCACCAGTATTTGTTAAAAGTTTATTTGTGAGTGTTGTGGGATGATGCAGCCCTCAGAATGGGGGATGCACAGTCGCATCTTCTACCATGGAATTCATGCATGAATTTCATACATGAGCTGTTCTGACTCTCATGATTCTGCCTGCTGGGCGGGGCTGGAGAGAGAGGCTGTTCTTAGGTAGAAGCACAGTAAGGAAGGTCTCTTTTTGCTAAGGAAAGTCAACTAAAACATGTCTCTCATTACACGTTAGATGCAGGATATCAGTCAGGGAGGCAGGTTGAGTACTCAATGGGAAAAGAATCCTAGGTTAATGTGTATGTAGTAGCTAGAATTTTCCCTGAACTGGACAAAGCCAACTTCTCAGGAGTGTTTTCATCCAAGTGCTTCCTTAGCAGATGAAGAAGTTTTTTTCTCTGTGCTTTTCCCTTGGCACTGTGAAAAGAGATGCAATTGGTTTCTGATCTAGAGGACTTCAACACTAAGAAGAAGAACAGCATGGGACAAAATGCCAAGATCTGTCTTGGTTTGCTCAGGCAGCCATGACAGAATACTGCCCGCGCTGTGTGGCTAAAACAACAAACGCTTGTTTCCTCACAGTTCTGGAGGCTGGAAGTCTGAGATCATGGTGCCAGCACCGTGGGGTTTTGGTGAAGCCTCTCTTCTTGGCTTGCAGAATTCTCATTGTGTTCTCACACAGTGTGTCTTTATGCTGTGTCCTTAGAAAATGGCTATCCTCCTTCCTGCTGATTGAACAAAATTCCAGTCAGGTATTGGCAGTCATATACTTCAGAGGACACAGGCCCTTTTGGTCTTATGGGATTGTCTTCAATAGTCCAAATCAATACAGTACTGCTGACTGCTTTTGGCTTGACTGGTGTTATGGGTTACACTGTGTCCCTTTAAAAAAAATATTGAAGTCCTAACCTTTGGTATCTGTAAATGTGACCCTATTTGGAAACAGGATGTTAGCAGATGTGATTAAGTTAGGATGAGGTCATAAGAGTGACCCTAATCCAATGTGACTGGTGTCCTTATAAGAAGAGAACACCATGTGAAAATGTGGACAGACCTCTAGGGAGAAGGCTGGGTGACAATGCAGATTGAGGCTGAAGTGCTGTGTGTAGAAGCCAAGGAACACGAGGACTGCCAACGCTACCAGAAGGCACAGAACAGACTCTGATGTGTCATCTTCAGAAAGAGCTCGGCTCTGCTGGTGCTTTGATCTTGGACGTCTGGCCTTCAGAACCATGAGAGCGTAGTGTTAAGCCAGCCAGCTTCTTGTACTTGTTGCGGCCACCTGAGGAAATGAGCTGGCTAAAAAACAAGAGGGGAGCAGCTGCAGGCTCTGAGAGTAAGCCTTCTCCCTTTTCCTCTCAGAAAGGGACTCAGGATGAGGCGCTGCCCTTTGTGTCCCTTACAGCTTTGGGGCTGGGAGCAGTAATAGCCATCTCAAAAATGCAAGAAGCAAAGCCTGAGGACAAAGGCCAATGTGCAGAGCCTAATGGAACTGAGTATTTGGGCTCACAATGACATCACCGAGTTGATGACATCACTGAGCTGTGGAATTGTCTGGAGTTATTGGACTTATTATACAAGAAAGTTTGGTTATTACTCATTATACTTTGAGTTGGTTTTTCTGTTTCCTGCCAACAAAAACATCTTTGATAGTTCAAGGGCCAGTGGTCCCTAGTGGTATCAGTGAAATCAGGAAATCTGTTATTTGTACCAGCTGTTGATGGTGACCACCATTCCCAGTAAGTCCTATACAGAAGTGACACTCCCTGAAAAGGCACACCCTTCATTACTAGCTGGTTCCAAACTTCTACAGAGGCTTCTTCCCTGATGCTGTGAAGCCTTGAGGTCCTCCTGGCCTTGGCACATGTTTCCCATCCCAGGATTACTTTCCAACCTAGCTGTTGACAACCTACCCTCTAGGTTTTGGCTTAGACTCTATGGCTTTGAAAAACTCCTACAAACCCTCAAACCAGAGTTAGGTACCCTATAATGGGTTTCTGGGCTCCCTGGACTTGTGCCATGTTAGCATTTACCACATTGTATCACTATGTCTGTTTTCTGGGGCTATCTCTCACTAGACTTGTGGAAGGGGATACTGTGAACATCCTGCTTATTATTACATGACCAGTCTAATATGAAAACTGACTCACACATAGTAGGCATTTGATACATTTGATAAATATGCATTAAGTAAATAAAATAAAAAAAACATGACAATGACAACATTTTGTAATCTGGAATTTTTCTATGATGTCTTGGCTAGTGCCATGACAGAATTGGAGCTGGGAGGAGAGTGGCAAATGCAGTATAGACAAGACATTCATCGCTGGCCTTGAGGTTCTATAGTGGGATCTTCCACACTCCTAACCTTTAATTTTTCTCCTGTTTTCTACCTCTTTCTTCAGTTCTCTTAACATTATCTAGGTCTAGGCCTTATTTAACTCTTGCAGGTAAAAAGAAAAAAAATGTGTTACCTAGGAATTAATCAATTCTGGTTTTTGTAATAACTTTGGATGACCATATCACCTTTGATACTCGAAAATATTTTCTGGCTATGGTCTGGGTGTAGTGTTGACTCAGTCTAACGTGGTTCATTCCTTAAGCTTAACTGTGCATTTTTTTTGCAGATTTTTCTTCTTAGAATAAGTTATGCAGTTCTCTACTAAGATATGGTAATTTTAACAGCAGTTTTTTCCCCCTCTATATAAAGTTATTCATTCATTCGTTCAACATTTGGGTGCTTCCCATGAGAGCACCAAATGCTATTAAGTTGGCATTGGGTCATCAATAGAAATTTGACAGACTCGAACCCTATTCCGTGGAGCCTATAGTCCAGTAAGGGAGACAGACTATACATGAACGAATGAACGAACGAATGAATGAATGAATGAGTAAATAATTGAATAAAGCTTTTTTTTTTTTTTTGCTTCAAGTTTTAGGAATGAAGCCAACAGATTGTTGAGATAGAGATTAAAGTTCGAGGATGGAACCTTGGGAGGGTGATCAGGGACAACATCCCTGAAGGTGATATTTGAGCCGAGGTGTAAAGGAAGAGAGGATGAGAAAGGAACCAGGCCTCGGAAACCGGGTCACATGCACCATGAGTCAGTTAAAAATAAACCCCAATCTCTTCCACAGCCAGGTTGGGCGCGTGGGCTAATAAGCCTCACTGCCAGCACTAAAGATGGCGGGCGAGGGGGGTGGGGCGCCCACGCGTCCTGATTGGCTGGCCCGGAATGACGTCACGTGGTGGCGGCGGCGCATCCGGGCTCCTGGCGGCGGCGCTGCGGGGGCTCGCGGGAGAAGCGGCGTGCGGGGCGAGCTAGCGGGCGCCTGGGCGGACAGCGGCTGGTCGCTTTCAGCGGCTGGCGGGCCGAGCGCCGCGCGTCCCGAGCATGGCGGGCTCCCTGCCTCCCTGCCTCCCTGCGTGGTGGAACTGTGGCACCGGGTAAGAGCCGCTCGGCGCGCACCCCCGCTGCCACCCCCGCCATCACCTGGACGCGCCCCCGCGCCCGCTGGGCTCAGGCCCCTGCCACCTGCACAGGTGGGGGCGCGGGCTCCGGCCCCTCTCGGCGCCTGCGGCTTGGCCCCGGGCTTCGCCCCGCGGTCGCCGGCAGGGCCGCGAGGGGACAGGCTCCTGCAGGGATGCGGCGCCCGGTCTAGGTGCGCCCCGTTCGCCTCCGCCCGCTGCGCCCTCCGCTGCGAGGTCTGCCGGCCCGGGTGCGGCGTGGGGCGCGGGGCGCGGGGCGCGGGGCGCTCAGGTCCTTCGAGCGCTGGTCCACCGGCCGACGTCGCCCTGCCGGTGACATTCTCGTCGCTGGTGCTCCCGTGTCCTCACGTGCGTGTCCCTTCTCCCCGCGGATGATGATTCCTTAACACCGACTCTGGAGACGTTTGCACGGATTTGCCAACTTGACACCCTTTTCATCTTTTTCTTTCTTTCCCTTTTTAACTGCCCACTCCGCTCTTTTCCTGAAAGGGCACACCCAGGCCAAGCTCTTGCATTAGTTTGCCATAGACTTACCTTTTCTCTTAGAGATGATGTATTTAAAGACTCCATTTTGAAGAAGAGCCTAAATTTGGGAAAGTCCTCCGTCCCTTTTTGATTGTGATCGCTTCTTCTGATGTTTAAAGAGACTTTAGGAAAGATCCCGTACTCTCAGCGGCCCAAGATCAGCTGATTTTTAATGTGATTGCTGAATTCACCTCTCTGGGAGTTTGAGGATTACAAGCTTGCTTGCTTGAATTGTGGATGTAGGGCTTAATAAAGTAGCTTGGGAGTAAATTTCGCTTCTTGAAAGATATTTCAGGAAGGAATTTAAGTTCTTGTCTCATAAAATATTCCATGGCATGTTCAACTCTCCCGTGATTCTTTTCTAAAGAAAAATGTGGTTGGTTTGGTTTCCTTGACAACCTTGTGGGGGTGTTTTCTGATTGCTACAGCCCATCTCCTACTGACCCGTCCTTTCTGTTTGCTGTTGAAGGACCACTGGTTACAGACTGGAAAAATACTGCCTCTTGTGCTAATTTTTCTTTTTAAAATAGACATTGTGTTAGAAGTTTAGTGGCTTTCTCTTTTTGAAGCTGCTGTTGCTGCTCAAAACACAAGCCCACATCGAATTGATATTTCAATCCTCCTCCCCCAATTGTTGGCTCCCTTATTCATCCTCTCTCCCTACAGTCCCACGCCCCAGGTCTTGTGTCACCGGGCAAGGCAACCCCTAAAAGTGTTCTATTTACATGGGGGATTTTTGCTGTTGTTTTTTTGGTCTTGCCAAAACTATTGAAATGTAAAGCATTTGTTAGAAGTATTGAAGTAATACATTTTGTCATACCTTCAATATTAGTAATCTGGGGACCTTACTCATTCTTGGTGTAAATATCTAAACTGAGCTCAGTTACGACCTTTTCAGGTAAGTGATTTGTGTAACTTGGCTCACTGGGAAATTTACCTTTAGTAGATCATTGTGGCCCAAACCTGTGCTCCAGGCTGTCACAGGCTTTGAAAGTAACAGCATGGAGTCTTCCCAGAAGGGTTCAGGTGGACATACTTTGCCTTGGAAGATGCTGTGTTATGTTGAATTCCCAGTGACCAGTGTAAGGACAGAAGGAGCAGTCAGGAAGAGCCTAAACTTACCCGCTTTAGCACATTAGTAGTTCTTAACATTTCCAAGAAAGCTAAAATTGTTTTTGGATTGAGTTTTACCTCAGAATAGAGGAAAAATTGGTTAAACGCAGATGAAAATAATGAGGACTAAGGAAAAGAGTGGACTTGAAAAGTTGCTGTGAAGTTCACAGTAGTGGCCCTCACTTTTGGCTTTAATTTTCCTATCTGATATCATCCTAAGAGAATCATTGTTTTGTAATCCCTGTTGTCAGGAAAAAAGAGAAATACCTGTAATCCAAGTGAGAATGCCTATTATTTTTTTTATTACATTCTAAGATAAAAATTTACATTGAGGAAAAATAGTGGGCACTAATGATTTAGTAGACAATTTACCAAGTAGCCAAACATCCCCCCTACCCTGAACCCCATCCACCCTCAGATCATGCATGCTAGGCAAGTGCTTTACCACCAAGCTGTAGCTCCAACTCCAGTGTTTAGCAAATGAATTTCAGCCTGGTAGCCTCAGAAACTGACGAATCCTATGGCCAACAAAGAGACCAAGGTAATATGGACAGGGGGATCTGCTAGAATCACTGCATCCTGTTATTCCAGTTTCACCAGCTATTAAATATTTATTTTCTCATTCTCTCTGGATAGCCATACGTAATATTATGACTTTTCAGAACTGAGAGAATGTTGTAGACATCATACCCTTACACCAAAATACTTCAGTGTTTACTTTCTAAGAACAAGGACTTTCTCTTTTGTAATCACAGACCAATTATTGTAATCAGAAAATCAATCATTTATTCAGTAGTAGTATTCTATATACGGTCTGGATTCATGTGAACAGCCCCATTTATGTCTTTTATAAAGTCTTTCCCTGTCTCCCATCAGCATTTGTGATCATCATATATTTTAGGTTCCATATAATTGAGAACAACTCCTTAGCCTTTTTTTTTTTGTCCTTCAGGATGTTGATGTTTTGAATCACCTGTTATGTATAATGCCCCTCAGTTTAGAATGGCTAGGTGTTTGACTATGGTAGGTCTAGTTATGTGTTTTTGTCAAGAACAACACAGGAGTGATGTGATCCTTAGTGTATCCCATCAAAAGGCTTAAGATAGCAATTTGCCTCATTTTCTACCTTTCTTTTAAAAACATTTTTTTCTTTTAGTTGTCAGTGGATCTTTATGTATTTATTTATGTATGTGTACGTGGTGCTGAGGATCAAACCCAGTGTCTCACATATGCTAGGCAAGTGCTCTATCACTGAGCTACAAACCCAGCCCATCATTTTCTAGCTTTCTCGTGGGGGAATTCTAAGTCTGATTAGGCTTTGTTTCTGGTAGAAACAATTTTGGTATGTTTTATTTGTCTTAAAAAACATTGATTTTTGGGCTGGGGGGGTTGTGGCTCTGTGGTAAGAGTGCTTGCCCAGCCCATGTGAGGCACTGGGTTTGATCCTCAGAACTACCAAAAAAAAAAAAAAAACCTAAATAAATGAAATGATGGTGTTGTGTCCATTTACAACTAAAATACAAATAAATAAATAAAAACAACAAAAAATTGATTTCATCCAGAATTTTCAAATGTATGTGTAGTAACTTCTTAAATTTTGAAAGTCTGTTTTTATGATTATTTCCCTCTGTCACTAAAGTTCTTATATTATGTTTTTATCCTTTTGTTCCTGATACTTTAGTGGCTTTTCTATGTTGTAGACATTTTTCAGAGGACAAGCTTTGATTCAGTTCATTCATTTTGCCTCTTTTCTATTTTTTGACTCATGTATTTGTGTTTTTATGATTATTAGTTTATTTTTGTTTTGTTTTTGAATGGGATGTTAAACGTATTTATGTTGAAAAGGTACTTGGTATTACAAAACTTGTAAGCTGTTTTTAGTTTGTATGTATACCTTTGATTTGAAAATTTTAAAATCATTTTCAAGAAATTTATTTATTTTTGTTTTGAATTTCCTCCTTGACTCAACATTTCTATGCTAATATGTTTTAAAACTGTCAGGTGAGACAGCCTTTTTGTTTTTGCTTTTAATTTATACTTTTATTACTTTATGGCTAGAAGGGTTCTATGTTATTTTTGTTCTTTGGAATTATTTTTTGCCATCCAAGATTGGTTTGTGAATGTTGTGTGTTCTTAAAAGGAGGAACATCTGTTCAGAGTTCAACATATATCTGTATGTGCTACTTTATTAGTGATGTTATTTAGAGCTTCCAGGTTTTATTATTTATTTATTGTTTGTTTGTTTGTTTGTATTTTGTTTGGTCCATTCAGACTGTCTTGGACTGGGGCTAGTGTGTTAAAGTCTTTTGTTACTAGTGTGTTTTTCCTTTCTCCTTGAATCTTTTATAGTTCTGCTTTATGGAAGTTGTTGTTGCCTTACTGAATGCCTAAGGAGAAATAACTTCTGTTTTCACTTGACTTTATGCGTTATAAAGTAGCCTTTTAGTGCTTTGAGTGTCAAGATGTGTGATTCCTGTTTGCTTCTTGTGTTTGCCTGGTGTATATATTTGCCTATTCTTTTCTTATTATCCTTTCTCTGTCTCTTACACCCAATATTTTGTTAGATTTTACTTTGTTAGCCAACATGGAAAAAGTTGTCCTTATTGGGAAACTTAAACTTTTTTTTTAAATAATAAAAACAACTAACATTTATTTTGTGATTTTATATATATATATATATATATATATATATATATATATATATATATATATATAATTTTGTGGGACTGCCATAACAAGTTACCTACTCCAGGTGGGTAACTTAAACTAAACTTTTTAATAATTATTAACAGATGAGTTAAACACATAATGCTTATTGACATGATCACTATATTTGGCTTTAGTTTTGCTTTATTGGTTTATATTTATACATGTATATTTAAATATAATTTTTTGCCATATAGTCATTTTTATATGATTAATTTTTTGGGAGGGATTTTGGTACAGTTTTTTTTTTAATCTAATGGTTACATTTGCATATACCTTTTTTTTTTTTTAACTTACCCAAGTAGCTGAGGTTACAAGGAGGCACCACTACACCAAGCACACATACCTTTTACTTTTGGCTTTTTCTACTGACTCTCACCTATGAGTGTTGATGAAATGAGCTAGTAATAAACCCCCTTTTCCCTTTCCCCTTTCTAGCATCTGGTTTGGAGGAAAAAATTCCTCTTATTTCTAATTAATAGTTTTAAAGTGATCCCTAGCTTTTTAAACTTTTTTTGTGCTATTTTTGAATTGTATTGACTATATGTTGTCAGAGAATGGAGCCATTTATTACTACACTTTTCCCCATATAACCTTATAAGTTTCATTTATGAAAAGTTCTGTAAGTCCTTAGTAGCACTGATTTTACCATGTAACATATATCCTTTTTATACTAAAAGGCTTTTGAAAATTTTGTTGGACATATGGTGGTCTAAATATATATTCACATAACACTTCTTCCTGGAACTTCCTAAAATGAACAAGTCAAATCGGAAATAGAGAAGAAAACAACTAAAATTTATATTCACTTTATGAAGTTTACAGTAAAATCTGGACCCACTTAACAGGAGTATACTGAGATGTGACATTTCTGCCCATCTCTGGCTGGTTGCAGGTGTCTTAGCGTAAGTAACAAGTCTCTGAAGGCACCATTCAAGCTGGGAGGTGAGGAATGAATAGGCCATTGCCAAAGAAGGCACATTCTCGCAGTGGTTCATTTCCATGCCACCAAATAACGGGGTCTGCAGGGCTAAACGAGCCATGGATCATGCCTTAATGCTGTTTTTATGTTTTTGACTTGGCTTCCTGAAGGGAAAAGCCTCTGAGGATGGTCATCTTATATCTGAGTAGGGATTGCTGATTGAGCCATTTTCCCTTAAGCCCCTTCACCCCCACAATGAGCTTTGTAGTTTTATGTGTCCCCAGAACAAAGGATATAATAGAATTACTGTGAAAGTATAATATATCCAAGTTCAGGCTCTGACAGCCTACTATTCCAGTGAATTCTTAACCTTTTCCTTCCTATTTGTACAGAGAATGCTAGACATTGTATTTAGTATCTCTGTAAATGGGAAAAGAGTTATTTGATTGTTGAGCAAGTAGCAAGTCTAGAGAGCAGAAAATACCCTTCATGGGACCTATGCATAAAAAATAAGGAGAGAAAGA
The DNA here is from genome assembly GCF_045843805.1 of Urocitellus parryii. Taxonomy (NCBI): domain Eukaryota; kingdom Metazoa; phylum Chordata; class Mammalia; order Rodentia; family Sciuridae; genus Urocitellus; species Urocitellus parryii. The sequence continues at coordinate 88,665,091 of NC_135537.1, read as the reverse complement.
TGACAAAGGAAAGTAAATGAGAAGTAGATTTTGGAAAAAGGAATGCTTCAGGAATCAGTAACATTTTAAGCAAAGACATTTTGCTCTCAAAAACTTTTTGACAACATGGGTTTAACAATGTTAAAGAGCAAAAAAGTAATTTAAAAAATTGGAGATAAAAAGAGGATGTGAAAGTGAGCTGACATCTGTAAGGAAAGAAATAAAATTCATTTCAGAAATGAAAACCGTGTTGGAAGCTAAAGGAAGTAGTAGCATGGCTGCTGAAATCTCAGCTGCAGGGAGGATAAGCTTTGGGAAGTTGTGGACACAGGCATTTCTGATTGTATTGGTGTGCTTTGGTCCCTGTCTTTGGATTTTTTTGTCCTAAGAGTTTTCTCTTTACACACTGCAGAGAATCAACTTGCAGAGAATGCTGGAACCAGGAGAAGTAGGTGCCCACAGTATGGGGCCTGGCGGGAAACTTAGTTTCATTCCCACAAGTACTGTATGGCTTTCAAGTCTGGAGCCTTTAAGGGTCTGTGCTGGTTCTTAGCTTTTGCTCCCAGTGGCTTTCTTAATGTCAGAATTCCAGGGCCAAAATCTTTCTGTTATCTCTTCTTTTCTTTGTGGTTTAATATAGCTTTTAAAAAATATGGCTTTAGTTTTAGTGAGGCATTGGGAAAGAGTGAAGTTAGACTGTTTATTCCACCATTTAAACAGGTAAAGCACTTTCTTACACACCATTTTAACTTGGAAGTCAGAGCTCATTTTATAATAACCAGAAACCCCAAAGCGAGCTGCATGTAATCCCAGTAGCTCAGGAGGATGAAGCAGGAGTATTATTAGTTCAAAGCCAGCCTCAGCAATTTAGCGAAGCCCTAAGCAACTCAGGGAGGCTCTGCCTCTAAATAAATATAAAAAAGGGCTGGGTTGTGACCCAGTGGTTAAGTGCCCCTGGGTTCAATCCCTGAGGGAAAAACAAAACAAAACAAATAATAATAATAAAAAATCTGAAAGGAGAAATAGACAAGTTTATTAGGTAATGTAAAATTTAAGGGTAGATCAAATAGATCAAAGATTGAATTTAGGTAAAATTATTAATAAATGTCAGCTTGTATGTTGAACTCTTTTCTAAACAGAGGTTACAGTTTGCTATATAACAACTCAAAGATAATTTATAAATTGTGTATTAATTTACAGTGCTGTGAAGGATTGTGTATTATTTAAAAACTATCACTAAGATCTGGAAAAAATTTTATGTGAAGATCTTAGGAGACAGTAGTGCTGTTGTGGTTGAAGTTTAGGGTTTGAGATAGGACATCACAAGGGGGATCTCAATCAAATGAACTTCCCTGCAGGATATAGTCTGAGAACAATATATAAAGATGTAAAAGACATGAAACTGTTTTAAGATACAACATTTCCACTTTGGAACATAAATTAATTGAGAGTACATTGTCACCTTCTGCTAAGACACATGGTTGTAGGAGGAATTTCAATTATATATAAAGATATTGAGTTGACAGTAGATTCAGTTCTCCTGACTTTGCAGAATTGAGAAATGTACATGTTTCTGTTGTTGGAAGATAGTGACATTTAATAGGAAGAGTGAAAGAGTCTTTGTACTAAGAGTGTTTAAAATGTTCAGGGCAAATAAGGATATATTTACAGAAAAAATGTTATATAAAAAAGAAAAGAAGGTGGAAGGCAGAAACGTGGGTAGGAGAGTGGGAGTGAGACTTCTTTATAGTACCTTTCATGTTGCTCTGAATTTTAAACTGCTAGAACATACTTGTTTAAAAGGCAGAGGTGTAACTATTGGTATTGCTTTAAGCAGCTGTTGATTCTATTGCTTCCTCTTCTTTTTGCTGACTTCCGTATGAGAGAAGATCTCAGGTCAGGGTGCACATGGAAAGTGGTATTGCGTTCCAGAATGCAGCTGGCAGTCTAAAATAGGTTCTGTGGTTTTGAGAATGGTGCCTGCCTCTACAGTGCTGACTGTCTTTGGAAGGTAGTATTAAAATACAAAACCAAGAGCTTTTTTTTTTCTTTTGTATCTACCAGGGATTGAACCCAGGGGTGCTTAACTACTGAGTCACATCCCCAGCCCTTTTATTTTTATTTTTTTTAAAGTTGGTATTTTTTTTGGACCTTTATTTTGTTTATTTATATGCAGTGCTGATAATTGAACCCAGTATCTTACACATGCTAGGCAAGTGTTCTACCACTGAGCTACAACCCAAGCCGCTTCCCAGACCTTTTTTTTAAAAAAAAAAATATTTTATTCAGAGGCAAGGTCTACTGAGTTGCTTAGGGCCTCACTACAGTTGCAGAGGCTGGCTTTGAACTTAACATCTTTCCTCAGACTCCTGACATGTGCCTGGCCCAAACCAGGAGCTTTTAATTAAAAATTGATTGTCTTGAATGCTTATACACATGTTTAGGAAAATTTGGTTAGTGTAGTTCTTCCTATTTGGGATAAAAAGATATACATAAAACCAGAAGGGAAATAATATGAAATTTTAGTATGTAGAGGGACTTTCAAAGTAAAAATGATGAATAAATTATTTAGGAAAATGTTTGGTAGATTTGACCACCTAGACTGTTGTATTTCAGAAAATGTATGTTCACATACTGCATAATGGCATTTCAGTGGACTGCATGTAGGATGTTGGTTCTGTAAGATTGTATCAGTGAGGTGATAGCTATCTTAGTTTGTGTAAGTGTGCTCTGTGCTGTTCACAGAGTGATGGAATCAACCATAATACTTTAGAGTCTTATTAAGATCTTGTTGACAGCAAGTGACTGAAACTCAAGATAACACACTGAGAAAAAGTATAGAGTAGCTTTGTACATATGAGTAAGCATTAATATCCTCAATGTATAAAGAGGTAAAATTGGTAAGACTAACACTAAGACTCTAGTGGACATTATCTGAGGATAGTTCATGGAAGAAATGGAGATTAGTAATAGTGTACATAATACATTATTCAGTAGTAGTAAACAAATAAAATTATTGAACTATGAGGTCCTATTTTCATTTACTGAGTTAGGAAATATTTTCAAAAAATGGTAAAATTCAACATTGCGGTAAAGATTGTTCTACACATTTTGCTGATGAAGAAACAGACATGAGGGATTAATTTACTTGCCTGAAATGACATGGCTAGTGCTAGGATTTGAACCCCAAATTGTGGTCCCATTAAATTGCCTCATATCACAAATATATATTGCTTGCATCTGCTTGCAACTGTATTATACATCTATTTATGGCAGCAGCTCTCAATCTTCCTTTTAAATATTTGTGTAGCATTTTATTGAATTGATAACAGAATTTATTACATTCTCTATTTTGAATGTTTCCAGTTTTTTGTTTTGCTATTTTAGTGTGTCAGTGAACTTTATTATTATTATTTTTTTTTTTGTGTGTGTGTGTGTGTGTGTGTGTGCATATCTTTGTATGCACTGCTTCCCATGAACAACTCACTACACTTCAGGAGTACCCCTGAGTTTGAATGGGTTTATTAAATTTATAGGTGGGTTTAATGATCTTTTAAGGATATTGATTCTTTCTGTTTAAGGCGAGGGCATATCTCAAATTTTTTTCTTCTTAATATTTGGAGAGCTATCTACAGCATACAGTTTATTCTTTTTTTGTGATTGGTTGGTCTTTCTTTTCTTTCTTTCCTTTCTTTTTTATACTGGGAACTGAATCCAGGAGCTGGTACATGCTAGGCAAGTGCTCTACCACTGAGCTACATCCCCAGCCCTTTTTAAAACATTTTTATTTCAAGATAGGGTTTCACTAAGTTGCCTAGGTTGACCTCCAACTTGTGATCCTTCTGCTTTAGCTTTCCAAGTAGCTGGGATTACAGGTGTGCACCACTATGCCTGGCTCTTGTAGTTTATTTATTTATTTTTAACATATTATTTTTTAGTTGTAGGTGAACGCAATACCTTTATTTTATTTTTATGTGGTGCTGAGTGTCAAACCTAGTTTCAGGCATGTTAGGTGAGTACTCTTCCTCTGAGTCACAATCCCAGCCCTGTAGTTTATTCTTAAAGGTAATATTCCATAGTTGATGCCATTTGGTATGGGATCTTTTTATCCAGTATATGTTCTTGTTGACTGTTGTCTTCATTTAGTAACTAGTCATCTTACTGAATTCTCTATATTTAATTTTTCACTTAATTTTCCTCACATAATCTAGGTATACAGTTATTTATAAATGATTAATTTTTTTAGATTTTTAAAAATTATTCTTTTTTTAAGAAATATTTAAAAAATATGGATACAATATCTTTATTTATTTTTATGTGGTGCTGAGGATCCAACCCAGTGCCTCACATGGAATCAACCATAATACTTTAGAGTCTTATTACAATCTCACAATATAGCTCTGCCACTCAAGCCCAAAATTTATTCTTTATAAATATACATGACAGTAGAGTATATTTTGACATACATACATGGAGCATAACTTCCCAAATGATTACATTTTTGTCTCTTATCCAATGTCTATTCCTTTTATGTAGTTTTTTAAATTATTGCTGGTGATTTGTAATATCTAGTTCCTCCAAAACAATGTTAAATGAGAGAGTGATGATTGGTCTCCTTGGCTTAATTTTCACTTTTGTAGAGATATAATAGTATTTTATTATCATTTAGTTTGGTTACCCCTCCATCATCTCATAAGGATTAAATGCTTCTGTTTTTCACTATTACTTGAGCCTAGTTTTTTTTTAAAACAAAGAAACTACATTTCATAAGTAATTTGAATTGAAAAGCATTTTTAAATAGATATAGGATACTGAAATGTACAGTGTTTCTAAATAATAAGACAAAATTGTCACATCTGGGTCCCTACTTTTGTACCTCTGATTAGTGTTATACTTCAACACATTGGTATGTTTTATTTGGTGAATGTGGTGAGTGGTGGGTGGTTTGTTGGAATGTGAATGTGAGGTTGGGGGCTTGCATTATATAACAATGTGAAGATGATTGTCAGTGGTGTAGTTGAGGTCAGGATTTCTCAGCTGGTTGACCTTCAGAACCATGGTGGAAGGGCAGAAGATATTAAAAATACTTGTGTGCAGACCCCTTTGGAGACTCCCATTTGTGAGTCTTTCACAGGACCTTGGAATTTGTATGTTAGGATTTTCACAGATGTGGCTGATTTTTTCTGAATGCCTACCAGATGATCTTAAACTTGCCTGCGATATAAAGTGGGCCAGGCTCCTTCGATGTGAAGTCATATTTCTAATAGGTAAACATTTTGAGAATCACTTTGGGGACCTTTGGGTTCCCTTGCTTCCCAGTGTCTTCAGTGACTAATACAGTGCTGGCTATTTGGTTTACATTTTGGTAAATTGGTTGAAATGAGAAAATTTTGTTTTTGTACATGGTGTCTTGACTTTCCAGATTTAAGAATTGTGTTTACTTGTTGACTCTTTTTTTGGGGAGGGTCCTGTGCATTGAGTAGCTGAACTGTCACACAGCCATCCTTCCACCGTCCTCGCCCCCATACTGTGGATCAAACCCAGAACTTCACACATGCTAGGCAAGCACTGGGCTATGTCCACAGCTCCCCTGTGTTTTAAATTTATTTTAAACGGGGTCTCACTAAGTTGCCTAGATTGGCCTCAAACTTGTGATCCTCCTGCCTCAGTCTCCTGAGTAGCAGGGATTAGAGGTGTGTGCTACCACATCTGGCTCTTAGGAGCATTTCTCTCTCTCTCTCTCTTTTTCTTTCTTATTGAACCCAGGGCCACTTAGCCACTGAGCCACATCCCCAGTCCTTTTTTTAATTTTTTATTTTGAGATAGGGTCTCACTAAGTTGCTTAGGGCCTAACTGAGTTACTGAGGCTGTCTTTGAGCTACTGGGATTATAGGTTTGTGCCACTGCGCCTGGCCATGATCATTTTTGATGGGGTATGATAGTCTAGTATCAGGTTGTCCTTCTAGGAAAGAATTTGAGGGTGTGCAATGTTGCAGTTGATAGATTCTCACTGAAGTTTGGTGTGAGCCTGTGTTGATAGTTTATTAAAATTTTAAACTTAAGTGTCTTTTTTGGAAAAATCTTGATAAACTCTCATTGTGATTATTCAAAATATACAAAACCTCAGGTGTATTTGATGATATTTAAAGAATAGTATAGGAAAATTGAAAGATTTTAAATTGCCATAAAGTGATCTAGATCCTCTGTACTTTTGCCATTGAATTTAATATGGCTTTAGTTCTGCTAGGATGGTAAGGAAACATCTCACAATAAACTGTTAGTACATAGGAATACAACTATGTCTTCATGTTAGTTTGCCTTAGGCAGGAAAACCACTATTTGTTCAATGTTACTGATGCTTAAGGTACTCCTGAGACTATTAACAAAGGCCTCCTTTCAAGACCTCCTTTTAAGACCTTCCTGTTGTCTGACAGAACCCTGTGGCTTAGGGTCTTCATGTTCCAGCACCTGTTGCTGAGTGGCATTGTCAATATGTAGTTGAATTTTAGAACTGTGAGCCTAAAAGTGCTCCAGTCCATTTCTGTAGTCTGAGCTCTTGTTGCTTGGGCCACAGTTCTAGTTCAGGTTTCAGAATGGTGGGAAATAGATGAGACATAGCTGTTATCTGTTAATGAATATCTGTTATCGTCTAGTGACTCTAGAGATAACAGATATCCTTCAACAGCTGTGTTTCATGGTGTGTACATTCCATCCCACTGCTCCACAAACCAGATTGGCCATGTTGTACTGCAGAAAGAGTGGAAACTATGGCTTGGGACACAATTTTTTTTTTTTTTTTTTTTGGCTACTGGGGATTGAGTCGGGGGCACTTGATTACTGAGCTACATCGGCAGCCCTGTTTTGTATTTTATTTAGAGATAGGGTCTCACTGAGTTTCTTAACGCCTTACTTTTGCTGAGGCTAACTTTAAACTCTTGATCCTCCTGCCTTACCCTCTGGTAACTGCTGGGATTATAGGCATGCACTACACACCCGGCTACTCTTCAAAATTTTAAATAAGAAAATATTTCACAGATACAGAAAAATAATAGAAAGATAAGTGAATCTTATATAATAACAATGTTGTTCTACCATTCTTACATATATTAACCCCATTATCATACTAACTGTAGGAGGTGGGTTGTATTATTATTTCTATTTTCCAGATGGCAAAACTAACACATATGGAAGAAAAGTAACTCCTCCAAATTTGGCAAATGGCTGAACTTGGATTTGAGCTCAGGCAGTCTGGTGCCAAAGTGCATGGTCTTATTAACTAATAAAAAATATAGGAAATTAAAAAAATAATGTAACAGACATGTGTGGTACTTATGGGATTAAATAGATAGTCTCCAGTCTTTTCTGGTTCCACCATTTTTTTTTCCTGACTTTCTGCATCCCCTTTCAGACATTGGTCCCTATCTCAGCAGTTTGACAGTGCTTACCTTTTCTTACACCTGGGAAGAATTCATTCAGATACATGAACTGTCTGCCACATACCAGGCACTGTGAGTAGATGTGCATTTGTGAAGGATCCAGTTCCCTACATCATGGAACTCAAAGTCTTAATGGTGTGGGAAGTTGGATTTACTTAAGTGGTTTAAGTTCAAGTGCATGGTTTCTTTTTAGGGGAGTAAAGTGATAAGACTTGTTAAACACATGATTAGATTTGATGATTTTGGTGGTTTCTGGTCTGCTCATTGGGTTCTATGGGCTGCTTTTGCCTTGGGTTAGTAACTTGTTGACTTAAGTTTATCATCTGGAGTTTATTTCCAGAATGATGTTCAAATTGGGGATTATCTAGAACTTTTTGAAGTCTCTGTTGCTCCATTCTGGAAAGTCCCCAGTTCTGGTTTGGCTTAGAAACCTTCCTTTGTGGGTCTGTGGACCTGGGAGTGACTGCTCTACTTGCTTGTGTACACTTATCCTAGACCTGAAGTCTGTGGACTTATGAGGGCTTCAGATGGGTCTTATCCTGTGGGGCCAGGATCTCAGGGCTTGGCCTCATCCTGACTGCGGTGATATGAAGAACTTGTATCCCTGGAGGCTGAGCAGTATGGTGTGATTTAAGGACAGCTGACTATTTTTTTTCTTCTCCCCAATCCTTCCCATTTACTATGTGTTCAAAAATACTAAGATTACCATATTGTAAAGTACATTTAAAAATCGTGAAGTTAAATTATTAATACCATGTGATAAGATCCATTTAAAAATCTCAAGGATAAATCTTTAGAAGTATTACCACATTAAAAGTTTTCAAAAACTTAATATCAAGGGCTGGGGATGTAGCTAAGTGGCAGAGTGCTTGGCTAGCATGCACAAGACCCTGGGTTCAATCCCTACTAGTACAAAAGAAAACAGGCATCTAGAAATAATTAATTGAATAGAATGAGTTCATAAAGCTGCTTTTACACTGCCAAAGCTCTGTTCGGGATCAGTGCTGTTACAGCTTAGGGTGTGGCTGTCCCAACCTGGCTGTGGATGAGAACAGCCCTGATGGGAAGTGCTGAGGAGCCTTCAGTTCACTTGCTACTTCTCAACTGTTCCTCTCCAGCTGATGGTCGGGGTGGTGCTTTTTTACCCCTCTTTTTATATTTAGGAAATTAGCAAATGCGTTTGGAACAGATAGTAGTATTTTGGCATTTGTTTTAGTGAAGACTTCTGGAATCTATCGTACAGAATATCTTGACAGAAAATGGGCTTCTTCTGAAATGAAATGATAAAGGAGGTGTTCCTGTCAGATGACTCTCAGAGAGAGCAGTAGCTGTTTCTAGACATATGCATGACATTTTTTAAAAAATTATGTGATCATTTTCTAATCCCCCCCCCCCCCCCCCCGCAAAATACAGGAAGTTTGGGAAATAAATATACTTCCTACAGAACTGTGTGGGAATTAGCCTGCCAAGTTAAATTGGGCTCTTTTTCTGTAGTTCACTGACAGTTTCTCTTTTTCTGTAGTTCACTGACAGTTTGGCCTTGGGCAACTTAATTAACTTCTCAGTGCCTCTATTTTCTTATCTGCAAAATAGGAATAACATCAACTTTCTTCATTGCTTTTGTAAAGGTGTATAGAGTATGAAAGTAATTTTAAGTGTCATTAGGGATAAAAATGAAGCTTTTGTGTGTTACTGTATGTGTTGCCATCATTCTAGTAGAAGTTTAGCATTTTAAGTAGCTATAAACTACTTTCTTTGAGCTTTGCCTAGTGGTGCACACCTGTAATCCCAATCACTACCCTGGGCTAGTGAGACCCTGTCTCAAAATAAAAAGTAGGCTGGAGATGTACCTCAGTGGTAAAGCTCTTCTGGGTTCAAGCCCCAGTACAAAAACCAACCAAACCATCCTGCTTTCATTGATATTCAGAGATCACAGAGTTTTAAAAAAATTTTCTAGGGAGTGTTCCGAGGCTCACTATTTTAGGACTTGGAGAACTTGATAATAAAAGACATTGGTGGGATACAGACAAGAACATTGTTATCTAAACCTGTGTTGATGACTTTGTGCTTTTAGGTATACTGAGCTTGGCTACGCAGGCAACACTGAGCCACAGTTCATTATTCCTTCATGTAAGTAAAGCTCTACCCTCGGGTGTTTTAAGGGTTGTGTTTCTCAGCATTCTCATTTCTAAGCATTCTAGTTCTGTTTTCCAAGGCATATTATTTTACTCACCATCTTCTTTTAGAAGATTATTCTAGTTTCTTGGAAGGGCTGGCTATTTTGATGCCTGGTTCCTGAATGTCGCTGTTGGTGGTAGCTATGACCTAACTGCAGTACTCTAGTCTTTTGGTTCCCCTGAGAAAGCCCTTTGTCACTGTCAATGGAGTTTCATCTTGGGTGGTTGGCAGGGGACTTTGATTTAATCATAAATGTCTGAATTGCCTAGAAAAAGTGTGTCTGGGTTTTTAAGGCTAATTTGTAACCTTAAAAAGTACAGTTGTATTAGCTTAGTAACTTCATGTCTATTGAAAGATAGATATTCACTCTATTGAAAGTTTTTTTTTGTGTGTGTCTGTGGAAATGAGTGGCCTGCTGCTTTTTTGAGTCCAGAAGTGTTTTGTTGTTTAATTTTTAGTAGAGCGCGATAAGCTTAAAAGAAGCACCTCACATTTTGTACAAGCTCCTTCTACGCACTCTTATTTTCCTAAGGACAGGCTGGTTATTTATAGGTAGAATTCTTGGGTGCTACCTAAATCCTAGGTTATATTTGGAGTGAGTATATCAATCAAGAGTGAAGTAAAGATTGGCCCCTATATGTAGCTCTTGTAAGATAAGCTCTGATCTTAAAAATTGTAGGTGGTTAGTAGTTGTGTAATGTTATGACAGTCTCTGTGGGCAGGACAGAACTGGGATGGGGTGGACGGAGGGAGCTTGGGTACACTTTATTGAAGGGAAGGCCAAGGCCTTATTTGATGATTGTGAGTATGAAGATCACTAGAAAGTATACTCCATATTCCTTGAGAAGATTTAAAGGAACCTTGTTCCAGTTCCTTTCTTACTGGATAACAGACCATGATTTTGATTTTCTTGCTCTAAACACTGATGCCCTAATGGATTATCCCTGATAATAGGCATTATTGGTCTGCTGTATCCTTATTTTAAATTTATAAATGGGAATATTTGTCTGCCAAGGATGCCATAACAAAGTACCCTGCACTGAGTGACTTAAATAATTGATATTTATTTTATCATAGTTCTGGAGGCTCAAAGTCCAAGTTCAAGATGCTGTCATGGTTGATGAGGTCTCTTTTTTCCAGGCTTGCAGAGGGCTACCTTCTTTCTCAGTGTTTCCTCACATGGCCTTTTCTTTGTGAATGTGTAGAGGGAGTGGGGCTACTCTGTGGCCTCTCTTCTTGTAAGGCCATACTCCTGTCACATTAGGATTCCATCCTAATTTGATCTTAATTACCTCCCTAAAATTCCTTTCTCCAAATATTATCGCATTGGGAGTTAGGGCTTCAGCATTTGTGGGGACATAGTTCAGTTTATAACAATTGATGTTCTGTAGGATGAATCGTCTTTTGTGAATTTATTAATGTGAATGCCCCAGAACTTGATCATTCCATGCTGAGTGGACAGATTAGACTTTCTGACTTTCAAAGCAGGAGGTTAGATTTTAACTTTGTTAAGTGCATCAACTAAAAAAGACTGACCTTGTACCTTTTGCTTTAATGTGCTGTCATTTAAAACTGTGAGCAGCACTCAGTTGGCTGTGCCATTTAACCTGTCATCATTAATATGGAGGGGAATTGAAGACAGTTGTTAGTGGGATTTCATTCACTGTCAAAAGATGGGCAAGCTCTCAGACTGGGCTGTCAGAACCTTAGCAGTGGCAGAAGCTAGAAGATGACAAACTGTCAAAGAGGTGGGAGTAAAGAATAGTTATGCTGTTGGCTGAAAGTGTTGAGAGAGAAAGATCCCAGAAGGCAAGGTAAGGTGATGCTTGGGCAAAACGGAGGGGGTGGGACAGGCAGAGGGAACTGGTTCCCTTGCTTGGACCACTGCTTGTATTGGTACTGGGAGTGGAACCTGTGTTCTGTGTACAGAGACCTTGTTCTGAAGACAAATTCCAGGAGGTACATGGCATCAAATAAGAAAAGCTGGGCTAGAAGTGTAGCTCAGTGGTAAAGAACTTGACTGAAATGTGCAAGGCCCTGGGTTTAACCCATCACTGAACAATTAGTAAGTAGAAGAAAAGCTTTTGTGCAGAACCAGCTTTTTCTGGTTCTGATGGATCTCCACGTGAGATGGTAGTGAGGGAAGGAGAAGCCCCAGTGATATTGGACTGCAAGTGTGGAGAAGGGCCAGGTGTCTCCTTCAGGCACTTTGTTTGGTACATCAAGAGTACTCAGATGGTTTCTGAAGCATCCGTCTCTCAGGGCCTGGTCCCAGGACTAGACTGGTGCTAAGTCTGTCCCAGGCTCTGCTTTTGTCTGGTTTTATTTGAACTTCTGTGCAGAATTTTCCCAGTTGTTTGAAGAAAGTTCTTTTTCTACTTTTCTTTTTAAATGTTATTGGATAGCTTTGGAAGTCATTGAACAGTTCCACCAGAGGGGTGGATGGTGACCATGTCACATCTAACTTGGGAGGGGAGAGAGCATCAGAAAGGCAGGGACTTTGTGTGTGAGTTGAGGTGTGAAGGCCCAGAGGCTGCTAGGACAAAGCTTGATGCCCAGAAGAGAGCTCCGCACGAGTCATGAGATGTTTTTTTTTTTTTTTTTTTTCATTAAATAGAGCCTTAAAATTCTGATTTTTCCAAAAAAGTGCCAAAGAATATTAACAAAGACCCATGAACCCACCACCCAGAATGAACATGTTAATTTGTTTCATGTTCATGTCAGAATACAGTCATGCACTCTGTAATGAAGTTTTGGGCAGTGTGGATCGAATATATGACTGGTCTTGTAAGATTGTGTCACCAAGTGACATTGTAGCTGTTTTACTGTGTGTAGCTGTTTTAGTTTGTGCAAAGTGCTTATATGACTGGTCTTGTACACCAAGTGACGTGTAGCTGTTTTAGTCAGTACAAATGTGCTCTGTGACCAACACTCAGCTGTGTCTCTCACCAGCTATGCCTGTTGTCAGATGGTGTATAATTCTGAACGACACCTTATGGATGGATCCCAGCCCTCATTTCTTTTCCAGTTCTTTCCCTTTCTTTTCTTGCTTTCTTCCTTCTCTGGTGGATTTTTTCTGGTAGATTTCTAATCCATGTTTTATCTGTACACTATGTATATACAAGAATACATGGTTTTATGAGTTGAAACATTTAAAAAATGATTTCATAGTAACTTTCTGTGTTATGTTTAAAATTCTCCTCAATATTGTTTTTAAAACTTATCACTGATAATATACACAGGTTAAGATCAGAATTCTAATGTGAATATATAGCTTTTTCTTTTTTTTTTTAATGGCCCTTTCCCAGATTTTCCTATTTTGCAGAGTAGCTTAGTAGATATCTCCTGAGGTACATGTGCTATTTTTCGAAGAGGAAATAATCAGAGATGGAGTTGTTTCATCAGGTTAGCCCTGCTTCGTCCTTATTAGGTATTGCCAGATTACTTCCAAATAGTGGTTCTGATTTATAACCCATCAGTAGTGTGTGAACGTTTCTGCTTCCATGTGTCCTTGACTTAATTTTGCCAGTCTGATGAATGTAAAATGATGTTTAAAATTTCCATTTTTTGCCAGATGTGGTGGGGCACACCTGTGATCCCAGGAGCTCGGAGGCTGAGGCAGGAGGATTGTGAGTTCAAAGCCAGCCTCAGCGACTTAGCAAGGCACTTAGAACTCAGTGAGACCGTGTCTCTAAATAAAATAGAAAATAGGGATGGGGATGTTGCTCAGTGGTTAGGAGCCCCTGCTTTCAATCCCTAGTACCCTCACCCACCCCGAATTTACATTTCTTTTGCTGAAGTTGAGCATGATGCCTGTTTATATCTGCCCACTTTTCTCCTGCTTGTTTTGGTCTTTGTTACAGTGTCATGGGAACTCTCCTCTGTGCAAATGCTAATTTGTTGCCAATGTCATATTCTAGTCCATGAGTTTTTTCCCCCTGTGGTGCTGGGGTTTGAACCCTTATTAGTGGCAGGCAATGCTTATCTCTGAGCTGTACTTCTAGCCCTGTATGATTTTTTTTTTGGTTTCTTTTTCTTTTATTTTATGCTATGACATTTTAAAAGGATTTTTTTAACATCTAGAAATTTTAAATTTTGATATAGTTAAAATTTTCACTTTTTTCTTTTTTAGTTTTTATTTTGGAAAATATACCCCTACTCCAAGTCATAAAGAATTTCTGTGTTTTCCTCTACAAAAATTTTAAATTAATATCTTGAATATGGTATTAAGGCGATAGCTAATTTGATTTGTTTTACAAATTCAAAGCTTGTTGTCTAAACACCATTTATTGAAGAATACATTTCAAGTTGACATTCTTTTTCAATCATGTTGCGGTAACATTTATGCTTGGGAATATTTTTGGTCTTTGTTTTGTTTCACTGATGTATTTCTCTATTTCTGCTCCAAATATGCAGTGTTGAATACTAGCATTTTTGTCATGTGTCTTTTTTAAAAAAAAAATTATTGAGTTGTAGATGAACACACAGTGTGTGTTTTATTTATTTTTATGTGGTGCTGAGGATTGAACCCAGTGCCTCACACATGTGAGGCAAGTGCTTTACCTCTGAGCTACAGCCCCAGCCCCTGTCTTGTGTCTTTATCTAGTAAGTTTGGTTTCTCCTCATCTACTTTCCTTCTTCTCTCCCTTCCTTGTTTTTGAACCCAGGGGCACTTTACTGTTCAGCTACATCTTTTAGCCCTTTTTATTTTTTATTTTGAGCAGTGTCTCTTTCAAAAGTTTCTGAGGGTGGTCTCCCAACTTGTGATCCTCCTCTTTAAAACTTCTGAGTTGCTGGGATTACAGGTGTGCATCACCACAACTAGCTAATTTTTCTTTTAACAATAGCTTTGGCCCTTACTCTTTCCTAAAAATTTTAGAATCAGTTTAAGTGAACTTATGAAGTATTATGGTATTTTGATTAGAGATATGTTATTTATAGATTCGGGAAAAGGTTGACATCACATTGACATTTATGGATAGGAATTGAATATTCCTACTTGGGAATATTTGTAAATTGAATATTTCTATCCATGAATGTGTTATGTGTAATTTATTGTTTATTCATGTCTCTTGGGTTTTCAGTAATGTTTATGTATGTTCCTTATAAGTTTATATAATGTTCCTTAAAAATTCTTTTACAGACTTTTTGCTAGATTTATTTTTAGTCACCTTTGTGTTTTGTTGCTGTGAAATTAAAAATATATATATATTTTCAAAGTAGTCCTTGCCTACAGACAGGAGCGCTACTGAGTGTTGCAAGTTGTTCTTGACTCCATCCTCTGAGAGTCCTCAGAGTTTTCTGTGCAGCCTTTTGTATTGCCTGTAAATAATGGTGATGTTCTCTCTTCCTGCCTAGCTTTCTGTGTTTCCTTTCTGCTAAAGTAGTGACCAAGACTGGGGATAGCAGGTGCTCTTGTGTTTCTGACTTCAGAGAGAATAAGACTTTAGTGTTTCATTAGTGATTGCTCTAGGTTTTGTGGAACCTTTATCAGGTTAAATAGTGCTCTTCTATTCCAAATTTAACCAGAGTGTTTTGTTTTTTCACCATGAGTGTTGACCTTTACTTAAGGATTTTTCTTTTATTTATTTATATATCACAGTAGAATGAAGGCTTTTTATTTGTTGAATTGATCACATAGTTGTGCACTTTTGTGCTTCTTAATGTGATGGATTATATTAATACATTTTCAAGCATTGAACAGTTATTAATTTTATCTTTGGGATAAATCCTACTTGATTATGAAATACAGGTACATGCTGAACTATATTTGCAAATATTTACTGCCACTCAGTGATGGGGGATATATTAGGCGACTTTGTCCTTATGTGAACATCATAGATTGTCCTTGAACTAAGATGACTATGACCTTACTTGATGATGTAATTTTGTGGGACAATAGTCAAGTAAAGTGTGCTGTCCATTGTTGACTGAAGCATTTTTGTGTGGTATATGATTAAATTTAGGATTTTTGCATCAATGTTCAAAAGTCTATACTTTCGTTTCTTACACATTTTTTGTCTGGTTTGTGTATCAGGATGATACTGATTTCATAAAATAAATTTGTTAGCTTTTTAAATCTCTGGAACAATTTGTATAAGATAGGAATTATTTATTTCTTGAAGTTTTAGTAAAATGGGTAGCATATTTTGAGAAATACATTAGATATTTTCAATCTTAGTAATTTATTGGAGATTAGATCTTGCAGTGTTGCCGGGCTGGTCTTGAACTCCTGAGTTCAAGCTCCCCTGCTTCCGTCTCCAAGTAGCTGGATTACTGGGGTGATATATCTCTCTATATCTCTCTATATATGTATGATTTTTTTAAAAAAAAATACTGGTGGAGTATTTTTTTAAAAAGTTTGTTCTTATTAGTTATACATGACAGTAGAATGCATTTTGACACATCATATGTGGTGTGTTTCTTAATTTCTGTGCCAAGTACAGAATCATAAGTCCTTACGTGTATTATTCCTTATATATGCTCTCTCTAATAATCTTCCTTAGATTATCCTCAGATTGTCCTCAAATTTCTTGGCCCTGGAGTCTGTCTCTTCTAGCTACTCAAAATTTTTTATCCATACTTTGTTTTTTTTTAAAACTAAAGAACTTTGTTCTTTACTAAGTTTGAGAACATTTTTCTTTATTAAGTTTAATCTTGTTAGTTTGATCATCATTAAAACTGAGGTGTTTTATAATTTAGATTGTTTAAATCATTTGTGAGCTTTATTTTACATTATTTTATTTTGAAATAATTGTTGATTCATGGGAAGTTGCAAAGGTAGTTTAGAAAAGTCCCGTGTATTCTTTACTCGGTTTATCCCGAAGATCACATCTACAGTGTTAGAGCCGGGGATCTAGTATGGTACAGTATGTGTGCACAGTTCTGTGTGTTTGTAATTGTTCCCTGAAGGGTTTTATGATGGCTCCTGCAATCCTTGCTTGACAATTGTGGTATCTGTGTCATCTTGGTTTGTCACTTGTTTTTCACTTGTATTGTTTCAGTTGAGTCGTCCCCAATTGTTTCTTTGGTGAAATTGATCTGTCTTATCAAAACCTGAACATTTTGGGTGTATGCTTTGAGATTCTGATCTTATTTTAAGGGGGATGCCTCTTCATGACTGCCAGTGTGGTGTCAGATTCAGGCTCCCCATTTGGCCTTTGTGGATACCCAGTTGGAGAGGGTCTCAGAGTTACTACTGGGTGGATGGAAGTCAGGATTTTGAAGCAGGCTGTGGGGCCTGGGAATAGCTGGGGTGAAACAGGTCATTATTTTATGAGAAACATGGGCAATCTAGTCTCTTGGAAATATTTCTTTATTTTGTTCCTAAGGACTATTTGGGCTATATCTTGGCTTTCATAGATATATATGAAAAAAAGATCTTGAGTATAAATTTTATGCACATACATATATAACTTATTTATTTTGAGTTTAATTCTTGTAGTTTTGCTGTATAGTTTTTTTTTTCTTTTGCCCTCAAATACTTGGTTAAACTTAAAGGATATCATGGGTTGTAGAATCATTTTTTCCTTCATCTCTTAGCAATTTTTTATAGCGATTGGCAGTTTAAATTTACATTTATATATATTAGGTTTGATTCTGCCCAGAGGATAGAATCTGAGATCTGCTGCAAGCCTTCTTGCCAGTTGCCCTTGGGAATATCCAACACATATATCAGATGGTTATGTGTGGTGTATGTCAGTATGCCCTTGATTTCGTAGTCAGTTTTTTTTTTTTTTTAAAGTGGGCTAAAGGACTGTTTTGTAAATCAGTTCTTTTTTAAAAAAAAAATCATTAGAGCATTATAGTTATACACAGTAGTTGGGTACATTTTGACAGAATTGTACATGCAAAGAATTTGATTTCATTTCCCATTCCCTTCCTTTCTTATTTCGTTCCCTCTTCCTCTACTCTACTGATTTTCCTTTCACTTGTTTATTTTTCTCTCCTTTTTTGTGGTGCTGGGGATCTAAACCCTGGGCCTTGTACATGTGAGGCAAGCACTTTACCAACTGAGCTATATTCCCAGTCCCTCACTAGTTTATTTTTGATTGGCAGTTTCTACAAATAAATAAATAAATTCCCTGTGGAACATTTATATGAACATATAACACAGTTTTGTTAAATTCATTCCTTATTTCCTCCACTTTCCCATCCTTCCTCCCTCTTGCTCTCTTTCTGTTCCACTTATTTTCCCTATATCTTTATGATATCTGATCTCCCCTGCCTTCTTTCTCCTTTTTAAAAAATTGCTCTAGCTTCCACATATGACAGAATATTTTATCTGACCCTTGGTTTTCTGAGTCGGCTTATTTCACTTAGCAAATCAGTAAAACCACTTTGGAAAGCAGTGTGGAGATTCCTCAAAAATCTAGGAATGGAACCACCATATGACCCAGCTATTCTACTCCTTAGTACTTATCGACAATAACTAAAGTCAGCATGCTATAGTGATATAGCCACTTCACTGTTATAGCAATACAATTCACAAGAGCCAAGTTATGGAATCATCCCAGATGCCCGTCAATAGATTAATGGATCAAGAAAATGTGGTACATATACGGAGTTCTACTCAGCCATAAAGAAGAATGAAATAATAGCAGTCTCATGGTCAGTTTTCAGAGAGGGGTTTCATTTCCTGCTGTGGACTGCCTTGTTAGTTTTGGCCCCTAGACTGTTGCAGCCACAAGGCCTCAATGCTCCAGAGGCTCCAGGGCTTTGCTTCTCTCCTGCTTGCTTCAGTGATTCAGGGTTCTGTCCTTTGGGCTTATGCCCAATTTTTATAACTGGAAAGCTAAGAATTTATTTTTATTATTTTAGGAGGTGCTAAAGATTAAACCCGGGGCCTTGTGCATGCTAGGCAGATGCTCTACCATTTAGCTACATTCCCAGACCTTTTTGTTTTTTTATTTTTCCTTGTAGCAGGGATCAAACCCAGGAGTGCTTAACTGATGAGTCACATCCCAGCCTTTTTAAAATTTTTCTTTCTTTCTTTCTTTTTTTTTTTTTTTTTTTTTTTTTGGTGATGCTGGGAATTAAACAAGGCAAGCACTCTACCAATTGAACCATATCCCCAGCCCATCCTTTTTAATTTTTTATTTTGAGAAAGGGTCTTGCTAAGTTTCTTAGGACCTTGCTAAATTGCTGAGGCTGGCTTTGAACTTGTAATCCTCCTGTCTCAATCTTGTAAGCTGCTAGAATTATACGTGGGTTCCACTGTGCCTGGTTTTAAAATTTTATTTTTGATGTAGGGTCTTACTTAGTTGCCCAAGTTGGCCTGGAACTTGTGATCTTCCTGCCTCTTCCTCTTAAGTAGCTGGTATTTTGGGTATGTGCCACCTAGGAATTATTGGATAAGCACATTTTTATAATGTTTCTTAGTTTCTGTCCTAAGTGATTAAATTTCAGTTCCTCTCAAGTATCTAGCCAGTCACATTTGTAGTCTCCACACTTGTGTAGATAAATTTTTTTAAAAAAATATTTTTTAATTGTAGATGGACACAATACCTTTATTTATTTTTATGTGGTGCTGATGATCAAACGAAGTGCCTCATACATGCTAGGCAAGTGCTCTACCACTGAGCTACAAGTACTCCAGCCCTTTGTGTAGATAATATTTATTGAGTACTACTCTATAGCAGGTTCTCTACTAAGCACTCCACAAATGATAGGCAGTTTAATCCTCAGCCCTGCCAGGTAGAGGTGGTATTTGGAGCCTCAGGTCAGCTAGCTTTAAATGCTGATCCCAGCCTGCAAACCATGGCTTATTTAACTTCAAAGTCTACTCCTTCCACAACATGAAGCCTTCATGTGGAAAAATAAAGTTGGCTGGTCTATTTGAAGAATTAGTTCATATCAGAGACACTATATTTACCTTTCTCTGAAATCTAGTCACAAGCATTTTGATGTTTTAATTATGAGAAACTTTGTGTAGCACTGGTTGGTGCTAGAGAGCTAGGGTTTCACCAAAAATACAGTAAGCCAATAGTGAAATTCCATTAGTGTAGTTATGGGGTTAGGCTTATATTAGAATTATTTAGATATAGTTTGAACATTTTCCAAATCCACAATGAATATTTTAGTGCAGTAGAATATTAGTTTAACAAATATTTCTGTAATTCCTACTCTGATAGTAACCATCTGCTTAGGAGCCAATCTTGGCTTAGTCTCTCAGAAGCTGTGTGACCTTGGTCATTTGTTAAGCCTCCACCTCTTTGAAGGTGAAATCATAGCACTTACCTGTGAATTCAGCTGTCATGGGCACTAAATGAAGTAGTGCACGAAAAGAAACTTAGCAGTGCCCTACTAATGTAAGCTACTGTTATTGACATATTTGCCTGCCATTAGAGAAACAGTAAAAGACTTATGGTTATTTGACTTAAAGAAATTTGCAGTCTTGCCAAAAGTGATGATGTACCTGTAATCCCAGCTATTCAGGATGCTGAGGCAGGAGGATCACAACTTTAAGGACAGCCTGGGCAACTTAAGAACTGTCTCAAAATAAAAAATAAAAGTAGGGCTGGGGATGTAGCTCAGTGGTAGATTATCCCTGGATTCAATCCCCAGTTCCACCAAAAAACCCAAAATACAAAAAAAAAAAAAAACCCTACAGTCTTATTGGTAGACTAATGTCAAACATTTAAAATTATTTGTGAAAAATGACTTACTGGAAGTTTAGGGCTAGTGGAAACATTAGAAACACTAATTAAACATTAGGAACACTTCACAGGAGTGGTGACCCAGAGACGGAGTGGCCAGTGGGAGCTTATGGGAGCTTAGTGTGTGATGGGGTATGGAGTTTGAGTTAGAAATTGAATCTGCGAAGGTTTTTACAGTTTGTAAGATGTTACATTCTAGAATGAAGTTTTACATGATTATTTAGGATCTTATTAAAAATGTGCAGCCATTGGTTACTGTTTGATGATTGTGCTCTTTGCAACAGATACTAGCCAGCACCTTTTGGTTTTTCTTTTATTTTTCTTTTTTGTTAAAAAAATAACTTTATTTTATTTATTTATATGTGGTGCTGAGGATTGAACCCACGGCCTTCCAGGTGCCAGGCGAGTGTTCCACTGCTGAGCCACAACCCCAGCCCCTGGTTTTTCTTTTTAATGGGATATCACAGCTTTTTGTTTCCCCCCTTTTAACAAGACTAGACATTTTTAAAGCTGTGTGATGTAGTATTTTATAAAATGATTAAGAGTATATAGAAATTATTTTTCAGTTTACTCTCCTTTTCTGTATTATACAGAATTTTGTCCCCTCTATACTGTATTAAAAATTTTAAACCATTGGTATATAATCCATAGGAATTTTACTTACTATCTTGAGGGATTTTCCTGGATGAAACTGAGAGATTTAGTATCATACCTTCTGTTTAAAAGCCCAGTTCCTTTGTACCATTCTGAAAAAAAAAATAACTCGTTTCTGTATCATATGCTCATTGGCAGTGTCTTTTCTGTGAGTACCCTTAACCTCAGATAAAACTGTAACATGGAAAATTTACTTATACATATGTAGGGGTTATATTTTTCTTTCTTGGTCTTTCACATAAATGTGGATACTGATGGAGATCTTTTTGCTTTTTTATTGTTTTATTATTAAGGTATTGCCATCAGAGAATCAGCAAAGGTGGTTGACCAAGCCCAAAGGAGAGTGTTGAGGAGTGTTGATGACCTTGACTTTTTCATAGGAGATGAAGCCATCGATAAGCCTACCTATGCTACAAAGGGAAATTTCTGACAGGAGTTTACCTGTTTAAGTGCCAAACCAAGAACAGAATAGTAAATAGAATGCAGAATGGTTGGATGTTTAGAAATTGTGCTTGTGAGCTGTGGAATATAGTGTTATTCTTACATTTGAGTTGGATATGGTTGTTTTGAAAAGGTGTATTTTTGAGTGGTGAATCACATGAATTAACAAAGACCTGGCATGCAAAATTGACTCAGGGAACATGGAGTCACACTTGAAAGCAAAATCTGCTTTCCTGGAAAATTACTGGTTGACTAATGAACCTGTCAGATATGGAAAATTGCAGATTGAGTCATTAACAAGAAACACTAACATTATTTAAGTAGATATTTCTTCTTCTTCTTCTAAAAAAAAAAAAAAAAAAAAAGAGCAGGGCACCAGATCCAGTTGTGGTGGAGCTGCATCTGCCTCCCCTGTGGAGGCGATTCTTTGTACTGAGAAGTGGGTGGTGTGGAGTATGAGCAGCATGTAGGTAGTTTTTTAATAAGGCCTGTTGTTTCTTCTCAGGGTTAACACACAGCCTCGGGACTGTTGCTCTGATTGTTTCCAACATTTTGGTTTCTCTTGCTTCAGTGGCCAATTTGACATGGAATCATTGAAGACTGGGATCTTATGGAAAGGTTCATGGAACAAGTGGTTTTCAAATACCTTAGAGCTGAACCTGAGGACCATTATTTTTTAATGGTGAGTAATTGGCAACTAATGGGAATATATTCTTGTAAACTGTAAGTTCCAGATGCTTAGATTTTACACTCAAGATATTCCCAAGGGAATTTTTAATTCCTTCTAAAGATATTACCTGAATCAGAATTTATGTTTATTTTTTGCAAATAAACTTAATAAAAAAACCCATGATCAAAAGGGGCTTACTGTGTTGCTGTACAGGAAGGATAGAATCAGGCTGCTTGCATTACCAGTTAGAGGTGGAATCCTCCTTTAGTTTGACCTCTTCTGTTCCTCTCAGCTGCAGGATTGCTTCCCAAGTTCTTAGTCAACTCTTCAGATATTTTTGCTCAGATGTAGAGGGAAAGTTTTCCTTATACATCACCTTTTAAGAATTTAGAAACCCCCCACAGATCTGCCCTCTCTGCCCAAACTTGGCCTTGTCACCAGCAAGAGGAATGCAATTGCCAGGTCTGTAGCTTAGTTTAGAGTCTCTCTCTGGGACTGGGGACAGTGGTGGACCACGGCTGATTGCTTGGACCCTGGGAGAAACTTAAGTACCTAAACAGCAAATACCATAGGAGGAGACCTGGTTTTGGGAAGGAAACCAACTGTGTTCTTCAGTGTCCTTGAGAAATAGTTAAGACACTCTGATTATTACCACTTGTGATAGCAGAAGAATCTGTTAAGATGTTCTTTTTTCCTGGGTTTAAATGTTGTTATAAAATAAAACTGAGCTGAGTTGTGGGCTCTGACTATGATGCTTAACTAATCATGTTCAAACGAAACATTACAGAGGGATGAAATATCTTGGTTAGAGATCTGTTCTAATTGTTGTACCCAGTATTACATATTTTCTTCCATGAAATGTTCCATTTAAAATTAATTGCATATGTAAAAGGTTTGCTTTATAGAGAACAGTTTCATATAACATAAGCTGCATATTAAAAATATATAATTTAACTTTGGGTTTTTTTTCTATGCAAGTATAATGTCATAAGATTCCAGATCTAAGTATGTGATTCCTTTTAATGTTTGAATATATAATGTTCCTTTAGAATGATCTAGTTTAAAAATGTTATCTATAAGGCTAATAGTGAATAGAATGTAAATATTTAACACTTGTTAAAGTAAGTCCTTGAAAGTGCTCTGATTTTTTTTTGTTGTTGTTGTTGGTGATTGAACCTGTGGCCTCACACATGCTAGGCAAGTGCTCTACCACTGAGCTTCACCCCCAGGTGCTTTGATCTTTTTCCTCAGTTACATCTTCACAACTGAATTGTCGAGTATGGCTACCATGTTTTATAGGCCACTCTTGTTTTTTCTCCTGGACATGTATAGTGGTTTATATAAAATAAACGGAGCCAAGAAACTGACAGTGTATGAGTGACTTTTTCTTTATGACCCAAATAAATCACAGATTCCTACCTGTCAGACTTGCCATGTTCCCTTCTTTAGCATGTCATTACCTATCTGTTTGGAGATGATTTTGGAACCAGGCACCATATTTAGCTGCTGCTTTCTGTCTCTTCAGCTTGCTGTGCTGGGAGCTTTCCTCCCTCACTAAAGGGACTTCGTGTTCAAACAAAACATTACAGAGGGATGAAATATCTTGGTTAGGGATGTGTTCTTTGTCCTGTAGAGCAAATGCAGGCCACCAGGATACAGCCCACAGGGCAGTTTTCCTAAGAATTTTTTTCTCCCTAATTCAGCTGGCATATATAAGGAAGTAAGATATCATCACTTTCCAAGAAGGAATTGGAGGTGTTTGTGAGCTTGGAAAAGTCCATTTGCTGAAAATGGGTACCTTCAGCAAATATTGAAAAGTAATCAATTATTATTAAAAATATAAGAAAGTATTGTATTGGTGCTTTGAATTCTGTAATTTAGTTCATTTGCATGTGATTGAGGAAGTAATATGGATCAAAATTTCACGTGTATTTCCTTATGTATTCAGTTGATGGGATAATTCAAGGGAATGAAATGCTGAATTAGACAGGGCTTCTTGGTTGAAGAGTCCAAGTGACTCAAATGATGGGTCCCTCAGAAGCTCACAGGATAATCTCTTCTGACATATACCATGCAGATGAGCTCATGACACTGGATGTTGTCATGAGGTTTGAGTAGGTGGCAGATGGGAATCATACTGCTATCTCTAACAGTGGAATCATTTTAGTGTGGCGATTGAGTTATGACTTCAGAAGAGATTATCTTGTGCTAGAGGTTGAACCAGGGCCTTACTCAAATTAGCAAAGTTTTGAGTGTAACTCACACAAGAACAAGCAAGCAATTTGTGCACGTGACCAGCAGTGAGCACACATGCAGACTTAGAGGAAATGATGAAGTTAGTGTGACAGAAGCCCCTTGGGAGACGGGGGGAGGTCAGGAAGTGGATGTGGGGCAATTTGGCTTGGTATGAGGCAGTGGAGCCTGGCTGCTGTTTGAGTGAAGAGGGCACATGACCAACACAGGCTTTGTGGTCACTCCTTGAGAGGGAGCACCTGCCTGAGAGGGAAGGTGTGCACACAGGGCAGTAACTGCTCTGTCGGGCTCTTAAAATTGATAAGGTGAAGTCATAGTCCAATGACCTGTGAGAATCGCTGAGGAAGGGCCCATGTAAGAGGCTGGGTGGAGTCCTCAACAGGTGGAACTCACTTTCCTCCAACACAGAGGAACTTTGTATGCATCAGCTGAGGTAGCAGACTTGGATTTAGGGGAACCTTATGGGGTTACATGTCTTTTATTAAAGCTACCCTTAGTCTAGTGATAGGCTCTTGCTTTGAGAGTATGCGGAAAAGGGGACCAGCTAAGGAAACCACCCAGAGCAAATCCTTCTTAGGTAGGGTGGCACAGAAGCATATATGTTTTTCACTTAGTTGTTTTCTTGTTCTCTTGTATTTGGCCTCATCATTCTTGTTTATTCTCTCATGAGCTTATCTGTGTGTTTTTTAAAAATATTTTTTATTGTAATTGGACACAATAGCTTTATTTTATTTATTCATTTTTGTATGATGCTGAGGATCAACCCAGCATCCGACATATGCCAGGCGAGTGCTCTACCACTGAGCCCCAGCCCCAGCCCCTCCTGTCTTTTTTTTTTTTTTTTTTAATACGGGGTTGGGATTGGACCTAGGAGCCCTCAATACTGAGCTATGCCTCCAGGCCTTTTTATTTTTGCTTTTGAGAAGGGAGGTATCACTGAATTGCCCAGGCTGGTCTTGAACTTAAGACCCTCCTGCCTCAGCCCTGAGTTGCTGGGATTACAGACATGCATCACCGCTGTCATTTTTTGAAGCAGGTGCAGTTGGTAGGATAGGTGGCATGTGGCAGAAATCTATAGGAGGAACAATTGGTGGTTTTTTGTGGTTAGAATTAAGCAGCTAAAAGAGGAATGAAGAATGACCCAGTTTCAGAACTTTTAGTTCTCAGGTGGTCTGGGATTGGGTGAAATGGGGACGTCAGAAGAGACTTAAGGGAAGACGAAGGAGTGTTCAGTTTTGAACACACTGAGGCTTAAGGGTCACTGGGCTGCCCAGGCCAAGAAGCCTGGAAGGAGCCAGCTTGGAGCTGCGGGTGTTGATGGAATCATGACAGTCACGTGTTGGAAATTAAGTCTGATCATCAAAATAAAATAAGAGGTGAATGTGAGAATTCATGATTATCTTGAAGTCTTGTATGTAAAATTTAGGTTAGAGCTCTGTGGAAGAAGTTTTTTGGTGAATCTAGTGAAATTAAAACTTGGCAGCTTTGTATTAACAGTGCTGCTCATCTGAATCCTGTGTACCCCGACTCACTGTAGAGGTAGGTCCCTTCCTGCATTTTGGAGAATGGTTTAGATCTGCCTTGTCCACTTCAGTAGCCTCCAGCCCCCACAGAGGTCGATTCCCTGGATTTGCTTACTTAGTACTCCCTCTCAAGCCCTCTGGCTTCTGCATGTTATCACCCTCCCTCCTGCTCCCTTTTTTTTGGGGGGAGGGATACTAGAAATTGAACTCAGGGGCACTCAACCACTGAGCCACATCCCCAGCCCCTTTTTGCATTTTATTTAGAGACAGGGTCTCACTTAGTTGCTTAGGGCCTTGATAAGTTGCTGAGGCTGGCTTTGAACTCGTGATCCTCCTGCCTCAGCCTCCTAGCTGCTGGGATTACAGGCATACGCCATTGTGCTCACCCTACTGATTTCTCTTCCTTGAGCATCTATATTTTTAAAAATGTTTCTTTACTTCAATTGTGGAGGGATGAGGGTGAAATAATATTAGTTCATGTGTTCATTTGAATTTTTTTTCGTGGCACTCATTAATTACTCATTTTTAAGTCAGTACCAGGTGGTAATATTACTAGTGCAATGAATAAAAATGTTTATGTAGTTTGCATTCATGAGGTGTTCTGATGATTTGCTTCACTATGAAAAAAAAAACCCAAATGTGATATCCTACTTTGGATTATGTTGTAATGATGGTTTGGGAAATTTTTACTTAACTTTGCATCCTAAAGGAATAATTACTAAGTCATTGTGGTAGATGAGGAAGAAATGTAACATGGAGGGACAGATGGGCTTATGATGTGGCTTTTAACACATGAAGATGTGGCCCTAATAATGCTAGATTTGATTCAAGAACCAAGGGGATGTAATTGTATGGTCAATATTCCCTAAATGGAAGTATATGGATTTTTATTTTTAAAGGTAGTGAATTGTAATTGGTGGCAAATAATAAGAGGTATAAAATTAGTAGTTTAAACAAGTTGGGGTTTTTATTTTCCCTAAATAAAAAAATTTTTTTTTTCTTCTTGGATTCCGGGATTGAACTCAGGGTCACTCGACCACTGAAAAACATCCCAACCCCACTTTTTGTATTTTATTTAGAGACAGGGTCTCATTGAGTTGTTTAGCACCTTGCTTCCTGATGTCATTAGGAATTTCTCTTCTCTAGTGTCTTTCATCTGTGGCTTCCATGGTGAGGATGCCTCATGTTCACAGGTAGGTTACTGCAGCTTCTGTCATTACCTCCATGTTCTAGGAAGGAAGAATGAGTTAAGAGAAAAGGGAGTCTACTTCTCCTATTTTGGAGGGTACTGGGGATTGAACTTGGACACTTGACCACTGAGCCACATCCCCAGCTCTATTTTGTATTTTATTTAGAGACAGGGTCTCACTGAAAGTTGCTTAGTGCCTTGCTTTTGCTGAGGCTGGCTTTGAACTAGCGATCCTCCTGGCTCAGCCTCCTGAGCAGCTGGAATTACAGGTGTGCACCACCGCACCCATCTTAGTCATCCATTTTGACAAGGAGCCTGGGAAATGCCTTTGTCTGGGCCCGTAGCTGTTCAGTCAGTAAGAAACTCAAAGAGTGTCAGTGTAGCCTGTGGAGAGTTTGCTGTACTGGGGGACTCACAGGTATGAAGGCCAGCAGAACAAGAACTCACTGCTTTCACACCTGTGGCTGGATTCTGCCCACCTAGAGAGTGTCCCAAGGCCAGGGAGTCAGCAGGCCCAAGAGCAGCTGTGGCAGATGTGCACCACCTGGTCCTGTTGTGTGGCAATCTTTCTTCTGCTCAGGCTCCTCTGTGAATGAGCTGTCTGGGAGTTGCATAGGAGTCTGTGTGGTCTGGCCTGCAGGCCATGATGCAGGCCTGCGTAAAGGGCCCTCATGACACTGCAGCTGTACGACACAGTACATTTGGAAGATGTCCTTACAGTCTTTCACGATGCTGTCACATTATTAACGTAGTTATTGTTAACATTTAGGATTTTTCATTTCATCTTTTTATCCATGTTTTTTTTATATTTATTTTTTAGTTGTAGTTGGACACAATACCTTTATTTTATTTATTTATTTTTATGTGGTGCTGAGGATGAAACCCAGGGCCTCACACATGCTAGGCGAGTGCTCTACCACTGAGCCACAGCCCCATCCCTTTATCCATGTTTTTATATGATTTTATACATAATATTACAGTTCCTATATTTCCTCCATTTTCTTTATTTTTTTTCTCTTTCTTTTTTCTGTGGTTCTGGGTGTTGAACCCAGGGCCTTGCCCTACTGCTGTGCTACATCACTAGCACTTTTTTGGTCTTTAAATTTTGAGACAAGATCTTGCTAAATTTCGGAGGCTGGCCTTGAACATGCTGTCTTGCTGCCTCAGCCTCCTGAATTGCTGGGATTATAGGCACTCGACACTGTACCTGGCTAAGTTGAGTTCCCTTTTTACTTCAGATGAAACGGGCAGCTCCTGACTGACAAACAGGAAGCATTCCCTGGCTGCCACTTTTCATTTCTTTTTCTTTTTCTTTTTGGTACCCGGGATTGAACCCCCTAGGGGTGCTTAACCGCTGAATCACATCCCCAGCACTTTTTTATTTTATTTTTAAATTTGAGACAGGGCCTCACTAAGTTCCTTCTGGCCTTGCTAAACTGCTGAGGCTGGCCTCAAGCTTGCCATCCTCCTGTCAGCCTCTGAGTCCCTAGGATTCCAGTGGGCACCACCGGGCCTGGCTACTTCTCATTTCTTTCTGACCCTCCTTTCTGGATGCCGCCCTCTATCCAGTTCAAGGGCTTGGTTTTGAAAGCTGACTTACAATGCTTGGCTTTTAGTCAGGGTAAGAAACAGTGTCACAGGGTCACTTTGGTAATTGTATGTCATTTCTTCTGGTAGGAGATACATTTTTGGCAATTAGTACCTATGTTTATCAAGCACTTCCTACATGCCTAGCCCTGTTCTAAGTATTTACAAGTATTGATTCGTTTATTTAACCCCACCCTCTGGGGTAGGTTATATTATTACGTATGTTTTTCAGATTGATAGGCTATACCGTAAGAGATAACATGTGAACAAATACTGTTGGCGTCTGCACTTATTACTCATGTGTGTGAGTGGGTTTTTTTTCTTTTTTTTTTTTTGGTACTAGGACTCAGGGGCACTTGACCACTGATCCACATCCCCGGCCCTGTTTTGTATTTTATTTAGAGACAGGGTCTCACTGAGTTGTTTAGTGCTTCATTGTTGCTGAGGCTGGCTTTGAACTTGTGATCCTCCTGCCTCAGCCTCCTGAACTGCTAGAATTACAGGTGTGCACCACTGAGCCAGGCTCATGTGCTTAAATGAAAGTAATCTAAAATAGTAATCACTAACATTGGTAGTACTAACTATGTTCTGGACACTAACAGGTATTAGGAGAGTTAGTATTTTTTTTTTTGCATTTTTAAATTTGTCCTTTTTAGACACACATGACAGTAGACATACATATCATTCCTGTGGTTGTACATTATGTGGAGTTACACTGGTCATGTATTCATATATGAAATAGGAAAGTTATGTTTGATTGATTCTACTGACTTTCCTTTTCCCATCCCTCCTCCTTTCCCCTGTTCCCCTTAGTCTATTCCAGTGAACTTCTGTTCTCCCCCTCTGCCCCCTTATTGTGTGTTACATTTGCTATCAGAATATTTGACCTTTGGTTTTGGAATTGGGTTATTTCACTTAGCATGATATTTTCTAGTTTCATCCATTTACCAGCAAATGCCATAATTTCATTCTTTATGGCTGAGTAATATTCCATTGTGTATATTACCACATTTTCTTTATTCATTCATCTGTTGAAAGGTACTGAGGTTGGTTCCATAGCTTACTATTGTGGATTGAGCTGCTATAAACATTGATGTGGCTGTATCACTGTAGTATGCTGATTTTAAGTCCTTTGGGTACATCCCAAGGTGTGGGATAACTGGGTCTTTATACTGTTTTCCATAGTGATTGCACCAATTTGCAGTCCCACCAGCAATGTATGAGTGTGCCTTTTCCCCTGTGGGAAGGCCTGAGATGCAGGGGACTCCCCCCACTCACCCCCCAGAATCCTGGCAGCAGGCTGTGTGCTCACTGGGCTGGCCGAGGCCCGTGGTAAGGTCCCCCATCTCCTTGCCAACATTTATTGTTACTTGAATTCTTGATAAATGCCATTCTGATTGGAGTGAAATGGAATCTCAAGGTAAGGAAATATTATCTTCATTGCACTTGGAGTTGGGCAGATTAAAATAAGTACTATGTTGTTGAATGCCTTTTAGGTCTCCTCCTTGGAGTCTGCTGTGGAGAAGGATTTCATTGTCTTTTCTCCCACCATCTGAGGTTGCTCTCCATCCGTCCCCGTCCATGGGGCATATTAAATTCCAGTCACAGTGACTGAGACAGCACGTGTGTTGTAGCTTGAGCTTTGTGCCAGCTGCTGCTCCGGAGTCTGAACTGAAGGGCTGGGTGGGCTGGTGGGTGGATTTGTGGGTACGTCTGATGACTGCTATGCACAGTGTGGAGCAAACAGGTCCTGGGGCTTCCCAGCACCACCCCTGCCCCTTCTGCCCTGGCCCCAGGGAAGAGCTTAGTCAGCTGGTTTCATCTTGGGGAGGTGATGACGCACAGACCTGTGGGTTAGACAGACTTTTTTTTAAACACAAATGGTAATCCAATACACAAAGCATCTTGAGTTTTTGATTTAAAAATCTTTGTTTACATTGTAAGCAAAGCAGAAGTTATAAAATTCACCATCTTAGCTATTATTAAGTGTACAGTTCACTAATGTTAGCTATATTTACATTGCAGTGCAACATCTTGCACAACAAATTCTGGACCCTTTGAATTGTGACTCTCCATTTCTCACCCTGCTTTTTTAAAAAGTAGTTTGCATTACAGATTGTTGATATAAAAGAATATTTAACTGCATATTTAACTGAACAGCTTTCTCTGTTCCATTCAGCAATTCATTGTAGAGATGGTTTTTTAATCACACATATAGTGCTCATCTTTTTAAATCACTGCAAAGTATTATTATATTTTATAGGTTTAGCATCATTTATTTAACCATTTTTTTGGTGATGACTGCGTAGGTTATTTTTGATCTTTTATTACACAATACTGACTTTTGATCTTTTGAACCCATCTATTTTAGATGGTCCTGGCCCCAGAATATAATTCTATTTAATTCTTTTAGTCCTAACTGAGGGGGGTTATCAAAGACCGAGTCTCCCTTTCTGTAGCTTATTCCTGTGAGGGTGGGTCCTGAGAAGAGGCCTTTAGAAAGGTTTTCATCTTAAAGCTCTTACAACCCATAGACAGATTTCTTTAATTAGTTGCTTTAGGTGTACACTGACTGTGAATTTAGGTAGTGGTATAAATATCCTTGCTAACATGTTTTTATACTAGTCTTTTTATAATTCTGATGTAATTGCATGAAATTTAGGTGAACACTAATAATGTTTTCTTACAGACAGAACCTCCACTGAATACACCAGAAAATAGAGAATATCTTGCAGAAATTATGTTTGAATCTTTCAATGTACCAGGACTCTACATTGCAGTTCAGGTAAAAACAGTTATTTTTATGTTTCCCAAATAACCTTGGCTGTCTGGCAGGGGAAGAAATAGTAGTTTTCGATGTTGTAAGTTATGCTGTGTGTTTTTCCTTTTCCCACTCCCTCAACACACACGTTCGTGCCATTCAGTTTGAACTAAAGAACTGCAGAGACTGTTCCATGACTGATTTGTATATTTATATAGTTGTTACATGTTTGTCTGGCTTTTTCTTTTTCCCTGCAAAGTCTAGTGTATTTTTCTCTGGGTGACAAGATGGTAGTGTTCTCTCTTTAGCTTCTTTCACTTATTTCTGATCCAAAACAACAACAGGTACTGTAGAATCTGTTGAAAAATAGAGTGAGTACTGTGAGGGGCCAGTGCATACTTGCTCCTGTTTGTCCTAGCGCACCCTCCTGCTTCTGAGAGACTCCAGGCTCCCAGGACTTTGCAGAACACCTTCAAAATGATTTTTTTTAATATTTATTTTTTAGGTGTAGATGGACACAACACAATGCCTTTATTTTTATGTGGTGCTGAGGATCGAACCGGGGTCCCAGCGCTCTGCCACTGAGTCACAATCCCAGCCCCTATTTTTTTTAAAGCTTTTGGTGATTTTATATTTGCTACCTTATACTAAGGAATTGACTGAGATAGTTGGGAATATATAAGGGTGTTTAGCAGCAGCCCTGGCCTGTACTCATAGGCAGACCCCCACCAGCTTCCCTCCTTCCATAGGCGCCACAGTGAAAAATGGCACCAGGTGTCGCCAGTGTTCCCCAGGTGGTGAAGCTGTGCCTGCTTGAGGACTAGGGTTGACAACCATCATCCTCTGTAATTTTAAAACCTCTGAGTCTGTGGTCCCATGTGAGAGTCAGTGGTCTAATTGAAACATGGGTCTATCATGAAAGTTGTTTTTTTCTTTGTAGAATTTTACATTTCATTATTGAAAAATGTGACTCCTAGAGTTGAAGTATGTGAAATTTTGCGTTTGATGTCTAAGATAGAATTGAGTTTGTGGAAAAAGGAGACGGAGGATGGGGAAAGGAAAGACATACTCAGACTCCTTCAGAAAGAAAGAGTTCGGTCATTCACCCTCAGGGCAAGCAGGTGGGGAGCCCAGGCACTGAGGCCTCTGTGTCTTCTCTGCAGGCAGTGCTGGCGTTAGCAGCCTCTTGGACATCTCGACAGGTTGGCGAGCGGATGCTGACAGGGATTGTCATTGACAGTGGAGAAGGAGTCACCCATGTTATCCCAGTGGTAAGCGTACTAACTCAGGTTTCACTCTCTGAGGCCAGATTCCTGATTGGAGATTAGGGAAACAGTCAGACAAACAAGCCTAACACTTTTGATAGTTAAAACTCCACTTTTTAAGTACTTACAAAAGGTAACAGGAGTTTTAAAAAACCCAGGTATGTAGGAAAGAGTGTAGAAGATGGCCAGGTTTATGGCTTTGTCAGTTGTAAATGCTTGGTGGCAGATTTCTCCAGTCAGAGTGTCAGTGGTTGCTTGAGATCTCCTGAGGTTTTGCTTGATTCTGGGAGGTGTAACATTCAAAGAAACATTTCCTGGCTTACTACTCTGGCAGTTGGGAGATGGGCATCATTTTGGATGTCAACTTTGTAGGTGCAGAGCATACCCATTTATTTGAGAGGTTATATCTATGCTGTTCAAGAAGATGTGAATGGCTTAATTGGCTCATGCTTTAGAAAATTTGCATCTTGCTTTTAAAATTTATTTAAGAACCACAAGGAGAGGTGGTACATTTTGACTTGTAGAAGGCTCTGCAATAGCACCCTTTTTGGTTTTGATTTTTTAAAAATACTAGAGAGGTAACTCCTAATTCAGATTTCAAGAAACTGTTATGTTTTTATTTTGGTCAAGTAGATTATTTAAAATTTGGATTTTTGAAAATCAATTGGTTATCCAGTGGTAAATCAGGCTTATTCCTGATTGTCCTCCCCTAGGTCTCCTCAATAACCATAGTTACTAGTTATGTATTTTACAAATATTTTTTCTGCATATATGTGGGTGGGTGTGTAATTATACCTCCTTTTAAAAATGCAAATTAGGGTTTTAAAACAACCATCCATTTACTTTGATTGAAAAAATAGTCACTATTTCATTTCAAGATTATAAAAGAATGATGTCCTAATGTTGTAATTCTTTTAAAACCTTAAAGGTGAAGATACTGGTGATGGAAAGGCTTGGTGGCTGATGTGCCTGCAGTCAGGAAGGGAAAGCCAGTCCCCCCCACCAATGTGTCCTCAGCATGGGGAAGAGGGGTATGAGCTCCACCTGAGCCCTGTGCAGAGTTCAGAACACCCCATTGTGTGAATCACTGGGAAATGCTAGTGCCATGCTATGTAGGAGAGTTGAGCTCTCTGCTTTCTGCTCATAGAACCACCTTGTACTTTTGATCATATAGTCTTCTTTAAGAGACAAACAGGTATACACACATGACACGTGCTTCTACACATTTCCAGCAAAATTAGAATATCCTGTCTGGTTTTGTATTCTGATTGTATAAATCTTAAAGTTACATTTTGCATGTTAATTTAACCGTATTTTTTCCCTTTATGATCGAATACTCTGAAAAATATCTAATAACAACACAGTATGGGCATGACATAACTCACTGGGTGATGTTTCTGTGCTGGGCGTGGATGGAGCGTGTCATAGTGTGCTAGTGCTGTGCTGACACTGGCACTTGTCACTGGTTAATTTTAGAAAATGTTGCATTTTATGCATAGAATAAATTGTGAGTAATATGTGTGCTGGGAAGCTAACATTTTGTGGGTTCAGGTTGATCTTTACTATATTAATAACTTGTACTATCTCTTATCTCCATCTTTAAACATTTTACAAATACTGGAACTCTGTTGCAAGGCCATATCTTCTTTGCTTCTAGAAATTAGATAATCCAGAAAAAAATTAGGAGGAATTCAGTAAGTTGTCCTTGTGGCTTAGCTGTGTCCAGTGTGTGTGTAGTCAGAGTCAGTGTGTGCTTCAGTGCTCTGTGACTCTGCTGGGTGTTGTGGCACAGAAGCTGTGAAGAGCTGCAGCCTGAAGCGGGAGGGCATCTTTTTGTGTGCCAGTGTGGTGGTGTGTTACCCGCTCTGACCATGACCACCTCCCACCACACCCCAGCAGAGCAACTGGGTGGCTGCCTACACCGGTGGCTTCTGTGGCAGGTTTGTGCCACAGAGGGTCCACAAGGGAGGCTTGCATCCCTTGCTGCTGTGGGCATGTGGCACCAGCTCTTCTAGTGAGGGGTTGCAGAGTCATGCATGCATCTCTTCCTGGCCCTTGATGGGCAAGTCTTCACTGGTTCAAGAAGGCAGTGGAGAGAGAGAGTCCAGCCTGAGCCATGATGGAGGGTTCAATTAACTAACCAGGATTGTTTCTTGGTATGATAAATGGAACTATTTTGAGTACTTTAGTATGTATCATAAAATAGTACTATGTGTTTGACATACAGATTTTATTTAATCTCTATTGTAAAGTGCACTTGGTATAATTTGCTCCATATTCTAGATACAGATACTGAGGCTGAGGCATGTTTACCTTGTCCAGTTACTCAGCTAACAAATGTGAAACTGGGATTTGAACCTCAGACCTGTCTACCACACTGTTGACTTTTAAATACAAGTAGATTTATAGTTGTTTAACGATTAATAAATAAAGTCTTTTCCTTTTTGCTAGAGAGGAAAAGAAACCCCTGTTGGAGTTACTTTTCTCCCAGGCAGCATTACGGTTTAGAAGTGAACTATCCTGTTTGGTTTCCCCATCATGTTCCTAACATCATCATTTGGTTGCTTATGAAGAACCTCAGGCTATTGGAGTAATTTATAACTTTCAATATTAGTGAAGCACATGGGTCATTTTGAAGGACCTTTGGAACTGATTGTATGGAGGGGCTTGGCAGATGCTGGCTGTGCCAGGTGGGGGCAGGCATGGAGGCTAGGGCTGGAGATCTTGTGAGCGAGTGCATGTGGTTCCTGACTGTGGGTCACTTATGCGGGCTGTTCTGCCTCCTCTTCTTCCCCAGGCAGAAGGGTATGTCATTGGAAGCTGCATCAAACACATCCCGAATGCAGGTAGAGATATTACGTATTTCATTCAACAGCTGCTAAGGGAGCGGGAGGTGGGAATCCCTCCTGAGCAGTCACTGGAGACGGCAAAAGCCATTAAAGTAAAAACAGACGGGAAACTGGCTGGTTTGGGGGTGGTGTCTGGACACTTGCCCTTGATGCCCTCATTCCTCCCTTCTTTCCTTCCTTCCTTCTTTCTTCCCTGTCCTCTCCTCTCCCTTGTGTGTGGACCTTGGTTTGTTTCCCAGTGAGTTAGGTGGGCTGAAGACTTTAGGCTCAGCCCCCTCTTCTACCAAAGACCCTCTTTTGAGGCTCCGACTTGTGAGCAACAGCTTGATAATGGGTGCTGAGCCACCAGCATGTGTGGAGTATAACTGTTTAATGAAGCCAGTGCACAGCCTTCAGTTAGCTGAACATTGCTTCCATGTCTCCCTCCATTCTTTGTTTTAGAATTAGGAGGCAAATCAGCAGCGGCAGTGACCACCAGGAATCCAGTGGAGTCTACCATGTTTGTGAACACTTCAGAACAATGCCATTCTAGGGTCCAGGATCATTAAACAAAGCGCCCTGTAGTGGTGGACTCTAGTTCCCATACTAGAAAGGTTAACAGGCCATTTTAGAATTTAATAAGATTGGGATAAAAATGGCTTATTGGGCCTTATTTGGAATGTCAACTTGATCCAGTCTATTAGTTTAGCCTTTATATTATCCTGTATATGACAGTTACAGATCCTTTAGATGAATTTTTCTTTTCAGGTTGTACAATCAAGACATTTTTTAAAAAGATCAAAAAGCAAAAAAAAAAAAAAAGAGTAAGAAGTCCCTTGTAAGCCAAAGCTAATTATCACACAGACACGTAGGGAAGGACTTTGTTTTGGAGAAGAATTTAAATGTGGGGATGTGCTTGTGGCCTTGAGCATCTCCTTTCTCAT
Source organism: Urocitellus parryii (assembly GCF_045843805.1). Taxonomy (NCBI): domain Eukaryota; kingdom Metazoa; phylum Chordata; class Mammalia; order Rodentia; family Sciuridae; genus Urocitellus; species Urocitellus parryii. Next base: position 88,628,725 of record NC_135537.1, on the reverse strand, counting down.
ACAGCTCATAGTTACTGAGCTGTAGGGAAATTGGGGGGCTTGTTGAGTCTAATGCTTTTCTCTTATCTGTGCATCTTGTAACTGAGACTGCTTGTATGGAAGAAGGGACCAGAAATGATTCCCAAGTTTTGATTGACACTAGGTAAAAACAGGCATTCCTAGGGTGAGAGTTGGGAAGAGGTATAGGGAGGCTCTTGCAAGTAGGATGCTCCCAGCCTGGCTTCCCTGGGACGGGAGTTTCCAGGGCTGGGGGCTCAGCACTTCAGTGATGGATCCTGGGTAAATGAGAAGAGTTAGTCCCTTCCCTACGAGGGGAGATTTCCAGAAGAGAGTCTTTTTTTTTTTAAACTAAAATATCTGTAAGGTTTTCCCTTCCTCCTTTCTTTGCCTTTCTTTGATGGAAAAAAATTTGGATATTGGATCTACCCTTCCTTGCCTGCTCAGATCTGTTACATATGTGAATTAGAACTGAACTTCTGCTGCTGATGCCCAGGATCACTCTGGGAGTCTGAGGGTTCCCTTTCTTAGGGTTCCCAAGCAAGCAATACTACTCATGAGGTGCCTTCCTGAACCTCATGCTGGGCATTTACTTTATTCACTGGCTTTGTTTCAGTTCTGACCCTGAAATCCAGGTATCCTGAAGATGGAATTAAAATACATTAGAATTTAGGAGTTTTAAGAACTTCATAATTAATGTCATGGAAGCACCCATGGAGATCTTTACAGAAGGGCCATTCCTTCCAAAATATGTAGTGAGTGTCCCCTGGGTGCTGATATTCCCTGGTGTGGCTGTGCTGGTGTGGCTGTCTCCCCCAGGGAAGTTACTTTGAGAAGCTGGTACTCATCTGCTGCTTTGCTGAGGTGAGCTCTATGGACAGGTGATCAGCACAAAGATCCCAAGAACATCAGTGTTACTTGGTCCTCGGGACTTTGCACATCTCAAGCTGGTTGTTGGTGCTAGGCTGGAAACAACTCACAAGGTCTCTTGAGCGGCCACAGATGAGCACCTCCAATCCCCCTGCCTGTTTCTGTTTTTCCCTTGTTCTGTGGCACCTGTCCCCTTTTGCCATCATGCTGTTTCCTTATTGTGGCTGCCTGTTGCCTGACTCTTCTCTGGAGTGTCACCTGGCAGGGATATGTGCATTTTATTCACTGTGTATCCCTGGTGCCGAGACACTTAATGAATTTGTGTTGATCAAGTGACTTAGAATACCTGATCAGCAGGGTACCTCTTCAGGCATGCAGCACTCTAGGTGAATGACCAGCAGGTGGGTTGGAATCACTCCCTACTGTCACATGCAGTCAGGCATTAGGATGTGGACAGATGTCATGTTCAGTAGATTAGCGTGGTCTTCTATCTAGAGGTGGACCACAGAGAGTTGCCTGGCAGGCACCAGGTGGGGCACCTGCGGGAACAAGCACAGACTGGATAGAGACAAGATACTCTAATGGACACCTAGTATTTCACATCATCAGGCAGCAGAACTTGAGAGAGCAAGGTTGAGTTTCCTAGCCAAGTTTCAGAGAAAGTAGACTGTCCAAGTGTAGTTATGACTCACGTGAAAGCTGGTAGAGCATGAGGCTGGGTAGCATCTCCACACTGGAGTTAAGTTGTGGGTGGATCTGATTTCATGGGTGTGTTCAATGCATGGGGCTCCTGTGTATTTGTCATAGGGCAGAGGCACTGGATAGGTGTTAATACCTGGTGATGTCTTTGTGTGCATATACAGGAGAAATACTGTTACATTTGTCCTGATATAGTCAAGGAGTTTGCTAAGTATGATGTGGATCCCCGGAAGTGGATCAAACAGTACACAGGTATCAATGCAATCAACCAGAAGAAGTTTGTTATAGATGTTGAGTATGAGAGGTTCCTGGGACCTGAAATATTCTTTCACCCAGAGGTAAGTTGGTTCTCTTGTGAGTTTTTGTAGTGCAGTGTATGTGGAGCAGTGCTGCCACCTAGTGTGTGCAAAGAACAGTTTTCAATAAGTAGCCCAACAAGCTAACCGCTCCATAAACTAATGTGCTTTAATAATTGAAGCTGGATTGTCTCTTGAGATGTTAAGAAGAAGTTTTAAGAGTACTAAAAGATGAAACAATTGAAATTGATCTCAAAGGTTAGGGTCATGTGTTAATGACAGCTAGTTAATCTCAAGACCTATATGCAAGTTTCCTCTGCATAAAAGTTGGATACCACATAACCCTTTTTATCTTTGTGATTGTCCTTCCTAAGCCCAGTTTCAACCCTAGACATTTGGTCCTGCTGTGTCCCCAACTGCAGTTTGGTAAAGTTTCTATCTGAGGGCTGAGATTATTACTATTATTTAGATAGTGCACAAATTACAGATGTTATCATTTTAACTAATAGTCAAAAGGAATTATTAAATTTTACAGAAAGCAGTAATTAAGAGGCAATATTCTAAGGTTTATATACAATGCATTTTATTTATATTTTGGTGCATTTACCTGCCTAATTCAGTTTATATTTAGTAGGTAGGTTGCAAAGTGCTGCCTGTTTTTAGATACATATATATTTTGTACAAGGAAATGGCACAAAATATATGCCTTACTGATATTCTAATGAATGGATAATAGTATTCACCTAATGAATAATAATCCAGTGAATACCTACTCTTTTGATGATATTGATTTACAATAGACATAAAACTGACAGATGTCTACTTGGTGGATGGCTGGATATTGCCGACTTCACTGAGACTTTCACATTAAAGCTTTGCTTGATTTTTAAAATAGATTTCAAATGTAGTTGAGTTGAATGACATACTTTAGCTTATTTAACTTACAGAATTGAGTCTAAGGATGTGTCCTCGGTAACACTATTGTTATGTGGATTGTTTCATTTTAGAACCTCCATCATCACATAAAGAACATTTCTCCTTTCTAATATTCTGTGTTGTTGACATTGACAAATGACTGTGTGTGCTTGAACACCACAATGCTTGGGCTCAGGCTCTTTCCTTCCTTGTTGGTGTGAGTCCCACACGTGTTGCAGGGTTGGTGCATATTACTGATTTTGTATATTTTTCCTTCACCCACAGTTTTGTCTCTGAGGAGACTCAGAGCATCACTGTACATGTACATGTGTTCAAGTCACTGGAATTCTTTGACATGCCTTCATTCCAGTGTGACATGTTTTCAGTTATAGTAAATTATGTATTTTTTATTTTTTGGAAGCTTTTTTTTGTTTTGTTTTGTGCTGTTGATGAAGGTGTAATATTTCTTTTGAATTTATGTACAATTTAGTTTGCCAACCCAGACTTCATGGAGTCCATCTCAGATGTTGTTGATGAAGTAATACAGAACTGTCCCATTGATGTCCGTCGCCCACTGTATAAGGTATGAGCTGCTTGGGTCAAGTACTTTGATTTTGTTCCCTACAGTTCTGAGAATGGGTCCCTCCTGTCACTGTGCAGACATGCCCATTTATGAAGTGGGGTTCCACCTTTTCGTGCTATTGAGATGTTTGAGATTCTTACGTATTTTGGATATTAGCCTCAGATCAGACGTCTGGTTTGAAAATGTCCCTTTCTGTAGGTGTCTCTTCACCCAGTTGCTTGTTTCCACTGAAGGGCAAGAGCTTTTTGTAATCTCATCTACTTTTGCTTTGTGTGGCCTAGGCTGCTTTTGGGGTCACATAGAAAACCCCACCACCCGGACAGGGGTGTTGAGGTGCATGTAGAAGAGAAGCCACAGTTCCCAGGAGGTGTCTTCTGCTCCCCTCAGGGGCCCTTCCTTGGTACGAGCACTGGGAGGGTAGAGTGGGAGGGAGAGCGAGCTTATCTTTCTGTTTTATAAGGACGCTAATCCCATTAGGGGCTCCCACCTGCGTGACCTCACTAACCCTGATCACCTCCAGGGCCCCACCTCCATTACACTGCAGATGAGGGCTTGAAGCTCTGAATTTTGGGGGAGACACACATATTCAATGCACAGCAGGTGGATTCTCGGTGGTTCATGACCCCTGCGGACAGAAGTGTGATTCCTCATGATGGCCGAGAGGACGGACCCTGAACTTCTTGCCTGTTGGCTGCCTGCCAGGCAATGACGGTCACTCCAGGCAGGATTGATTGTGTAACCCGAGGTCCACTGAAGGCTTAGATCTGTGTTGTCTGCCTAGAGATGGGGAAATGAAGATGGCACGCCATCACGTGGCACAAGCGGGGGCAGCAGGGTGACGTGCCAGGCCCCCGTGAGCACAGCGCCACAGAGTGTGCCTCAGCAGGAGCTGCTGAGGGGGAGCACGGCGGGGCCAGGACAGGAGGCACCAGACCCTGGAGACGGAGGGGCATGCTCCATGAAGACACCGTTAGGGTGAATTGTGGGCTCTGAGAACCCGAATGCTGGGCCCTCACCTGGGACCTCAGAGTGTGGCCGGGTCTGGAGAGAGGGTCTTTAAGGAGTTGTGTTCAGAGGAGGCTGTGTGGGCGGATCCTAATCCAACTTAACAGTGTCCTCATAGGAAGAGGCCAGCAGGAGAGACACCCAGGTGACGGAGCTGAAGACAGCCATCCACAGGAGGAGGGCCTGGGGGAAGCCAGCCTGCCCACACCTTCCTGGGTGTTCAGCCTCCAGAGCTGGGAGGAAGTAGGTTTCTGTTGTCTGTGACCCTGGGTTTATGGTGCTTTGTCCATCAGCCCTAGCAAACTAGCACATTGCTCACATTTGAAATCTTTACAAATGCCGACACCTGTCACACCAGACCAAAGTGGCCTACTCCCTGACTTCCGCCACCACAGAGCTTCAGCTGTGGAATTCTGAAAGGTCGGGCTCTTGGTAGAACCGTCCATAGACTTCTGAAGTGCCCAGTCTCAGGTGGAAAGAAAAGGACAAGGAGAGAATTTTGCTTCTACTCAGGAAAGGTGCTTCCTCCAGGATGTCACCTTTTAAATGACAACAGCAATGTGGGTGGCCTGAGCATTCTCCCTGCCAGGCCTGGCTTCAAATGCTCTGCGTGGGTTCACTATGCTGGTTCTTAGTAAAATGCGGATCAGTGTTACCATGCCCACTTTACTGATGAGGCCGAGGCAAGGAGAGTCACTTCCTGACTCATATGCACTTAGTAACCGCTACTAATTTTACTTACTTAGACCTGAGAGACCCGAGTTTTGCTCACGGCTGGATGAAGGAATGGGCTTGCTGGAAGCTGTCTGAGCACTAGTAAGTATTGGACAGTATTTGAGTGACCCGTAACTTTGTTTCCCTTGTGATTCTGAATAATGAACACAATGTAAATCCTTAGCCCCTTTATGCCAAGGTAGATTCTCAACAAGTTAACCACCAGCAATTCCAAATAGGGTAAAATGTTTTATTATGTTCAGGCATTTAACGACTGTCCCATTTTGAATGTCAAGAAGTATCAAATGTTTTTTTTTTTTTTTTTTTTTTTTGCTGTTTGAGGATTTAATGGCAGGGGTTGAGGGGACTCTTAGCTGCTGCTTCTGCCTTTCCACGGAGTGCAGAATTTTTAAGAAGGGACATCTGGGAGAACAAGACCCTGCTGGGCAGCGTGAGGTCCCTTCTACCTGGTGACCAGGAATGTCAACTGGCATTGAGGCTAGTGTGCCTATGGGATCTCACATGGATGCACTTGGTCACTTCCTCAAGTTCAGAGGAGCTTGCTCATAGCCACTGGGGAGTGTGATTTGGCCACTGCCCCACTATGGCCCATTGTCCCTAACATTTTGTCCTGAGGAGTCCTGGGACAGACTGATGGGCCACTCTTCTTCTCTGGAGGTTGGAGTAAAGGGAGGAAGTGACTCAGGTTCCATGGAGAGATTGGTGGCTCAGACAGGGCTGGCACTGGCTCAGGACAGTCATGATGCGTGTCATCGGTGCTTAATGGTTGAAGAATGTAGCTGGGCCCAGGGAGGGGTACTGATGTTAGCGGTGGCGGCGGCCACAATGGTAGCAACAGCAGTAGCATCAGCAGCAAGGGAAAGATGGTGGTGGCCCAAGCCTGGGGCTGAGGAATGTTAGGCCTATGGTCCCGAAGTCTTCCCATCATGGGGTTCTCCTGAGGTGAGGTCGGGTGGTGGGAAGGACAAACACAGGGGGCAGATGGGGTAGGGTGGGAGTGGGTGCCTGGGTCTCAGAGCTTGTGGGGGTTCACCCACTTGTAGATGCCCTCGTACTGGAAGCCCACTCTCTTCATCAGCTCATCTGCCTCCACAGGGCCTCGGCTGCCATATGTGTAAGGGATGGGTTGGGGCTTCTCTTGCTCAATCCTGTGCAGCAGTGGTGTGAAGATCCGCCAGGCCTCCCGGAGCTCATCGCTGCGCACAAAGTGCATCTGGCTCCCACAGAAGACGTCCAGAATGAGGCGCTCATAGGCATCAGGAAGCTTCACGTTCTTGTATCTGTTGCCATAAGTCAGGTCCAGCTCTGATTCCTCAGGGTTGAAGAACATGCCAGGCTTCTTGGTCATCATCTTGGTATACACGGCTTCATTTGGCTGCACTCGGATCACCAGCTCATTGCGCTTACATTGCTGGTGGAAGATGTCACCGGCCACATCGCGGAACTGCAGCCTCACCTCGGCCTTGCGCTCATTCAGGGCTTTGCCACAGCGCAGGATGAAGGGCACCCCATCCCACCGCTCATTCTCCACATAGAGGACAACAGCTGCAAAGGTAGCAGTGGTGGACCCATGGGGCACTGTGGGGTCATCCAGGTACCCTTTGGTGGCCTCACCCTCTCCACTAGGGTTCCCCACGTACTGGCCCAGGACCACGTTGTCAGCCTGCACCTCTGAGATACATTTCAATACCTTGACCTTCTCATCACGGACATCATCTGAGTCAGTGGAGGCAGGCTTCTCCATGGCCACCAGACACAGCATCTGCAGAAGGTGGTTCTGCATCACATCCCGGATAATCCCAAATTCATCAAAGTAGCCCCCACGGCCCTCAGTGCCAAAGGGCTCTTTGAAGGTGAGGATCACACAGGCAATGTTGTCCCGGTTCCAGATGGGGCCAAAGATCCTGTTGGCAAATCTCAGCACCATGAGGTTCTGAACCATCTCCTTGCCCAGGTAGTGGTCAATGCGATAGATCTGGTCCTCACGGAACAGGGAAGAGATGTGGTTGGACAGCTGGTCAGAGCTCTGTAGATCTCTCCCGAAGGGCTTCTCCACAATAATGCGATTCCAGCCTGTCTGGCTCATGCAGGTTTCATGGATGTTCTTGGTGACAGCCTCATAAACTGTGGGAGGCAAGGCCAGGTAGAAGAGCCGGTTGGCCTGTGGCCCCTGGTGAAGGGCGTTCATATGGCTGTTCAGGCGCTTGAAGGAGGCTGGGTCGTCATACTGGCCGGCTACATAGGAATTGCGGGTGAAGAACTCCTCCAGCTTGGGCCTCTCCTCTGGGGTGGCTCTGAAGAAGGGCTCACTCTGCTTACATAGCCCACGATGAAGGTGTCTTCGGGTAGAAGGCCATCACGGAACAGCCACCAGATGGTGGGGTAGATTTTCTTCTTGGCAAGGTCGCCCGATGCACCCATGATGATGAATATATGTGTATCAGCCTGGTGGAAGGCATCACCCTGGTACAGCTCTTCCCGCAGGATCCCGCACACCTGGGTCCGACTCAGGGCTACCTGCTCTGCCATGGTGCTCTCTGCGCCTCTTCGCCGTCGCCCGCCGCGCTCGCAACCCCGGAATGCACGGTCGTTTCCGGGGATTGAGCCCCGTCGGCCCATTTAACCAGTGGGGGCGGGCGCCTCAGCTGAGCTGACCGGCCTCAGGCGAGGCGCCCGGGGCGGGGCCTTGCCGGCCCCTCTCCAGAGAAGGAGAGAGAGAGAGAGAGAGGGGGGGGGGGGGGAGGGAGGGAGGGAGGGGGGAGAGAGAGGGAGAGAGGCGGGGGGGGGGGGCTCAAATGTTTTTTAATAGTAAGTTATTTCTTCTACCCCTGTTAAATGTACACAGGTCAAACATCTGAAGGCCGCTGCTCCAGAGGCACCTGGTGACCAGGCTCTTGGTGCACCGTGATTCTCTCAGGTGCTTGCAGGTGTCCTTCTCCTCTCTCTGCTCACCTCCCACATTCTGGTTGCTCCTCTTCTCCACTCCTCACATTCCCAGTATCCTGAGAACTGGAAGATTGTCCCAGCTGGTTTGCAAATAGGGTTGCCAGATAAAATACAGGACAACCAGTTAAAGTTAGGCTTCTGATAAGCAGCACGTGATTTTTTTTTTTAAGTGCAAACGTGTCCCATGCATTATTCACGACACACTCTCCGCATTGCATGAGACATGCTTATGCTCAAGAATTATTCATTGTTTATCTGAAATTCAAATTTACCTAAATGTCTTGAATTTTTATTTGCTAAATGTGACAAACATATTTGTAAAGATTGGCCCTGTTAGTGATTTGGAGAAATCTCTTGGAAGAGAAGACTGTGAGTGTGTGTGTGTGTGTGTGTGTGTGTGTGTGTGTGTGTGGACTTGTAGGAGTTCCTGGCTGGGCAGGTTCATCTTGTTTATAATTTCACAGTGAACTCACTGATCTTATTAGGAGTAATGAATGTACGAGCGGCAGCTGCCTCACAGAATGCCTTCCTCACACCCCACCTCAGTTATCCCTTCATAAGGCCCTGAGGCCTCTCTTTGCCACCAGGCCAAGTTCTCGCCCACTGGGCCCTGCCTCTCAACCTGGTCTTCCCTCTGCTCTTCTCCAGTAACTGGTTCATTGTGGTCAAAAGCCCTGATGTGAAGACCCAGAGCCCAGGATGCTAACCTGGGCCCATCACGCACGACCTGTGTGAACCTCAGAGTGTTTCTCCACTTCTCTGGCCAACCCCCTCACCCCCCAGCTTCCAGGTTTCCAAAAAGGAGGCTGGGAATGGAGCTGTCAGGAGGGCAGGCGGGGAAGGTGGCAGGAAAGTGATCGTCTGAGCGACGACACCGCCAGGTGCCCCCTCCTCGTCCTCTGACTCCCTCAGGTTTGCAGGAGGGAGAGCCACAGGTTGGTCATGTCCATATGCCCCCCAGTTCCTTGGTCAGCGCCCTTGGATCCTGGGCAGCAGTTTCCAGGCCCGCCTGTCCCAGAGGCAGACACCGGAGGGCACCCCACCACTGTCGCCTGCCGGGAGCTCGGGAGGAGGACTGTGTGCAGAGCACTGTGATCTGAGGTGCTGAACCAGTCTGCAGAGGTGGGTTTTGAGTTGAAATCTGGAAGGAGAAGGGGAAGAGGACCTGTGTAACTCTTCTGGGTTATTTAGAAACCTTTGCACTGCATGGCGTCGTGGTGAACAAGTGGCTCCTGGGTGGCAGGACCTGCTTTCTGGTTGACCTGCCCAGGGAAGGTGTCCTAAAGCCCTCTGAACTCCTTGAAAATGAGGACACAGAGCCAAGTGCAGACCTGGGATGGTGGCGCCACGCTTGTGGGCCACATGTCCAGCAGCCTCCTGCTGTTTGGAACTCAGTGGAGGGAGGGTCCCAAGGGACCTGAGCCACCCAGAGGGCTGAAGTCAGCCACCTGCCAGATCTGTGAGGCCCAGGAGCGGAGTCCCGACCTCCTGCCTCCTGCCTCCTGCACACCTCTGGCTCTCTGGAACAGCGAGTTAGGCGGGAGCAGGGCTTCGCAGGGCTGCAGAGGGGGAAGGACCCAGGCTCTGCCCACTCAGCCCTGGCGTGGTGCACAGGAGCTGTGGCATCCTCGCGGAGTCAGAGTGATTGATGTGGTTAAAGTGAGGCGTGAAGAATGAGCAACTGGAACCAATTTGGCCATCTCGAGATGTGATTTGAAGTGGCGTCTTAAGTATTAGGGTGCCTTGAAAACATAACCAGCTGCGGTGATTGCAACCACCAGTTCTTATGAAGATTCCTGTGCCCTGTGAGCCTTTGAGGGCTTTAATGGGGGGGGGTGATTTTTTTTTTTAAAAAAGCCTCTCCTGCCTTCTGCTTGGGCAGGTTGTTGGGGTGGGGACGGAGAGATGGTGTGGCAGTGAGCAGGTGGCAGTCTGGGTCTTTGCAGTCGTTGTCAGGCCCTGACAAATGCAAGGTTCCCCAGCAGGCCACCTGCCTGACGTCAGCCCCCCGCCTGACCTGTGAGGCCCAGCAGCCCCTCTCAGAGCCCTGATCCTGCACACCTCTGGCTCTCCAGAACACATTTAGGAGGGAGGATCCTCGCAGCAGGAGGGAGGACCCCACAGGCTCCCGGATGGACGAGGTCAACAGTTCTGACCACTTGCCCGTGCACTGGGAAGCTCTGCCCCAGGTCGGGTGGGACACAGGAGGACACTGATGGCTGAAGAGGAGGCCAGGGGCGACGGGAGGTGTGGTTTACTGTTGAACACTGCACCCCAGAGTATTGAGCTCTCCTTGGTGCTCCCTCCAGGTGAGCTGGACAGACCTCGGTGGGAAGGAAGTCACACCGCAGGGCTGGGGGGAAGGGCGGTGTGCCCCACAGCATGATGGTGTGGAAAAATGACCTGGTCTTCATGCAGCTGAGAGGCAAGCCACTCCTGTGTTTGTCTGTGTCCCTCCTCAGAGCATGGACACATATCAACGGAGGTGTGCGTTCCCCTGTTGGACCAGAGCAGAGCTGGGGCTCCGTGGAGCGGCCACTCTCTGGCCTGCAGGGTGCTTGCTACAGTGGTTGCTGCAGGCTGTGTGTCAGGCCCTGCCTGCCAGACACAGAGCTGGTGGACAGAGCCCAGACTCACACCCATCAGTGTCCCTCCCCAGGGTGGCTTTCCCCAGCCCAGCAGGGGCCCAGGCTTGGCTTGTTTCTCCAGATGGCAGTTGGTAGCTTTGCATCGCCAGGGTCAGCGCATTCCCTTCTGTGCATTCGGCGGGGAGGGGGATTTAGGGCGGAGGTACCTGGCTTCTCTTTTTCCCTTCACCTCCATAGGAGTCTAAAAGCCACCGTGAGATTTAATTGAAGCTATTTTCAAAAGAGCATGTGATCTGCCTTGGGATTAAGCACTAAAACTGGAAAGCCAGGGAGACCTTCTCGTGACTCTAGAGTCAGGCTTTTGAGGTGGGTGGCTGCCTGGCTATGCCCTGGGCTCCGCAGCCTTTTCCTTGGAGAGAGACATTCGAATGTTCTCCTTTACCAGCAGGTGCCTCGGTTGGGAGCTGCAGGCAGCTCCCAGGAGGAGAAATCCTACCTTTCCTTTCCACCTCTGCACTCAGAGCTTATCTGTTGGTCACAGGGGACACCCAAGAGCAGAGGAAAGCCCTGTGTTCCTGAAGACTCTGGGAGAAGAAGAAATCCCAGAATATTTAATCCAAAGAAACAAAAATCGTTACCTTCCTCTTTCAAAGATATTGTGGCTAGGTAATGGAATTCAAAGGCAAGTTTGTTGGGCTCCACCCTCAGGGGGCCTGAGGGGCTGCGGTGGACCCCCACAACCAAGGTCCTGCACCCAGCAGACATGCTCAGCTTGTGGCGTCTCTTGCGGTAATTGAGGAATCTTACGGGGTGGACCCTATTTGGGGCCGCGTGTGCTTTCTAGGCCAGGTCAGACTCTGGTTTTTAAAAATTGCAATGAGAGAGACATTGTAGGACACTGAGAGCCGGAAGCATCTGGCCTGTTTGGAATGCTCTACAAGGGCAGCTCTCAGGGTCTCTGGCTTGCTCTGCTTCTCAGCCCCAGAGGTGGGCACCCAGGTGCCTGCTCTGAGGATCTGCTCAGGGATGGCAGAGAATCAGCACCGAACCCCAGGCAGAGGGAGAGGCCGTGTCAACATCTTTATTACTTTCTAGTAATCATGGATTTGAGGTGAAAGCCAACCACAACTTCCTTTTATGTTTTGGGGAACTTCTTTTGCTCTCTGTGCGTCTCTCCCTAATCTACACCTTCCCCAGGACAGAAGTTTCCTCCTTGGAGGAATCTAAGTTCGGCTTCCTCTTCTCTGGTTCGCACGTGCCGTGGTGGCAACATTTCACCAAAGGGAGGAAACATGGGAGACTTGGAGACGCCACCCTTGCCTGACTGCCTGAGAGTGCAGGGCCCTCCGGTGGAGCTAGCTCACGACAATGTCTACCAGGTTGTCCTCACTGGCCCTGGAGGGGGGGAGAAGGGCGACTCAGAAGTGCCGGCTACACTGATGTATTCATCAGCACAAGTTTGCCGAGGACCTGTCCTGTGCCAGGGGCTCAGGTTCCTGGGGCCGCTGTGACAGGCCGGGGGGCTTGACCAGCAGACATTATTGTCACTCAGTCCTGGAAGCCGGAGGCCAGAGTGTGGCTGGGTTGGTTCCTTCCGCAGCCTCTCTCCCTGGCTTGTGGGTGGAGCGCTCTTCTCCACGTGGCCGGACCCCGGTGCTTTTCTGGGTCCAAATTCCTCTTTAATTAATTAGGGCACCAGTCAGACTGGATTAGGGCCACCCTAATGACCTCATTTTACCTTAAAGACCCCTTAGGGACCCCATGTGCACATACAGCCACATCCTTAGGTCCTGGAGGTTAGCACAGCTGGCGAGGGCTGATGTTCTTTCCCTTGTCCTCTGTGTGTGCGAGTGCACATGTGCACACCCAAGCACACTGTGGATCGTGTGCTGTCTCCTCCAAAGCTCATGTTGAAATTTAATGGCCATTTTAACAGGTTGAGAGGAGGGTCCTTGAAGAGGTGAAGGGCTCCACCCTCTTGGGCAGACTCAGTCCTCTTTCTCGTTCCTTCCTCCTGTCTTCTGCCAAGTGGCAACACAGCAACAAGACCTGGGCTTGCCGTGTGCTGCACCTTGATGTTGAATTTCTCAGCCTCTAGAACTGTGACCCAAAAAGTTTCTGTTCATTATAAATGACCCAGTTTTAGGCATTCAAAGTAGGGTCCAATGGACTAAGTGCGTGTGTGTCTCTGTCTCTGTTTCTGTCTCTCTGTCTGTGCCTGTGTTTATGTCTATCACTGTCTCTGTCCATGCCTGTGTGTCTGTTTGTCTATGTTTATGTATCCATCTATGTCCATGCATCTATTGCAACAAGTGACCACATACTTCCTGGGACCATGTCATGAGATGTACACTTGACTCCTAGGATCAGGCCAGTATTATGACATGTGCTGATGTGGTGCTGTGTGACGTGTGACTCTCCATCCTCTGCTTGTTACCTGCAGAGTGTCCCCCACAGGAATGTCTCTCCCCTGGACCCTGCTTCTCTCGGGAGCTGGAAGTCCGGCCCTGCACAGTTGTGCAGTCCAAGTCCTTGGTCCTGACTTGGGTGCCTCTTTTGTGTCCTTTCCTAACAAAAATCCTCAAACTGGGAGTCAGTAACTTCCTTTTTGGCAAAACATAAAGTCCCTGTGGGACATTTGCAATTCTAAGACAGGTTAAATCTTTTAAATCCTGAGTTCCGGCCCTGGGGCTGGGCCCTGGACAGGTGTCCAGGGAGGACATAGTGCCTTCTGGGCATTTCCCCCGGGAGTGAGGCCTCTTGTGTGAGCAGCAAAGAGGAGATGGCGTGGCTTTAGGAATATGTTTGCAGATTTTCTTCTACAGTGTTATTTGAACTGTTTTAAAGAATTTAGTCACCTGTACAAACTCTCCAGCTCAGGGCTGCAGATGGTGTTTTGGTTTCAGGCTGTTTTCTAGGATGATGTGTGTAGAACTGGATCTGTAAGAACTAGCTCAGGTTCACCTGGAGCAGGCAGGGCCATCCCTGTGGGCCAATGCAGCTGTGCTTGCCTGGCTCTCCTCCCTGCACCTCACATTGCCGCCCCGGGCTCTGGGGACCCTTGGCATCTCCAAGATGCTCCTAGGTCTGAGTGTCTTCTGGGCTCTGCGTCTGCTTGGCCAGCTGCCAGTTGAGATGCCACTGAAGCTTCCCTACAGAGTTGCATCCTTCTAGAGTGTTCTGGGAACCTCGGAGGGATTCTAAGAATTAACAGTGCACCATTCAAGGAGTCTCGTCAGCCTGTCCTTCCCTTTCTCCCCATGAAGTGTGCCAGGGATGCCACGGGAGATAACCAGGCATCTGGCTCTATTCACAGGGCTATAGCACTGTTCAGGTAGCATCTCCCGTCCACGCTCACAGGTGGGTTCTGAGAGCCCAGATCCACAGGGCACCTGTGCTTCTTACCCCCTCTCCTCTGCATTTGTGATATTATCTACCTTATTCTTTTACTTATTTCCCCCAAAATGGCCTCCAGCTTCCTTGAGCTCAGTCATGCTATTGACTTCTGCTCTTGGGCAGGGATGAGGGGCAGATTTAGGGGGTGGGAAGTAGGGGACAACTAGGTTGGACTGATGGGGACAGTAGGTATGAAGAAGCATGTGGCTCACTGTGGGGACAGGAGGAGGGACAGGGTGTTGGTGGCCCACTGAGACTATGGAGCCTGCATGTGTCAGCAGCAGGTGAGGCTCCTGGGCCACCAGAGGGTGTCGGGTGGTTTGGGGCAGTGGTGGGGTTAGGGGTGGTGGTATGGAGGGCTGGGCTCTGGGGTGTGATGGGCTTGTGGTGGGCAGGGTTTCCCAGAGGGCTGCACTTGCTGAACCCCCTGGGCAGCCTGTGTGAGGCCGGTGCCGGCCTCTCTGGCAACTCTGAGTGCCGCTGGCGTGCGGCTGCTCCGTGAGTCTCCTGTGGGGCTCAGATGCTGTCTGTTTGAGAAGGTGGCATCAGGTGCGAGGCCTCTATCCCAAAACCGCAGCCATAGATGCCAGCCGTCACACCCAAGCAAGAGTCCCTGTCCAGTCAAGGACAGCATGGACGTGTCGATGGCCACCAGACCTTCCCACGACAGGGGCCCTGCCTCTCTGCACTGCTCCTCCTCTCGGCCTTTCCTGACACCTGCCTGTCACCCGTCCATCGCACTGGGCAGCTAGCCAGCCTGACAGATGGCAGCAGCACTGACCCGAGGGGGTTACCACGATGGACAGGACAGGTGGCTTGGTGACTCTGCCCTTCCTGGGAGCAGGCCGTGGTGCCTTGTGAGGGCTGTGTGCCGTGTCAGTGCTCACACCGGCTTCTGGCAGCCCCTGTTGTCCACGCCTGGATCTGCCGCACAGTGTCCCTGGCCGCCCTGGCCTGCTGCCTGGCAGTGGGCCCACAGGCACGGTCCCAGTGGCCACGGGGTCAGAACAGACTTTCCCGTGAGCCATAATGGCAGATGAAGACTTAAGAGCGTGTCCCTCTGTGTTTTCCCACTGTCTGTCAACATAGTTTTGACGATTAGATGTGATCCTAGTGCACAGGACGATGAGAGCGTCACCCACGGGGGGGAGAAGAGGCGGTGTCTGGGGAGAGGTGACAGTCCCAGCCCTGCTCCTTGCCACCAGTGCGGTTGGCAGGGCTTGACCTCCCTGCCCCTCCCCCCTCCCCTTGTCGGATGGAGACGGCAGGACCGAGCTCATAGGCTGGGGTGAGGATGAAGGGACTTTCCGTTTTGAGGGCACCTGGCTTGGTGCAAGGCCGGTGCTTTCATTTAGCTGTTTCCTGTGAAAGGGAAGAGGCAGAGAAACATGCGCAGCTTCCTTCAGGTTGTGGGTCTGGGAAGATGCTGGGGAAGATGGGGAGGGCAATGGGAGGTGGATGAGGGACACGGGCAGAGAAAAGGGCGAATACAGGCCGAGAGAGTCCTCAAGGCTTCAGGCCATCTGATGGCACTGTGGTGACATGATCAAACCATCATGATGGCTTTGTGATGGCATCATCCAGGTACTGTGATGACATCATCAGGCCATCAAGATGACATCATGAAACTGTGATGACTTCATTAAGCCACCATAAAGCCATTGTCATGTCACCACAGTGACATCATCAAGACACAATGATGACATCATTAAGACACCATCACGGCACCACAATGACATCATTGATACCACTATGCCATCACAATGACACCATAATGATGACATCAAGCTGTCACGATGACACCATGATGACATCATCAAGCCATCATGATGTCTCCATGGGAACATCACCAAGACAATGGTGGAGGGAAGGAGATGGTGCTGCTGCTTCTTTGAACTCCAGCCAGATGCCCACAGAGCAGACCCGGACAGACCTCTTCCTGCAACTCCCAGGCCCTTCCAGGCTAGCAACGTCCCCCACCCCTCAGCCTTCCTCCTGTGCTCTTCTCTTTAGAGTACGTAATGACAAAGAGGAGGCCTTTTGTGGCTCCTTGGCACTGAGCACCTTGGAGGAGAGGGTGGTCTTGGCAGGCACGTGGCACACAGGAAGAAGCTGGTCGCACTGCGGGTGCAGAAAATGCAGCAGAGCCAGGAGAGCAGGGGACTTGGTGCTGGGGTGTGCAGGTGAGGAGTTACTGCCTGTGGCGCCCTTTTCTGTGCCTGGGCAGCCATCTGCGTGGCGTCAGAGAAGTCCCAGGCTTGCAGGGCAGCCCCGGGCAGCTTGCTCAGAACACCAGGTCAGATTCTTTTACCAGGGGCCTCTGTGTGATTCACGTGCCGGGACATGGTGGGCTCCACTGGTTTTCTGAAATGAAATGAGCTCTCGAACCTCCATTTAAACACTCGTGTTTAGTTGGCAGTAGGAAAGATCTAGGCTCTTAATCCAAGATGTTTTATAAGCTAACAAGAGAATTTATTCAATTTTATAAGGGTAATTTTACTCACAAGAGATTGTTAGGTCAAAGTTATTGAGTTAATTATAACACGGTTTTCAGTAAACCCAATTTCCAGGGCAAACATTATTCGTGACTCTAAGAGAACAGACTTGACCCTCTGCAGCAAACATTCCAACACAGACAAGCATTTAAGGGAATCTCCAGTTAAAGCAGATTTAAGGTTACAGGTAGGTAATGAGGGCAGATTCTCTGAGGATGGAGGAAGCATGTGTCCAATTGTACTTAGCAGACAGAGCAGTTCAAATTTAATCTTAGGAAGATTTCATCCCTCTTGGCAGAGAGTCTGTTTTGTTCTGCTACAGCACATGTTCTTGTAGTGTGAATGAACCCCATGCAAGTGGCTGGCAAGAGAGCATTCAGTGTAACAGACGCTACATTTTCATAGGTGATAGTTACCATTTGGATGTGAGGTGTCCCCCAGAAGCTCCTGTGTGAGAAAATGTAAGAAGGTTCCAAGGTGAAATGATGGGGTTGTGAGAGCCTTAACCAACTCAGTGCATTAATGTGCTGATAGGGATTAACTGGGTGGTGACTGTAGGCAGGTAGGGTGTGGCTGGAGGAGGTGGGTCCCTAGGGTGTGCCTGTGGGGTTTAGCAGAGAGCTCTCCCTCTCCCTATCCCTCTCCCTCTCCCTCTCACTCCTCCTCCCCCTCCCCCTCTTGGTGCCAAGTCCTGAGCACCTTCCCACCACCACACACTTCGGTCATGATTTTTGCTTCAGGCCTTGAGGAATGGAGTTGGCCACCTATGGACTGAGGCTTCTAAAACTGTGAGTCCCCAAATAAACTTTTCCTGTTCTTGTTAGGTGTTTTGGTCACAGCAGCAAAAAAGCTGACCAAAACAGTCATTTTTGCTAGCGTGCAAACCATGAGCAAAAGAAGAGCAGGAAAAAGCCAAAATAAGCAGAAGAAAAGGGACTAAAGATCAGCAATCAGCAGGTAAACAAGAGAGAAGATCAATGGAATGCAAGGTTGGTTCTTGGAGAAGATCAACAGAATTGGTAAATCTCCACAAGACTGACTGGGGAATAAAGGGATAAGGTCACCAATGGTAGGGCTGAGAAGGGAATGTACCCAGGGTCACAGATTTTACAAGGCTAAAAGATTCATGATCTAGATGAAATGGATGAGTTTCTTCAAAGACACAGACATAGGAACTCGCTTCGGAAGAAACAGAGGTCTTGAATATCCCTACATCTATTAAAAAATCAAATTGGTAATTACAAATCTCCACATAAAGAAAATGTAACCTAACTGGTGAATTCTACCAAAATTTAAGGAAGAGTTAATACCAGTTCTGAGGAACCTGCAGAGTCCCTCCCCCAAGGCCAGCACCACTGGGCCCCAGTCTGGAGAAAGACCTTGCAAGACATGAAACCCCACCCCACCTTGGTCCATCGTGGAGTTGGATGCACACGTTCCCAACAGATTTTAGTGACTTGAATCTAAAAATACATGAGAATGTACATCTTGACTGGTGGTTAACTTTGGGAATCAGCTTGTCTGGAAGCTGGGTGTCTGTGAGGGTGTTTTTGGAGGAGATGGACACTTGAGTAAGTGGACTGGGTGAAGAACATCCAGGTGGGCAGTCGTCCCCCAGCACGCCAGGGTGGGGACAGAACATTCTTTCTCCTCTGAGGCTGGGACACCCATCTTCTGGCTTTGGAGGCCAGAATTCTAGGGTCTCAGGCCCTTGAACTCAGAGTGAATCATACCTCTGACTTCCCTGCTTCCCCCAGCTTGCAGACGCAGGGTGGGACTTCCCAGCCCAGCCCCAGTGTTGTGGGAGGAAACTCATGCCACATCCTGTCTGTCTCCCATCTAGTATCCATCCATCTGTCTGTCTGTCTGTCTATCTATCTATCTATCTATCTATCTATCTATCTATCTATCTATCCTTCTGTCTATTATATCTATCTATTCATCCATCCTATCTATTCTTCCATCATGTCTATCTGTCTGTCTATCATATCTATCTATCATCTATCTATCTATCTATCCGTCCATCCATCCATCTGTCATATCTACCTATCCATCCTGTCACCTATTGTTCCTATTTCTCTGGAGAATCCTACCAAAATAACAATCAACAGGGTTTTAATCTTAGGAATGTGAAGTTCGTTTAATATTAAAAAATCATGCCAGCTGAGCCAGAAGAATTGCAAGTTCGAGGCCAGTCGGGGCAACTTAGTGAGACCCTGTCTAAAAATAAGAAATAGAAAAAGGGCTTTGGATATAACTTAGTAGTAAAGAGCACTCCTGGGTTAAGTTCCAGTACTACAGAAAAACAAATCAGTGTCATTTAGTATATTTGCAAATTAGGTAAGGACAAAGCCCATACTGTCACCTCTTTAGAGGCAGAAGGGACACTGGACAAAATCTAACTTCTGTTTCTGATGAAGACTTCCAGTGACCAGTATGGCTGTGACCACCCTGCCTGGGTTCTGGTAACAGCTTTCCCCTTGCCCTGGGGGCTGGGGCTGGAATCCTCCCCCAGCACTGGCTCAGGGAGTATGTTTCTTCTGTCCCACCGCTTACCAACAGTCCCTTCACTACACTCAGTCAATCCCCTCCAGTGTACTCTGTGCTCATGGGACCTTGATTGATGGGGTCTATCTAGAGACTGTGTTGCATCCTCGGAAATTGCCTAGTAAATCTATATTTTATAAACAACACAGCAGCACATGTATTTCCAAGTGTATGCACAATCAATACTAGCGATTTGGTATTCAATCAGTGCTTGGTTTAAATACAGATTTGTAGACCCCTTGTTATTATTTCTCAGACACCCAGCTAGTGTGCAGAGCCCTCAGCCTGGGAGCCCATGTTAGAGATCATTGCAGACTGCAAGGCTTGACGATTTCCTTAGAAATTACTTGTGACTTAAGTTGTGGTCCCAACCTGGCGGTCAGTAGAATCCCCGAGTCCTTTAAAAGGCTGGTTCCTAGTTGCCACCCCATACCTTCAGAGTTTTGCCCCCAGTCACCTCTGATGATCAACACATCTGTGACCAATGACATGAGGATCCAAGAGCTCCCCACAGGGACTGGGAAGCTGGACTCTTGTGGCCTGGTTTTTGAAAACACAGCTGAGCAGCCAGAATGCACCATTCATGTGGTGAAGCCAGCAAGCCAGGCACGGGAGACTCATGGTCTGCTGTCCCTTTCCCATCCTGGACACACAGAAGACTTTCCCAGCCCTGTAGAGGCAGTGGGTCCCGGCCACAGGCTGGGGCAGAGGCGAGTGGGTCACCCAGGAGGCGGTGGGTAGAACTGTGTGTGACTCTGTTCCCCTCCCTCCTGCAGACATTCAGGAGTCACAGTCCCAGGAGGGGCCGCAAAACCCAACAGCTTGCACCTGCATGGGTCCCTTGTGGGCAGCCACCTGGACAGTCTTCAGACACATGGTGGACTCGAGTGAGCACACAGTGAACCTCATGTGACAGTCTAGAGTTGATTCTGACCCTGGCAAAACCCAGCCTGACTTAATGGATGTGCTGATGCTGAGGTGCTGCACAACTACAATAAAACATAATTTAAAATATTATGTGTGTCTTGGGAAAATGTTTATTATGAGGTTTGTGAAAAAAATCAAGCTACAAAGTTGCTTGAAGTTGATTTATAGTTGTGTAAAAACATACATGTCCATGGACCTAAGTTCCCTGGGAATACATAGAAATTAAAATACTTGTGTTAAGATGATGGGATTCAGGAGGCATTGCCTTTGAAACTTTTGACATGATTAGTTCTTCCTCCCGTGTCTGTCTGTCTGAAGAGCGGGAGGTGGGCAGGCGGGGCTGCTCTGTGGGGGGGTGTGGGAGAGGAACTGGGAGTCGGCAGCCTCAGGGCCTGCCCGCAGCTGTCCTGGGCCTGGATGTCATGAACTTGTGTGAGGATTTGGGTGAGATTTCCAGGAGCAAACCTAGACTTCTGGTTGATCATTTCTCTGCTGTTTGTGTTTCCTATAATCATCACATTGTTCTGCGCCAGGCACTAGTTAGGGTGCATCAGAGGGTGACCTGCCTCAGGTGGCGGTCCCCAACCAGGGACAGTTTTGCCTTCCAGGCAGCTCTGCCATCGTGGAGATATTTTTGATTTCTGGCATCTGGTGGGTGGTGGCCAGGGCTGCTGATCGTCTGTGAGGGACAGGATACTGCGTCTCAAAGTGCCCAGCAGTGCCCTGGACAGGCCCCTGGTGGGCAAGAGGAGGACTTGCTCTTTCCTGATTTGCAGCTTTATAGGAGGAGCAGGGTGTTGCTACCCTGGTAGCTGATGACCTTGGAAAATCGAAGTCCCAGAACTCCAAGGGAAGATTAAGGTCTGGGCCACCTGCCCGAGAAGCCCTTTGTTAGAGGGTCCTGTTTTGCGTCCACAGAGGCCCTGAGCTTGTTCCTCCTGGAAGAAGGGTCTCATCAACATCACGTTTTGACTTGGAGGCAGGCAGGACCAGAGTGGTGTGGGAAGGTGAGTTTTGTGTTCCAAACCTGCCTCCCTGATCTTGCTGCTCAGCTTGACCTTGCCCTAATCCTCCCCACAGGAGAGCACTGACCTTGACCTTGCCCTAATCCTCCCCACAGGAGAGCACTGACCTTGACCCTGCCCTAATCCTCCCCACAGGAGAGCACTGACCTTGACCTTGCCCTAATCCTCCCCACAGGAGAGCACTGACCTTGACCCTGCCCTAATCCTCCCCACAGGAGAGCACTGACCTTGACCTTGCCCTAATCCTCCCCACAGGAGAGCACTGACCTTGACCTTGCCCTAATCCTCCCCACAGGAGAGCACTGACTTTGCCCTTGCCCTAATCCTCCCCACAGGGAGAATATTAACCTTGACCTTGCCCTAATCCTCCCCACAGGAGAGCACTCAGTGTTCTTTTTACACATTGTGAAGGTCAAATGAAGGGGGCATGGTTGAACTCCTGGCAAGGGCTGTGTGTATTTTGGGTCGTCTTATGGGGGTGTGAATACGCTCACTAGACCCCTAAGGGAGGCCCTGCTGCTTCTGATGTTGGGGCAGTGGGGTGCCAGGATTTGCCTCAGTGACAGAGGGTCCTCAGTTACAAAGACCCACTCCCTTCCCGGGGTGGGAGTCAGGTCACATTGGCTGACTGTGATGCGGACACCCCGCATCCTGGCCCCGCTGCCTCACACACCCTGCAGCTCCTTGGGGTGGTGGTGGCTTTGTGAGCTGGTCCTGTGGGGGTCCTCTTCTTCTGCTCTCCCTGTCCACTTAGATCTCCTCGAGGGGTCAGGGGTAGAGTATTGCAGATGCTCAGCCCTCTCCACGTCCAGGCCTCGGAGCTGTGTAAAGAAGCCACCAGGGCTGGAACCGCCGAGCCGCTGACCCGGAGCTGCTGGGAAGTGCTGAGCTGGTGTTGGGCGGGCTTCGCTCCAGGGCGATCATTCACATCGGGCTGTATATTTTCCTGGCCTGCTGCTTCTGACAAGATAAAGTGCTTTCCTGACACGCAGAATTTTCCAATAAAGATTTCATTGTCTTGTTCCCCTGTGAGAAGTGATGAGTGAACTTGATATTTCTCTCTTCAACCTTCATCAATAAAAAATTTTTCTGGTTGGGTTATTCCTGTCAATTCTTAATGAAGTGGCGTTTTATGAGGTGCCATTCTGTCTTAAACTTCAGAAAGAGCCAGGGATAGGGGCATTAAATGTTGGAATGTGTATTAATGGCCGTGTGCATACATAACACGGGAGTAGATAAACAGTTATTGGGGATTTAATGCACCTCGTCCAGAGGAGGATAGATCACACATTAAAACATAATTACTGGCTGGAAGGAGGAATAGATCACCTGCGCAGCCAGATTCATCAGCCTGACTCCTACACGTCAGCCGCCCAGCCAGGTGGGTGCCCATGGCATCTGCCATTCGCCACTCAGCCTGACACACAGACTGGCTTAGCTCCAGAGCTAAGCTGCTGACCTCCCCAACTGAAAGGCATTGTCACCTGGTGAAAAACATCTTTGTGATGGAGCTGAAGTGTGGCGTGCAGTGCTCAGGGTGGCCTGGACCAGCAGGTGGCCTGGCCTTGAGGCCAGCGTGGGTGGGGAGGTGGCTCGGGCTTCGGTCAGTCAGCATTGATGGCCACACAGAGCCCAGCTCCCTGCAGAGGGGTCTCTCGGGCCATCAGGGCCTGGGGGTGGCAGGCAGTGGCAGAGGGCCCGGCAGCTTTTCGAACCTAAGTTCAGCCTGGGGCCTCCTTTCATCCCCAGCTGGTTCTGCGTGGGTCCCAAGGGGGAAGAGCCTCCCAGGAAGTGCTTCCCAGGAAGCTCCAAGATTCTCCTCCTCCCAGGCCACCTGTCACCACTCCTCCAAGTGTAACCCCCAGGGGGATGCGTGCATGTGACAGATGGTGGTGTAGCAAGTATGTGTGAGCTGTGTGTGGTGTTTGTGTGCATATATGTGAATACAGGGGTGTGAGGTTAGTGTGTTTGGGTTGTATGTGTAGGATGATGGTATGTGTGGGTGTGTGGTATTTGTGTGCATATGTGTGAGTGTATGTGTGTGAGGTTAGTGTGTGTAGGTTGTGTAGGGTGATGTGATAGTACTTTTGTGTGTATGTATGTTAGAGTGTGCATGAGGTTAGAATGTAGTATATATGCATTATATGTGTGTGTAGGGTGATGGTGGTAATGTGTGTGTGTGCATGTGTGAGTTTGTGTGAGCTTAGTGTGCATGGGTTATGTGTGTAGGGTGATATGATAGTATGTTTGTGTACAATATGTGTGGGTGCATGTGCAGGTTGGTGTGTGTGCTTTGTGTGTGGGGGGGTGATGGTGGTAGTAGTGGGTGTTTTTGTATTTATGCCTAAGTGTATGTGTGTGTGAGGTTAGAGTGTGGGGGTTGTGTGTGTGGGGTGAGGTGATAGTATGTGTGTATATGTGTGGGTGCATGTGCAGATTAGTATGTGTGCTTTGTGTGTGGGGGGCGATGGTGGTTGTGGTGTGTGTGTGTGTGTGTGTATGCATGTGTGTGAGGTCAGTGTGTGTGGGTGGTGGTGTGTGTGGACTCCAGGTCTGTATACAGAAGCTGTCAATGGAGTGCACTGAGGGCGTGGAGCTGGGGAACTGGAGGCCAGGGATGGGAGAGCGTCTTTGTTTTGCAGGAGAGGAGGGGGACTGCTAAAGAGGGGACCGCCTTGACCACGGTCCCACTCACTCCTGGAGAACCAAGCTCTCCTGCTCCTTGGGAGAGGCCACATTGCCCAGAATATCACCTGAGCCTTCAGCATGTATGCAGCAGGTGCTAAATGTGCTGCAAGAGGCCACGGGAGGACAGACAGACTTTTGCACCTCTGGAGCCTGAAGCTGCATTTCCTCACAGCCTTGCCAATAGCAGTGAGCGCACAGAGAGACCTGACCAAGGAAAGGAGGTCTACGAATGTAGACTCCAAAGTTAATTTTGCCAAAGTTTTTGTACAAAACATCCATTAGCTGGAGATGGGGAGAGGAGCCTGTGGCTTCTGGACCGTTCTGCGCCTGCTCCTCCCACCAGGCACTCTGTCTTTGCTTCCAGTGAACTGGCTGGAGGAGAGAGGGCATCACACGTGGCACTGGCACTCATGGCACACATTCTGTGCTGGGGCTCAAGAAGGCAGCATGAATTGCATCCAGTTCTACACATGTCACACTCTTGTCCCTCACAGATGGAGAGGGGATGAGGTGAGCTGATGGCAGTGTGGGGGACATCTCAAGAGGGAGGCTGGTAGAAGACAAAAAGGACCATGAGATGCGCTGGAGGAAACTCAAGACCGGGAGTGGGCAAGTGAGAGACAGTGAGACAGCCCCCATAGGAGAGAGGGTTTTGTGGGAAGGTATGCACTGGGGGCACAGGGACACCCCCTGGTGATGTCATCGCCATCACTGTCATCACCATCACCAGCATCAGCAGCATAAACATCATCATCAATATCACCAGCAGCACAGCAGCATCATCATCTCCACCACCACCGTTGTCAGCATTGTCATCACCAGTATCATCACCATCACCACCATGATCATCACCACCATCACCACCATGATCATCACCATCACCATCACCATCATCACCACCATGATCATCACCATCACCATCATCATCATCATCATCAGCACCATCACCATTACAACCACTATCATCATCAACAGCAGCATCACCATCATCATCATCATCATCATGAGCATCATCCTTAAGTTCAACGCCAGCACCATCGTCATCTTCACTTGCACAGAACACTGAAGATTCAAAGTCGTCTCACAGTCAGAACACAGTCATTTGTGTGAACTTCAAGGCATGATTAACTTTCTGTTCATAATATCATACTGAGGCCCAGAGGATCAGAGCCCAGTCATGCCTGGCACAACAGAGTGTCTGCAGAGAGCACAGAGAAACCTGTGAGCCAGGATGGTGGAGAGGACTCGCCTGGCTCTCAGCTGCAGCCTCTCCTGAAGGCCACACTCCGCCTGCGGGTGTGGACAGGATCTGGAGCCACTGACGTGTTTGAGGCTGGGTAATCCCCACAACCTCTACTTCCAGGTTAGGAACAAGACGAGAAAACAGGAGAGGGGAGCGGCCCCCATGAGGATGACAGAGGCCTGTGCAGACTCCACTGGCTCCTGACGGGCAAGGAGGGGAGCAAAGGAAAGGTCAGGGCTGTGTGAGCCAAGGGCCTCGCCCGGGGTTTTCCAACCCTCGAGGGGGGAAGCGGAGCTGGTACAGAACTGGCCTCATGGTTTGCTGAGATAAGGCAACTCGCATGGAGCACTAAAGCAGGCAGGAGCTCCTGGTAGGGGCTCACGTGTCCCTGGCAGTGTGCTCTCCCTCCCCTCGCCTCCCTCCCTCTCTCCCCTTGCCTCCCTTCTCCCACTTCCTCTTCTCCACTCCTCTCCTCTTCCCTCCCTGCTGCTCTGCCTGGGTGGTACTCAGGAGGTAGACTGCAGGAGGCCACCTGTCCTCCCACTGACAGCCAGGGCACATGCTCTCTCACACCCAGGGCTGCAGGCCGCCTTCCAGTGTCCACTGGTCGGAAAGGCAGAGAGGGCTCAGGACTCCTCGTGAGGGGGTCCCTCGCCCCCATCTGCCCTTGGTGGCAGCTGAGCAGTGAAGTGGCATTGGGTGCTTGGTAAATCTGCCACCATCCCACCCTGGACAAATATTCAAGCGTGGCTGGGGGTGTGGGACATGGTCCTCCCACTTCCTGTGTGTAGGAAGCCACGTGGTCACACCTCCTGCCACGTGATCACACCGCCACGTCACTGCCTAGGGCTGCCTCCCAGCCGAGTTGCTTTTCTGGTTTGGTTCAAGTTTGGGCTTTGGGAGCGCACGTGGATTTTGCTGGGGATCCACTGTGAGCAGTGTGATTCCTCCGGGCAGCCCACCCAATCCCGGGTCCCCCTTCCTTCATGGTCAGCATCTTGCAGGCTGCAGTGCACTTGTTGGGGTCAATGGCCAGCGCAGACCTGACGTTAGGGTTCACTCTTGGTGCTGTGTATTCTGGGGCTTGGATAACTGTAAAGACATGTCTATGTCCACCGTGGCACCACGCAGGACGGTTCCCTGTGCAGCATCATCACCATCTCTCTCCATCCCGCCTCACTACCCCCTGGTGACCACTGATGGCTTTCTCTGGTCTCCACAGCTTTGCCTTTCTGAGAATGTCGAGTGGTGGCCTCAGCATGCAGCCTTCCATGGGCTTCTCCCCTGGGCAACGACAGTTCAGCTTCTTGTGTCTTCATTCCATTGTCCAGGTGTCCCTGGGCCTTGCTGTCCATTCACCTGCGAAGACATCTGGAGTGCTTTCCAGTTTTGGAAACTAAGTAAAGCTTCTCTAAATATCTGTGTGCAGATTCTTATGTGGATATAAATTTTCACCCACTTGGGCCAACACCAGGAATGTGATTGCAGGATCTTGTGGGAAGAGTCTGTTCAGTTTTGTAGGGAAATGCCAACTGTCTTCTGCATCCCTGTACCCTTGACTGGCTCCATCTCGCTATGTCACCCCAGACTCTGTGTCCCCATCAGCACCCTAGGACCCTCGGGGAACCTGAGGATCCATGGACCCCAGGTGGCTCCCCACCAGTGGGGTTTCATAAGAGGTGACCCAGTCCTACTCTCACCTAAGCCCCTTTCCTCAGTTGTCTGGGCTATTAGAAAAGAAAGTGCTCAATTTACCCAATTCACAAAGAATTGAGGCTGCCGATAAGCCCTGACTTCCTCTGTGGTTGCGTTCTGAAAATACCAGTCTGCCATCTGTTCAGTCTGAATTTTGATGCTAAAGACTCAAATTAATTAAAACCCAGAATTCCTAGGTCACTTGATTTGTTTTCTCACCTAGAAAATGATCCTCTTGGATTCTGAGAATGAGTTTCTAATGTCTTTTCTGACCAAATCAAAGACGAGACAGTGGGATGAAGCTAGGAGGACTTTGGCGAGGCCAGGTGGAGGCGTCTGTGGCAGAGGCAGCAAACCCTCTCCCTCGCACACCCTCCTGGTCTCTGCTTTTAAAGGTGTGGGGTCTGAAAGCCCCTCGGGCTGTCTTTCCAGGCCTGCAGAGGCTGCCCTGGATCTACGGCTGTGTGTCCCTGGTAAGCAGGCCTTCCGGCTCCTGAGCTTTTCAGTTCTCCTGTGAGGAGCTCCACTGAGCGGGGGTGCAGAGCAATGCAGGTCTGTCTGCAGCCTGCCCAGGCGTTCCCAGAAGCCAGTGTGCAGGGCAGCCCCAGGGGTGGGGTGGGAGGGCAAGCCTGGACAGACGCCCTCTTACTGGGTTCTGATTCAGTAGGCCTGGGAGGGGGCACTGGAACCTGGACCATGATCAGCAATACAAGTGACTCACTCTGCAAGGTCATTTTATGAGCAAAGAAACCCAGGTTGAATGCTGTGGCTGAGTCAGGCTATTTATGCTGCAGAATCGATACTTGACCTTGGCCCCTTGGGCTCCAGGGCCAAGTTCCCTCCACTCCACCATCCTGCCTCTCTGTTGGGCCCACATGGGATTCACCTTCATGATTGGTGATGGAAGGGAGTGAGGGGCCTGCAGGTGCCTGAGCCCCGTGGGTGCTCTGCACACATTGCCCCACACCAGCCGTGAGCTGTTCTCCACGGTGCTGTTCTTCACAGTCTCCTGACACAGCAGGTTGCTCTGCTCCCGTTTCACAGATGAGCATGTGAGGGCCGGAGAGGAGGCTCAAGGTCACAGCCAGACAATGGCAGAGTCAGGAAGACCCAGCCCAAGAGGACCTTCTTTTTATCACCCCGGCTGCAGGAGCAGCAGCCTCACACGGCAGTGCTGGGGGGGGGGGACAGCAAGGAAACAGACTCTTTCCCTCTGGATCTTGTTTTGGGAAGCTCTGTTCTTCTACGGTCCTTGGTCTAATGCAGCCACACAGCTGGAACGGGAACCCAACCCTGTCCCTTCTTGGCCACCACTGCTGGGTCCAGGGTGGGCGCTGGATCTGAGATAGGCCCCAAGAATCCTCCCTCTGGAATTTGAAAGTGGGCATGAGAGACTGAGCCAAGAGCAGAGGGGCAGGGAAGAGCTGGTGCTGGGTAGTTCGTCTCGTCGGTGGTGAGCAGCCAGGCCAAAGGTCAGCACATCCTGGAAGCGTCCCTGTCCCTGTTTCTTCAGCTCTTTGCTGGTGGGGGGGGATCCTCAGCACTTGTCGCCTGCAACAGATCCCTCACTGGTGGAGACAGCCCCATGGAGTTACTCCACACAACCAGACACATCTGGGAGAAGCAGGTTTCTTTGGGGCAGGCTCTGCCCCAGCTAATGCAGGTCTGGAGAAGTCTTATAAAAAGGGGACTTTAGGGACTGAGCAGCCCCAGCACTCCTGGCTCCTGCAGGGGTATTTCTTAGGACTGCCTTGTGGAGTACTGAGCCTTGTTAGCTGCTTGGGCAGGCCCTCCCGCTAACCATGACACTCTCTCGTGCCTCAAACCCTGCCTGCTCCACAGGGACATTCAGCCTGGGCTGCCGCAGTCTGGCTGGGCACAAAATCACCGAGCCACTACAAAAATTTGTAGAAAGGCGCTGTGATGTTCCCAAGGTCACTCAGTTAGGCATTATCATGGTCCGGGGGTTAGAATGAAGAATCCCCGGACTTCTAGGAAAGGTGGCATGAGATGCAGGCCCATGAAGGAATCTGTGCTGAGCATGCTGAGGTCGAGTCCTACGGCGCATACCGGTTGGTGTTGGAAATACAGCAGTGAACCAGATGAAGACTTGCTCTGGGGGAGCTCACGTTCTAGTGGAGGGAGACGCCGTGTTCCTCCATAGTGTCTGGACTACATTGCACGAGGCTACAGCAGTTGGTGTCATGCAGGGAAACAAGGCCCAGAGTGTATGCATGAAGACGAGTGAGAGGGAGGCCCTGCTCTTCTGCTCGGGGTCTTAGGAAGCCCTGGCAAAGGTGAGCGTGAACAGCTGGATCACAGGTGTAGCAGCACCCAGGGGACCAGACGGGGAGGTCAGCCCAGGGCTTTGGAAGCAGCTGGAGGGCTGGGTTGGCTGGAGCAAGGGGAAGGAGCTGGATGGTGGAGGTGAGGCTGGAAAGGGAGGCCCAGAGTGTGCAGGTGTGTGGGGCCAAGGGAGAGCTGGAGCACTATTTCCAAGGGGGTGGAGAAGATGCTGGAGGGAGTTGAACCCAAGTGTGAACTCACCATCCTTGTGACTGAAAAGCACCACTGGACTGGCCGGGAGGCTGAAGTTATCCTGAGGAGGCTGGGACCTGGGAGGCTCTGCGGGTGAGGGAGGCAGTGGCAGACGCAGACAGGTGTGGGTGTTGTGGTCCCTGTGATACCTTCTTGGAACCTCACAGCACACAGCGCTCACAGGTCCCAGCACCGATGACAACCCAAACCCTCCCCCCTGTGGTCTAACCCCATGTCTCTGGGTCATGAAGCCCCTTTCTTACATGATTACTGTTGACATCCTGCAAAACTAGTTTCCAGAAAACACTATCTGGAGTCACTCTGTCCCACGCAATTTAAAATAATCAGGTCATGGGGAGAGTGGTGGCTGAAGGTCTAGGAGGCACTTTGACCCAGCGCCTTGCCTCTGCCTGATAGGCGCAACTCAAGGCATCTGTTATGCATAGCTTGGATGGCCTTGGGGACGTCTCCTTGCCTTTCTGCAAAGTTGGAGGGTTGGGCTCAATCGGGAGCCACAGGCTGCATGTCCTAGGGTTTAAAAGGAGAGCCCTTGGGGTGTACTCACCCTGTCCTCTCTGCAGTCTGGGGAGGCAGAGTTTAAGAGTCCATGGTGGCTCCCCACTCAGTTCTGCTCTGCTGAGAGGTGGAGGATGGTGGTGCTTTACAAGGATCCCCAGTCCCTGCGGGGTAATTTGGGCCCAGGCTGACCCTTCTGGTTGTCCCACATGCCCCCGGCTGTTCCTGAGGCTGCAGGTGCACAAAAGCACAGTGGCCCCTGGAAAGGTCTCACAAGGCAAACACCCGCCTACTTCCTTCCCCTCAAATCATTGGCTCGTTAATTACCATCTGGCCAACCCTGAGCTGACCTCCAGTTTTATGGCTGTTTTCCAGAGTCTGTGAAGGTTTCTGACTTGAAGGGTGCACTGGGCAATGTCAGAGAGTCTGGCTTTAGAGCTCTGAGGCCCGGAAAGGCTGAGCTGGGCAGCTCTCAGTGGCTCAGGCCGGTGCGGGGGGTAGGAAGACAGCTGCTTCCACACGCGTGAGACGGAGGTCAGTCAGGGCTTTTTTAAAGTTCTTTTTGCTCTGACATGCTGGAGAGAGGTAGCGTGGAATTCCTGTTGGTGGCCCTGCCATTGTGTCACCTGGGGATGTCACCTTGCCTTTCTGCAAATTTGGAGGGTTGGGCTCAGTCAGGAGCCATTCCTGCCTTTGGTGAGTGACTCTGGGTTGCATATTTGTGGACATGGACCACCGGGGTTCCCTGAGGCCTCCTGGAAGTGTTGCCTGGGCCTCCTGCGTCACTGGGCAGGAGTTTCACCAGGGCTGCCTGTGAGCTCTGTGCCCAGTGTCCTGTGCTCTGGGTGTAATGCTATCCTATGTACCACCTTATTTTGGGTTTTCACTCATTCCCAGAAGTGGACTTGCTGGGGACAATCATATCCTTTTGTCATCTGGCCATCTCCCCCTTAATCAATGATTGGAAGCTCACAATGGGAGTGGGTAAGCTTGGATCCCTCAGGGCAGCTCATCAATGCATGTGTGCCATTCCTCAGAGCTGCTGGCACTGCCGGCCACTGCAAGCTGCGCAGGCCCACACTGGCCAGCCCTGCACACATGTGTGCACGTCTGTCTTTTCATCTCCCCTTTGCCTGAGGCTCAGCCAACAATTCAGAAGCAGTCGGGGGAAAAGCAACTCGCAACTGGAATGACAGAGTCATAAATGTGTGCAAGAGGGAGAAGTCCCCTCCAGCCCCCCGACTCTCTGCACGGTGACGAATAGGACCAGTTCACCAGGGCACATTGTTCTAATTGATAAACAACCTATGAGTTTTTGAAGACTAATAGCAGCAAAACATATATCTCAACAGTTCCTGAGCAGTGCCCTGTAACAAATGGGTACTATTGGTGGCATTGATGGAGCGGTGATTCTGTGCCTCAGAGTCAGGCTCCTGTGATGTCTGCGGGCCCCTCTGGCAGCAGCTGTTTCCTGTGCAGGATGTAGCATCCCGGGTGCTGGGCAGCCTGAGATGGGGGAGCACGTCTGCTCCCTCAAAAGGGCTCCTGCTTCTGCTCCATGACTCGTGCACATAACCCTGGGAGGGTGAAGTAGAACTTGGGGGAGATGTTGGTGCCCACCTAGGCACACTCAGTTAAACAAAACCCAGTGGAAAGTGGCCCCAGTAAAGGGAAGGAGCTACGGCCCCACTGCGTGCACCTCACGTCTGGCCACTAGCTTTCCAGATTCCAGGTGGGCCACAACACACGCCTGTCAACATTGAGTTTCATTCCTCAGATGTTAGGATCAGACTGAATTCCAGGGGAGCATCTCCCCAGAGGGGTTGCCACCCCCTCACGGGGCCATTCTGGGCATGCATGCCACCAGCGCCCTTCTCTCCTCACCCTGCGTGTGCGCGGGCAGGGGCTGTGTGGGATGGGGGCAGCTTAGTTTCTTCTCAGTCCATCTGCAGGGCCCAGATGGAATCTAGAGCCCCACACACTTGGCCCTCAGAGACACTGTCAGCACTCTGGCCCTTGGGCACCGCCCTCCTCCGCTCCTCTGTGGGAAGGGGCTGTGTAGCTTGGGTTGGAGATGATCTCTTGATGTCCCAGGCGATGCTGTTGGAGGCATTTGTGGTTATAGGCAGTTGGTGGTTTTCCTATAACTTTGGTTTCGGGAAACAACTCTGAGAAGCAGAGTCTCCCCGTTTGTCAAGCCCCCTCCCCAGCCCCCTGCTTTTCTGGGAGAGTCCTCTCTTCCCACAGGGTGGGGTGCAGCACCTCAGGCTTGCGTATCCTTGGAGAAGGAGGTGAGTAGAAGGGTGGAGAGGAGCAGAGCAGGCCCAGTGGGAGCTGGCAGGCTGTCCTGCTCTGCCTGGACGTGGGGACCCTGGCACCCTGGAAAGAGGAACAGTGCAGTCAGCTTCAGTTCAGTCAGTTCAGTCAGGTTCAGCTGCAGGGAGCTGGCAGGGGGACCATGAGGATGGAGGGCGGGATGGGTGAGGGGAGGGGCAGGCCAGCACAAGGAAGGGATGCCTGGGCTGGACACGCCGTGGGCAGGTGTCTCTGGCCAGCTCTGACTGCTCAGAGTTGAAGCTTCATAAATGTTTCCTGTCTGCTGGCAAAATGTCACTGATTTCCTGTCCCCTTGGAAGCAGGGCTGTTGTTATGAGAGGGGAACAGCAGGATTTCTTTTTTCTTTTTTTTTTTTTTTTTTTTTTTTTTAGAATTTTTAGTATTTATTTTTTTAGTTCTTGGCAGACACAACATCTTTGTTTGTATGTGGTGCTGAGGATCGAACCCAGGCCGCATGCATGCCAGGAGAGCGCGCTACCGCTTGAGCCACATCCCAAGCCCCAACAGTAGGATTTCTGAGCGTCAGTGCGGAAGGTGACATTAATTGGGAGAGCGTGTGTGGCTGGAGCTGTGAAGTGTAGGGAGGATAAGAACCTGCTGATAGAGGGGGATAAAATAAAACACGGATGAATGTAATTTCAGCAGAACAGGAGGTCTTAGGAGTTACTGCCCAGAGCCAGGGAATCAGAGGGAGCAGGGAGGATGGCCCTAGTGGACAGGCAGGGAACACTGGGCCACTTTGGGGGACCGGCTTCAGGAGCAGCCTTACCTGCCGAGTGGCTGGAGAGTCCCAGCCAGAGGGGTGCGGCTCAAGGGCAGGGCTGCATCTTCTTAAAGAATTCCTGTGTCCCTAGCCAGCACCCCACTCCCAGCAGCTCTCAGGGTTGGCGACTTTCCCGTGGTCGTCACAAATCCGAGAATGTCAGGCTGCTGCACTGGGTGGGTCTCTTGGGCTTCCTCTTCTTCCTGGGCAGTCCCTGAGCAGCCCTGTCCCCCAGCCTTACCTGTGAGAACAAATGAGAGCTGTGCCCAGGACCCGACCACAGTGACTCTGTGGGAAGAGAGGCCAAGATGTGCAGGCCAAGCAGAGGGGAGGCTGGGGACAGCCTGCCGCTCCCCAGGACGTCCTGCTGGGGGAGGGGACGGCAGGCAGCACCTGCAGGAGGCTCAGCTCGCCAGGTGCCCCTCCTCCCAGCTTACACTTCTGTAGTTATGTATTTGTGGTGGGTCAGGAAACTCAGTTAAGTTTTGCATTTAATTTTTATGAAATAAAGTCAGCATTATTTTGGGGGGGTTAGGAAAATATTAACTACTTATTGGGTGGAATTTCTAAACACTCACCAAAGTTACTTGAGTAAAGTAGAAAATTCTTGTCCTCTGACTATACGTTTAGCCAATGCAGATATTTTCATGGATAGACTTAAAGAATTTAAGATCAAAACAGATATTACTATATAATGCTTTGCAAACTGTTTTTTCATAAGCCCCTTACATAGTTTGTCAGTTAAATAGATCGTTATATCATGAGTTTTATTATTTATGATTACTATTTTTCACTTCTTATCTTGCTTTTTGAGACACGATCTCTCTGTGTTGCCCAGACTGGTCTCAAATTCCTGGGTTCAACCCATCCTCTTGGGTTCAGCCGTCCTGAGTCCCTGGGACCACAGGTGCCTACCACCACACCTGGCTTATGATTTTTATTATTTTTTTTGTATTTTGAAGAAATATTATTTTTTCTTTGTATTTACATTTAAACCTTTTGTAAGGATTAAAAATTTCAGTTAGACAGGAGGAGTGATTCAGGAGATCTATTACACAACATGGTGACTACAGCTAGTAATGATGTACTATGGGCTTGGAAATTGCCAAGAGAATAGATTCTAAATGTTCTCCTACAAGCGATGGTGAATATGGAGATGATGCGAAGGTCAACAGCATGTTTAGCTGCTCCACAATTTATACGTAGACAAAAACATCACAAATATACAATTTTATTCATTGATTAAAATAGTTTTACCTTTTTATAAAGTTTCATCTTTCTAATGCATTTTGAGAAATATGAGTTTCTGTGGATGCGTCCCCTCCCACAGATAGTTAGTGCACAGTTTGGACATGTGCACACGCTGGTGTTCCCATCACCACCTTCCAACAGCGTTCCCATGCCTGGGTTCCTGGTGAAGTTGTTTCTTCCTGTTGCTTGGTTCTACCCCTACCTTAGTTACCTTCAGGGAGTCCATGACTGTCCTAGCAGGCACCCTGAGCTCTCTTTGGGTGAGGCGCTGGATGTGCTCTGACCCAGCCCATCTGCTCTATCGTAACTCTGTCTTCCCCCGTCTGAAGTGCTCTCTCCATCCTTCTTTCCTCAACTTCTCCATCCTGTGTGGAGGTTGCCCTGTTATGGTGACCCACATGCCCTGCTTCTGAAAACCCAGGTGCTTCTTTGGGTCCTGCCCATTTGCCAATAGAAGAGTGTAGCATTGTGAGAGCTTTGGTATCATGAGCTAGTGACTGACAGGCTTTGATAGAGTTTCTGCTTTCCCTATGTGTATGTGTGTGCATGTTGGAGTTCAGTTGTAAGTTCCTGGGGGAAGAAGTCACCATCTTCTGTAGTGGGATGATGGCAGCTGGAGTGAACGTAAGTACCGCTGAGACTCGCTGCTCGGACCAGTGGTTAGCAGGAGCATCTGTGCCAAGTGTTCCCACCTTCAAGTTTACACAGGGCTCCAGAGGGCTCTGTGTCATCTTGCAGACTCCAAGGCTGTTTTAATGAGTGAATGGATCTTTAACAAGGACTTGTATTAGGTTTTGGCTTATTTTATGTTAACAGGCTCCTGTACGCATTCAAAAAGTTTCTTCTATTAAATTCAGTTAAGCATGCATCTTGCAATCTTGTTCTATTTCTTAGCAAACTTTCTTCTTTTATATTTATACTATATTTGTAACTTGCAGATAATTCAGAGGAAGTTCTAGATTTGATTTAGAATACATTCCAGGATTTTAGTGGCCGGGACCTTCCCTCAGTGGACAGCCATTTGGAATGAGTGGGCTCTAGGAAAGGAAAGCTTCGTTCGCCAATCCTGGATCCAGGAGCTGGAGCCCAAGATGAGAAGTCAGAACACTTGGCTCCCAGTGTCCTGCTGTCACAGAGCTGGCTGCTTCCATTTCCACACTGAGCGGGTCCAGTGACCACCAGGCTGTCTTGTGGGTCAGTGAGTTTGCATGGGAATGGGTCCAAAGGACGTTTGGGAGGCAGGAACTCAAACATGGAAGCCCCTGGTTTGAGAGGCCCAGTGTGGGGTGGTCTCCAGGCTTCCCGGGCCATCCTTGATTTGGGTGTGGGAAACAGCGCTCCAAGCAAGGGCCACAGGTTGTCTTAGAGAATGTCTTCATCTTGCTCTCCCTGGTCTCCCACAGCACGAGGACGGGAAACCAGAGTGGCTGCAGCTGGAGTGCAGCTCTAGAGTTTTCTGACACATCACATTCAGGGCCTGGGGACACCTGCAGCAGCAGGGCCAGGGGCACCCACCCAGTGATGTCCCCAGTGGTTTCTGCACATTTGGGGCATGGACACTTCCGCCCAACTCCCCCTGACCACCTGAAAGTCTCTTGGGTGGTTGAAATAAAACAGAAGCAATTAAACCATCAATACGAATTACTGGCTCTTCCGTAGCTCCAGGGGTATTGATTCCAGCCCTACAAGAATGAATTGTCATCCTCTTTGACTTATCTGGGATTGTGTGTCACCCTGATTGAAGTTCACCTGGGGAGTGGACTCTACATTCAAGAGAGTATGAAGAACTTCTGACTCTGGTCAGGGGTTTGCTGAAGGAGAGCCCCGCCGTAGCTGCAGACCTCAGGATCTGGCATGGCAGATGGTCACCATCGCAGCTTGCTGCTTTGTTTGGAATCCCAGGACATCATCTGATTTAATAAAATGGACACAACGTCCTCATGGCGAAGAGAGTTTTCTTGGCCCACAATTTCCTGAGGTTGACAGCAAGCCAGCCGCTGGCTACTTTTCATTAATGGTGCTACGATCAAATCTAAATGGAAAATGCAATAAAGTCGGCGATAATTTGTGTTGACCCAGACTGTCTCATTATTTGGAGGATAGATCGTTTCAAAGAGCCGAGCAGAGATACGGTTGCCTTTAGTTTTGAGATATTAGCAATCTCGCCTTGGTGAATTTTAATACCATTTGGTTTAAATGCAAATGTTAAAATAACTGCTTCACTACGGGCTGTGGTTGAGCAGGTGGAGAGGATCTTACAATTAGGCACATGGGTAAGATGAATATTTTAAAGGAAAGCTTGACGTGTTATCAATTATTTCACGTAGTAGAAATAACAGAGAGAAAAGCTCGTTACAGGAACTTCCTGTTTTCCAACCATGCACCAAGCGGCTGCAGTTATCTGGACTTGGGAAGCATCTCACATCCCAGGTGGACGGGGGTTGGGAGGTTGGGGGTGGGGGCGATGTTCTCGAAGTTATTTACTTTTTATATACAAAATGCTTTATTTACTACCTCTACTTTTAACATGCTTTGTGTACTTCTAAACATCTAGAAAGTCCAGTTGTTTCAAATAAGGACTGAAATTTGCCTACTACGTACACAGTAGTGTTGAATAAATGGTGCACACATGGCGGTGTTGTACCTGAAGTGTCTTCTAAGGGGGGATATTTTGACTTTGAATCCTGCATTTGTTCCATTTCCTTCCTCCTGGACACATGGGATATACGCACGTGCATCTCTCAGATGGGATGTGAAAACCTAACTTCCTAAACTCCTTTTCAGAAGAATGCCTCTCAACAGAAAGTACAAAATGCATTAGTGTACTACCTCCGCTGTTTTAAAATTTGTTGTTCTTAGATATATGTGACAGAAGAGTGTATTTTGACATATTATACATACATAGAGCACAACCCATTCCAATCAGGATCCCATTCTTAGGATTGTGCATATGTGGAGTTACACTGGTCATGTGCTCATTTATGAGCAAAGTGAAGTGGTGTCTGATTCATTCTACTGTCTTTGCTATTCCCACCCCTCACTTTCCTTCATTCCCTTTTCTGCTCCAATGAACTTCTACTCTTCCCCTCCTACCCTCCTTTGTTGTGCGTTAGTATCCACATGTCAGAATGTCCCATTTTTGGTTTTGGGTACTGGCTTATTTCACTTAGCTTGATGTTTTCCAGTTTCATCCATTTACCAGCAAACACCATAATTTCATTCTTCTTTATGGCTAATATTCCATTGTGTATGTAAACCACATTTTCTTTATCCGTTCATCTGTTGAAGGACACCTATGTTGGTTTCATAGCCTTGCTATTATGAATTGAGCTACTATAAACATTGATGTGGCTGTGTCACTGTGGTATGCTAATTTTAAGTCCTTTGGGTATAAAACAAGGAGTGGGATAGCTGGGTCAAATGGTGGTTCCATTCCAAGTTTTTAAGGAATCTCTATACTGCTTTCCATAGTGGTTGCAGTTCCACCAGCAATGTGTTAGTGTGCCTTTTCCCCCACACCCTTGCCAACATTTATTGGTACTTGCATTCTTGATAATTGCCATTCTGACTGGATGGAATCACAGTGTGGTTTTAATTCACATTTCTCTAATTGCTAGAGAAGTTGAACATTTTTTTCATGTATTTGTTGACCATTCATAATTTCTTCTGTGAAGTGCCTGTTCAGTTCCTTTGCCCTTTTTTGATTGGGTCATTTGTTTTTATGGTGTTAAGTTTTTTGAGTTCTTTGTATGTCCTGGAGATTAATGCTCTACCAGAGGTGCAGGTGGCAAAGATTTTCTCCCATTCTGTAGGCTCTCTTCATGTTCTTGATTGTTTGCTTTCCTGTGAAGAAGCTTTTTAGATTGATACCATCCCATTTATTGATTTGTGATTTTACTTCTTGTGCTTTAGGATTCTTGTTTAGGAAGTTGGTTTCTAAGCTGACATGATGGAGAGTTGGGCCTACTTTTTCTTCTAGTAGGTACAGGATCTCTGTTCTAATGCCTAGGTCCTTGATCCACTTTGAGTTAAGTTTTGTGCAGGGTGAGAGAGGGGGTTTCATTTCATTCTGCTACAAATGGATTTCCCGTTTTCCCAGCACCATTTGTTGAAGAGGCTATGTCTTTTCTCCAATGTAGGTTTATGGTTCTTTTGTCTAGTATGAGCTAACTGTATTTATGTGGTTTGTCTCTGTGTCTTCTATTCTGTACCATTGGTCTTCATGTCTGTTTTGGTGCCAAACCAATGCCATTTTGTTACTACAGCTCTGTAGTATAATTTAAAGTCTGGTATTATGATGCCTCCTGCTTCACTTTTCTTGCAGAGGATTGTTTTGGCTATTCTGGGCCTCTTATTTTTCCAAATGAATTTCATGAGTGCTTTTTCTATTTCTATGAAGAATGTTATTAGAATTTTAATAAGAATTACATTAAATCTAATCTGTATAGTGCTTTTGGTAGTAAGGCCATTTTGACAATTCTGCCTAAGACTATGGGAGATCTTTCCATTTTCTAAGGTCTTCATCAATTTCTTTCTTTAGTGTTCTGTAGTTTTCATTGTAGAGAAATCTCTATCATCTGTTTTGTTAGATTAATTCCCAGTATTTTATTTTTTCAAGGCTATTATGAACAGGATAGTTTTCCTGATTTGTCTTTCAGCTGATTCATCACTAACGTATAAGAATGCAATTGATTTATGGGTGTTGATTTTATGTCGTCCTACTTTGTGAATTCATTTATGAGTTCTAGAGGTTTTCTGGTGAGGTTTTTTGGGTCTTCTAAAAATAGAATCAGTTGGTAATTAGGCATAGTTTGAGTCTCCTTTTCCTATCTGTATCCCTTTAATTTCTTGCTTTGTTTACTTGCTCTAGCCAGGGTTTCAAGGACTATGTGGAATAGGAGTGGTGAAAGAGGGCACCCCTGTCTGTTCCAGTTTTCAGAGGGAATGCTTTCCATTCAGAATGGTGCTGGCCTTGGGTTTAGCATAGATAGCTTTCACAACGTAGAGGTATGTTGCTGCTGTCCCCAGCTGCAGCCCAGCTGACCTGGCCACTACCTCTGCTTTTGTCACGAGTTGGCAAGCTCTTTAGTGCCTGGAGACTAGACGTGATGACATCAGGACTCCTCTGCCAGGTGGAGACCCAATGTACACCACATGGCAGGGCACATGACGCACAGGAGCACGCAGGGCAGGGGTGAGCTCAAGTGTAGCCCTCTTTCAAAACGCCCTCTGCCGCTTCTGCCCCCCATCTTCCCTCAGCCCAGTGAACAAAGGACATGGGACACTGTCGCGACCCCTTGCCCGCAAGGAAGACGCAACTCGGGAATCTTCTCTCAGCAGTTTATTCAGGTCCTTGATACTTTTTCTTCTCTCCCCCGGATGCCCCTCCCAGCCTTAATAAATCACCTCAAGCCCCAATGCGAAGCTGCCACGTGGACTTTTCTCACAGGGTGCCAAGTCACAGCGTGCCAACTCATTCTGATAAGGAGTTGTTTGTCACAGACTACAGGGGAAACCAGCGCCATCTTGTAATGGCGGCCACAGTTCACAGAAACGGCTCACCACAGTTCCCCCTTTTTTGTTTTATTACGACAATACAGGCGAGAGTAGAGGTCCTATCCCACTGTGCAGAAGTGGCTGCATAGTATGGCTCAGCCCTAAGGAGGGCCCTTCCCCAGATCCGAGGCCATATCAGCCGACGCCTTTTTTCGTGGGGCGGGGCGTGGATAAGGTGGGGTAAGGAAGGACGTCAAACCCGCATGCAATAGGACATGCTCCCCTTGAGGTCCACTCCAAGGATCACTCAAGTGCAGTGCCTTGCCTCGCATCCTGTACCGTGACGATGGTGGACGGAGGGGGATAGCCGAGGCTGAACTGTGGCTGTGTACAATGACAAACAAGTTGACAGCACCCTGAAAGAAAGGCACGGACTTTGAAGCGATAGAGAAGCACTAGTGTGGAAACCCATCTGCGTGCAATGGCAGCAAGACCGGCAGAGTGCAAGGGCTTTCCAACACTAAGAGAATAGCGAGGAAAGACATGTCGATCCCAGTGCAATGTTATAATAACTTGGGGTGCAACGACCATGTCAAAAGATTTACTGTTTAAGATGCGCAAGCCAGACTTGAGGTGAATTGCCATTTTCTAAAGCTGCAAGAGCTTGTATGATCATAGCCTTATCGTGAGCATTGCGGGCCTTGAGGCGACAGAGAAACCACAAGCAGAGAAACATACCAAAGCAACACATTACATCAAAAATGCCTATTCCCACCCACTCCTTAAAAAAGGAAAAGGCAGATGACAACCAATTGGTAAATTGACCCAAGGTCACTGGATTGACATGGGTGTTATTCAAAACAGCAATCTGAGTTAGTTGAGACTGGATCAAGTTTTCTGCTTCCATGGATCAGGTTCCGGATAGATATTCTCCGATGATGCATGAGGCATTTCTGGAATTATAAAATCTGACAGAGGTTATACATAAATGTGCTCGTTGATCAATACAACCCAAATGTACTAGGTCAGACAATTCCTCAACTTGAGCTTGAAGCAGATCTATCCTTTGATTAGCAGCCAAAATCCCAGATAAAATGTGTTGATTAATTCTACTTTGAGATTTAGAAATTACTTGATTGTATTTTTACTTAAAAGCAAATTTATGGTAAACACATTTATCTCAAATATCTGTAACTGAAAAAACAGAGTATCTGATAAATGTAAATATAAAACTTAAATTATAGGTTTTCTGTTGAAGAAAAACAATTAGGCAA
The DNA here is from genome assembly GCF_045843805.1 of Urocitellus parryii. NCBI lineage: Eukaryota > Metazoa > Chordata > Mammalia > Rodentia > Sciuridae > Urocitellus > Urocitellus parryii. The sequence goes on along the minus strand of NC_135537.1, from coordinate 88,587,900 downwards.
ATATATATTAACTAATCAATTAGGCATGTGCTAATTAATTTATAGATTAACAAATATAGGTTATCTAAATATCTAAAATATATATATAAAGAATAAGAACATAACTTATAATTGTATTAACTTTATGTAACCACGTGGTCTTAAAATATTTGGATCCATTTAAATTTATTTTTAACTAGGAGTGCACTCTTCTATGTGACGTCACTTGATGTAACTGAAATAAGATCCTTGAGTATACATTTTTATTTTTATAGTTAGCAATGAAAATAAGGATTTTTTGGTCATCACAGGAACTTTGCCGGCTTGTTCCTGTGGCGAGCAAATGCATCCTCATAACCTTCAAAATTAAAAGTAAAATATAAAGAAGCATATTTGATATCTCTCATCAATAGAACATTATTCAGTAACACAACTATAGAGAAAAAGTCAGGTTATTTAACTTAGAATTAGCTTAAATTTAGGACTGTAACATAGAAACCTGTGGAATTAAATTTTGTCTGAAAAAGATATCTTTCATTAGCATTTACAGGTAGGCATTTTTTATAAATACAGGCTCTGAGCAGCTCCGGTAGAAACCTGAAACACAGCAGTACAGGTTAGTGGCTGGAAAGCGGGACTAGAAGTCCTGTCTGAGTGACTGTGGAAGAACCAATCAGAAGCACGCAAAAGTGTGGGAGGTGGGACCAGGAAGCAGCTATGCCGGCCAGGCACCCCATGGTTACCATGGTGATGCAAACAACATGGAGTCTAGTGCCCATTTTCAGGGCAAAAGTTCTCCAAGTTTTCTTAGCCGATTGTATTTTGTTTGATTTTGTCTGCATTTTCCCCCGCCTGGCCAAGATCTTACTGCGGTAGCAGCTTGTTCTGTCTCTGCGACCTGCGGTTGCAGTTGTACATCCTGTACTTCCTGGCATTCCCCTAGGGAGTCTACAGATAGAAAGGGGTTGGTCCGTGGGAGGTGACGAAGTCGCCCACTCCCCGGGGTACCATTCCATCCCTGGATTGCCCCATACACCTAGGATTCCGGGGCCCGGGTCGGGCCCCTGTTTCCGTTTTGAGGGCAGCGGCCAGAACCTGTCCTGTAATATGAGCTCCATCAATATCCTTACAAGCTCGAATCATGTCATCAACACTCTTTGCTCTGGTAGATTTAATGGCATTTTGGCAATAGGAATTTGCATATTTAAGAGCCAATTGCTTAATGACCGGCATGGCTTGTTCCAAGTTAGGGAATATTTTTTCTGCTACCTGTATCAATCAGGCAAGGAAGTCAGAATAAGGCTCAGAGGGTCCTTGAGCAATTTTTGAAATTTTTGTTTTAGCATTTGAAATAGGTAGAGCCTTCCAAGCCTAAATGGCTGCTGTAGCTATCTGAGCATAGACCCCAGGATTATAATTAATTTGTTGATTTATGATAGCATATAGTCCCAAGCCTGTTAACATTTCAAGGTTACGCCGTGGGAAGCCGGCGTCCTGATTGACTCGGGCTAGCTCGCGACACCTCTCTTGATTTTCACTTTTCCACAACAAAAAATCCCCTCCGGACAACACAGCCATGCAAAGCTGTTGCCAGTCACTAGGTGTTGGCTGATTGGCAGGGGTCTGTAATTAGTAACTGCCTCCTTTAGTTGTTTAATATCCTTAAAGGCTAAAGGAACATGTACTCTGGCCGGCTGTCCATCGGCATCCAAGTTTTCAATTACTGGGAAGTTTGGGCCGTCTTAGGCTGCCACTGAACACCCCCCAGCCTTCTGGGGTTGTCCTTGTCCCAATCGGGGTTATAAGGAGGGAGCGTGACAGCGATCGGGGCTGTAGGTGCTTTAAATCTTGACTTTTTCAATCAACCCTCCAGTTCCTCTATCTCCCTTTCCAATTCTTCCTCCTGCCAGCTGTTACCATGGAGCCCAGTTAGTAACTCCCTTATCTTAGAAATGTAGTCAGCACTGTGAAGCCCAGCTCAAGGCCAGAGGCCTTGTTACATATTTTTGTGAAAAACTAGTAAGGGAGTGTCCAGTGCCTGGAATGCTGATTTTTTCAGACAGTAGCCAAATAAAACAGGGCAACATGAAAATAGGAAGTTTATCTACATTAAACCTTTTTGTAGAGATTCTTTTGCTGAAAGTCCTAAAATAAGCCATGGTGAATATTCTGGAGAAGGTCAATTAAGACTTTTCTGTGGGCCTGATAGGGAGGGGGAAGATGAGAAGGCGGGGTTGAGAGCGGCTAGGGTGGATCTAATTCCTCAGAACTGTCCGAGCTACTTGTGTCCTTGGGAGTTTTTAACTCAGTCAAGTCCGGATAGAGCCTTCTCCTCTGTTTAACATTTCGTACATTCCCATCCTTCTGAGATATCTCACTTCTTGCCGGAGACAGCCGCCTCCTCCCCTGTTTCATGCTCCGCACACTCCCATCCTCCTGAGATACCTCACTTTCTGCCGTCTCTGACTTCTCCTCATGTAATTGCTCTAAAACTTCCTGTCCTTTAGTAAGTGCTTCCTGACATCTGCCATCTGTGAGGCAACTACGGACCATCTTCCAAAGGGGTATCACCCCACCCTCTAACATGCCCTGCTCAGAAGCAAAGTCAAGGTCTTTGCCTAATTTATCCCAGCTAGGTATAGTAAGGCTGCCCGAGAATGCAAACCACGGTGCAGCAATATCTGTCTTCTGTAAAAATCTCTCTAAAGTACTACGTTTCACTTTCAGGCCCTTGGAACGTAACAGGTTATCTAGGGCCAGGAGGAGCGGACTTGAAGGCGCGGCACCCATGACACAACAACAAAAGATGCACAAAAAACAACAAGCGATATCACAAAAAACAAAAACGAGATGACACAACAAAAGAAACTCAGAAAACAAAAGTGAAAGTACACAGTGCAGCTGCAATAGATATGAGGCTCTCTCTTTCTTTGTAGAGGAGCTGACCCCGCTTTGGACGCGGATCCCACGTATTGGGACTATCCCTGCTTTCATAGCAGATCCCACTCACCTGGGACTAACCGGTGCACCACCCCTGACTGACTGAAAGTTCTGGTTCCCGGGTCTCGGCGCCACTTGTCGCGACCCCTTGCCCGCAAGGAAGACGCAACTCGGGAATCTTCTCTCAGCAGTTTATTCAGGTCCTTGATACTTTTTCTTCTCTCCCCCGGATGCCCCTCCCAGCCTTAATAAATCACCTCAAGCCCCAATGCGAAGCTGCCACGTGGACTTTTCTCACAGGGTGCCAAGTCACAGCGTGCCAACTCATTCTGATAAGGAGTTGTTTGTCACAGACTACAGGGGAAACCAGCGCCATCTTGTAATGGCGGCCACAGTTCACAGAAACGGCTCACCACAGGACACTGTTCAGGGGGCTAATGATCCCAACACAGCACTTCCCACTGGTTTTTAAAGGCTATTTACAATGAGTAAATACTATTAAATATGTAAAGAACTTCAAAACATCTAGACGGACTAGATAGTCCACATAGGAACCTGACCAGTGCCCCTGTGTCTTCTTTACTCAACCTCCAGGACTGGTCAGGCCTTTGCTTGTCCTTGTTGGGAGGAGGGGGTCTCGTCCACCTTGCAGGGGTTATGACCCTGGGTCCAGGTCTGTGTGGCGTAGTGTCCAGGTACTGCTGAGCTTCAGGTATCCTTGCTTCCTTGGGCCTTAAGCCCCTGACCCACCTGTGGCCACTAGGCCATTGGGGAGCAGGGAGTCATCCTGCCAGGCCAGTGGGCTCAGGGCATCTGCAGGGCAGAGGCCTGAGCCTGTCCTGCCACTGAGCTCATCTGCCACCTGGGGTGGGACGTTCCAGGGAACCTCTGGGAGCAGCTGTGGAGCATTTCTCACCACAGCCCTGCGGGAACTCAGTGTTCTCACACTCACAAAGTATGTGTGTAACACACTACACCACCTTCTGGGTGAGTTCAATGTCTATTTTCCTGGTCAACCTTCTCACAGCCTCTGACTCCCACAGTCAGGCTGTGAGGCCCCGCATGCCCTTGCCACTGCGTCCTGGCCAACGTCCTCCTACAGGAGGCCAATGGAGGATGTGGCACTGATGAGACTCAGCCCTGGGCAGGAGGCATGTTTTTCCATGCTAGCCCTTTAGGTCCTTGTGTGTCACCACCTTGTGTGCCCATACCTGTCCTGCCTCCTATTTGTGGCTTTAGCATCTTGTCTCACCTGGCCCTTGCATGAAGGACACCCAGGGTCCTCCACAGCCACTGCTCCTCATCTCAGGCCTGCTCCCTGGGTCTGGCCCTGGCTATGGGAGACAGGTGTTCCAGCCCTTCCTGAATGTGCCTCACCTGAGGTCAGCCAGGTCCTAGCCTGCTGCCCTGGAGACCCTTGACATCATGGTGTAGGAAACACTCATACCTGTGTGACCTAAAGAGAGGAACCCATGGCCTATGTCCATGGAACCCATCTGCACCCATGTAAACCCAACTGAACCCATCACGGAAACCCAGCTGTGCCCAGGGAACCCATCTGTGCCCTTATAAACCCATCTGTGCCCACATATACCCAACTGTACCCATGTAAATCCAACTTCACCCATCATGGAAACTCAACTGCACCCATGGAAACCCAACTGCACCTATGGAGACCCAACTGAACCCATGGAAACCCAACTGTGGCCATGGAAAACCAACCATGGCCATAGAAACCCAATTGCACCCTTGGGAACCCAACTGCACCCATCATGGAAACCCAGCCATGCCCATGGAACACAACTGTATCCATGAAAACCCAGTCATGGCCATGGACAGAGGGAACCTGTGCAAAAATGCTCCTCTCTTTCCCCTTGGGTGAGTGACACCTTTAGGATGGCTCCCCAGAAGTTTCCAGAAGGAGGGAGCACCAGGCAGTCCACTCACAGGTGTCAGCTTCCCAACAAAACTTCCAGATTCCCCACTCCTGCATCTTGAGATGGCTTCCTAAAGAAACTATATGCATGGTCAGGAGCGGTGGCGCACACCTGTGATCCCAGTGGCTCGGGAGGCTGAGGTAGGAGGATCACGAGTTCAAAGCCAGACTCAGGAATGGCGAGGCACTAAGCAACTCAGTGAGACTCTGTATCTAAATAAAATACAAATACACTGGGAATGTGGCTCAGTGGTCAAATACCCCTGAGTTCAATTCCTGATAACAAAGAAAGAAAGAAATTAGGCAACTTTTGCCTGGGGCTCTGCTTTTGGGGAAACAAAGGCTAAGGCACTTGGGAAAAGACTGGGAATATTACAGTTGAAAAAAACTTATCATATTGACTAATTTGCTTTTAGTCAAATTGCTTTCAGACAATTGTTCTCTGGCTGAAATAAGGGCCCCTAAATGACTGCTGCTTCTCCCCTTCTGGCCACCACTAGTCACACCTGCACCATGTCTACCTCTGCTTTCAGCCAAACTCCTTTTATCTTGCTCAAGCACCAGAACTCTGTGGGGATGTGGCACAAATTTGGACATGAGGCGGTTGGCTACCACCCTCACTCTCTGCATGGTCCCCACCTCTCACATGGAGTGGACTGAAGCTTGGGCCATCAAGGAGGGAGGCTGATGCTGAGGGGCCCCAAATGACCTTGGCTGCCTCAGCAGAGCTGGCCTCAGATGGGCTTCCTCTACTCTGGCCCCACCTCCCTTCCTTGGACACTTGTAATTATAAATCCCTTTCTTCCCCTTTGGGTCATAAATATCTCAAAAGCCCTCTTTCCAGAGTCACAACCCAGGAATGTCTTTCTCAAGGACCAGAGAGTCATCTCTTGGAAGTGCACCCACAACAAGTGGTGGCATTCCTGGGAGGTGGAGCCTAACCCCTGCAGGTGCCCTGCTCCATGCTGTGAACTGTCACCTGTCACGTACTCTGGCATCAGCTTTCCCTGTGGGCCAAGGAAATCAGCAGACGCAGAGGCCCCTTCTCTTCCCCTCGCCCCAGCCCTTGGCACCTTCTGGGTTTCAGCACAGTTGAGTTCAGACTGGGTCCTGGCCCCTTTTGCAATAGTCTTGAATGAAGGCTCCCTTGCCTGTCCAACTTTTTCAGGTGCAATTTCTACTATGACATCGCAGATCAAAGAAAGTGGGTCATGCAAAGTGGATCACTTCACTTTGCAGACGTGGAGAGATGGAGGGCGAGTCCCCGAGTCCTTAATATTTTGTGACTCATTTTCTGTGGATTGGGCAGTTAGAATGGAAGGTCCTGGGAGTCCCAGCCACAGGACCAAAGCATTCCTACTGATACTCAGTCCCAAAGGGGTGTGCCCACTAATTGGCACCAAATCGCAGCTGGGACCAAGACCCACTGGGATCTTGCCACTGTGTCTCGCTCAGGGCGGGGAGCTCAGCTGGCCATGCTGACTTTGTCCTGAGCCTTCATCGAGTTTTCTGGGGTCCACCTATAACAAGGTGCTGAACTTCACCCTTACTGACCTGTCTTCCTTATGAGATGCACAAGGAGACAGCTCTGGAGAGAAGGCATGGACTGCTGCTTTGGGATTTCAGGATATTTGGGACCACAAGGAGGCTTTCAGAGCTATGCCTGGGAGAAACTGGTTACTCAAGCTGACCAGCAGAGCACACGGCAGTGCTGTGGGAGATCTCACTCCACACGATGTAGATGACTGTGGCTTTGATCTGAAACAGAAGTCAAAGATTCAACTCAACACAGGCACTTAAGTGGCTCTCCAAGAGCTGTACATTTTGTCTGGGTCTTTTGTGGTGTTACATGTACCTCGCCTATTTAAAACGAATCTTTTCCCCTCTGTGTATCAGAGCCTCTTAGCATTCTATTAAGTAGATTCCCCTTTTTACTTTAAAAAATATTTTCCACTGGGGCTTGAAATTATCCCAGGATTTTCCCTTTATCCCCCGAGTCTGTCAGGATTGCAGGTTTCACCAGACACCAGTGGACACAGCTCACTAGCAGATGCACAGGCAGAAATTCCAAAGATCGCCTTCCTCCAAGAACTTGCTTACTCTCCTGCTCAGGGTGAGAGCGATTATCCTTCTAGAACCCCGATGTCTGCAGCTGATGACACTGTGTGGGGAATGTTCTCTGGCATCAGTCCTTCCCAGTGTCCACTTTGTGACAGCTCTGGAGAGAAGGCATGGACTGCTGCTTTGGGATTTCAGGATATTTGGGACCTCCTGGGCTTTCTTTTCTGGTTTCGAATTAGAAGCAAAATGGTGGAGTAAGCAAGGGTGTGAAAAAAGAGCATTTCAGGGGCATAAAGGTATTTATAGAACCTGTGATTATCACTGGGACATCACTTGACTCTTACTAACAAAGAGGTGCTTGCTCGAGTGGCCAGTGGTTCAGGGCTTAAAGAAGAGGGAGCCTGGGACAAGGAGGTAACGGCACATTATCACCCTACGTATTGAAACAATCAAGAACATGAAAAGAAGAGCCTACAGAATGGAGAAAATCTTTACCACACACACCTCAGACAGAGCACTAATCTCCACAATATGTAAAGAGCTGAAAAAACTCAACACCAAAAACAAATAACCCAATCAATAATGGACTAAGGAACTGAACATGCGCTTCACAGAAGAAGAACTACAGTTGATCAACAAATACATGAAAAAATGTCCAACATCTCTAGCAATTAGAGAAATGCAAATTAAAACCACACTGAGATTTCACCTCACTCCAATCAGAATGGCAATTATCAAGAAGAGAAGTAATGATGAATATTGGCATGTGGGGGAAAAGGCACACTCATACACTGCTAGTGGGACTGCAAATTGGTGCAGCCACTACGGAAATGAACCATTACAGTAGGAAGATTCTCAGAAAACTTGGAATGGAACCACCATTTGACTCAGCTACCCCACTCCTTGGTTTACACCCAAAGGACTTAACAACAGCATACTACAGTGACGAAGCCACATCAATGTTTATAGCAGCTCAATTCACAGTAGCTAAGCTATGGAACCAACCTAGGTGCCCCTCAACAGATGAATAAAGAAAATGTGGCATATATACACAATGGAATATTACTCAGCTTTAAAGAAGAATTATGGCATTTGCAGGTAAATGGATGGAGCTGGAGAATATCATGCTAAGTGAGATAACCAATCCCCCCAAAAACCAAATGCTGAATATTTTCTCTGATATGAAGATGCTAATTCACAATAAGGTGGGGGAGCTAGGGAAGAATAGAGGTACTTTGTAAAGGCAGAGGGGAGTGAAAGGAGGTAAGAGGTATGGGGGTACAAAGGAAAGTAGAATGAATCAGACATTATTACCCTATGTACATATTTAATCACATGACTGGTGGGATTCTACATCATGTTCAACCAGAAGAATGAGAAGTTATGCTCCATTTATGTATGATGTGTCCAGGTGCATTCTACTGTCATGGACAAGTGATTAGAACAACAACAACAAAAAGATGCTTGCCCGAAGAGGAGTCTGTTAAGTGGACTAATTCTTGGGATGGGTTCTAGCTGGTGGTGTCTGGTGTGTGCAGTATCTAACACACAAGGCAACATTGAAATTTCGGGGGTCGCCATCTGGGATCTGGGTATCTGGCTTCTCCTGGAAGCAGACCTCTGACCCTATAGTCTATCCCTCCAATAGTCACAGCCAGGGCCTCAGCGGGAGGGAGCCGGCCAGGGCTGGGAGCTCTGCAGTCCCCCTGGAGGGGCCCTGGTTTCCTCATTCATCCACAGGCCTTCAGTGAGCACCTGTCATGACGGGCAGAACAGCTCCGCAGGATCCTGCAGGAGGCTGCTTGCAGTTGGAGGCTGGGCTTGTGGTTCTGGGAGGCCCAGAGGCCAGGGGTTCAGGGCTTAAAGAAGAGGGAGCCTGGGACAAGGAGGCAAGGCACAGTTTCCTGCAGTCCCTGCCCCTTTCTACTTGGTGACTTGGGTGCATTGAATCATTCTGCATCAGACTCGTTACCTACCTGGGCAGCTGTATTTAAAGATAGTAACTGTGGCAGTAGCTGACATTTGCAGGATGAAGGCCCTACTCAGCCGCAGCCTAAGCCCTGTGTGGTGTGAACCCCTCTGCCTGTCAGCCCCCTGCAGTTTTCAACCACCTACCGGGAGCTCAGTTTCCCTGCTTGACTTTCCGCCCTTGTCTCCTTGGCTTGTTGACTGGATCCCTCCCCCACTCCGGGCTTGGGTCATGGGCATACTGACAGGCACAGCTTTTTAGGGTGAGTTTCTGTCCGACTCTGATGGAGTCTCTGGACGTTGTGCTGGGGCTCTGGCTGACGGTGCTCTCCTCCTCCCTCTTCTCGGCTGTGGGCTCCCCCTGCCCCTGGCCTGAGCTTGCCCTTGGCTCTCCAGGCTGCAGGGTCCCTGCCTGTGAGCTCCGCGGCAGCAATGCCTGGCCTTGCTGTGTCCAGCTGCACAGGCCCTGACCTCCCTCCAGGTCCCCTGCTCTGACACAGCTGTGTGGCCGAGGAAGGAGACAGGGAAGCCACCACGCCCACGATGCCATTAGATGTCACATCAGTAAGATGTCTGAAATCGGTCTCTTGCAGGTTTTTGGTTTGTTTTCAGTTTGAACAGATTGAAAAATAACAGGACAACTAGGGGCACTTTCCAGCCTTCTGCAGTCCGGGGGAGTTAATTTATCCCTTTGTAATTCAAGATTAGATCCAAACATTATTTTTAGCTGTAGGCTTTCTTAAGTCATGTAGAATTATTGGCAATTGCATATTTTAAATGCTTTTTTTCGCTCTTGAATTTCTTTTTACTAATTTCTGACTGGATTGAGGCACAGACAGATGGATTTTTTTTTCTAATGGTCTGGTTAATGCTGGGAAATAATATACTTTCCCCCTTCTCCTTAGTAATTAAAATAAAATTGAAATGTCTTCTATGTGTGGGATAATTTAGCAGATCTGTGGGAGTGAGTGACCGAAGTCCCTGGAGAGGTGGCCCCGGGTGAAGGGCCCACAGCCAGACAGCCTGGGCCTGGGTCTCTGCTGCTTGTTAGCCATGCAAATATGCAATGGAAAAATGACTTAATCTCCCTGTTTTCAGATTTCTTCACCTGTAAAATGAGGATTATGATGAAACGTATCTCACGGAATTATTGTAAAAATTCAAAATAATATTTACAGTTCAGAACAATGTCCTGGTACCTTGCAAGTAATTAATAATCATAAAATCGTGGTTATTTTGGGGGTATGTTTTGTTTCTGGGAAATAGCATAATTGGTGGAGAGTCTGACCTCCATTGGGAGCACCGTGTGACGGGGCTGTGGGGAGCCCCTAGTTCTATCAGTAGCTTGTGCCTTTAGTGATGCCTGAGGGCTTCTCCCTCCTCCTCCTCATGCCCCACCTGCTCCGTGCCCACCTCAACCAAAGGGTGGGGATACTGAGACCCAAGGGTCATGTGATCTCTCAAGGTCACAACAAGGGGCAGAGCTGGGGTCCTGCCTGGTGTGAATGATGTCAGAATATGTGCTGGTGACAATGGCCTCGTGACAAATGAAGGCTTGTGGAGTCAGGAGATGGACTAGAAGCCGCTCCTCCTGAGCCCACGCTCTGCCCTGGCTTGCTCTGCCCAGGTGATGCCAGTTCTCACTCTAATCAGGTCTAGAAAGTCTCACTTCCCATCTGAAAATCCTGGGGAGAAAGACGCCATGGAAAGGGGGCTGGATTGCCTCCTTAGAACGAGGGACGGCTGTGAGAGCATGGCCGGCACTTGTCCAGCACCTCTGAGCACCAGCTCTGCCTGGGTCTGTGGCAGTGGGCCCAGAAGGATAGTGGGTGTCTGCTCAGCGGTACCTTCCAGTTGGTGGGGAAAGCCACACAAGTAAAAAGACCAGCCAGAGGCCAGAGCCTAAGTCACGGGGGACATCAGCCTTTGGGTCGTTTCTTTCTAAAGTGTCACAGCTTGAGCCACGTGTCCCTGGTGCTGGTCTGAATGTGGCTAGCAAACCTACTTCCCATGCACCTCTGCGCACAGAATTCCTCTCCCTCTCCAGGCTGGGAAGGTCGCAGAGCATTGGAGGCTGCCAGAAGTTACAGAGACTTAAATGGTCCTTGCAGGACATGGTTACCCTTGGAGAAGGGCCAATTCCAGACCCTCGAGTCCCCACACTGAGGGCACAGAGAAGGAGCCCCTTGGCTGCAGGTGTGGGCTGTGAGGTGCTGGTGCCCTGAAGTTCCCCCCTGGGGCAGGGACACTTCCTGCAGAGCCAGCTTGTTGGGCCCCTTGAGAGGTGGTGCTGCTGGGGAGGCCCAGCTTCACACACCCAGGCCTGCACGCGGCCGTCTTTCAAAAGGACCCTGCTTAGAGCTTGCCGCCTGGGCTGAGCATTTCCTTCAGTGTTAGGAATAAATGGACCATTGGTGGGTGAAAGTGTGTCATTGAGCCACAGGGAACATGTCACCTGAAATCCAGGCAGGAAACAGGGAGATGCTGATGACAGGGCACCTTTGCAGGGATCTGCCCACTTTTCAGGCCTAGAAGAGCAAGTTCTGGTGACCTAATGTCCAGCAGGGTGGCTATGGTCGACGATACTGTGTTGCACACTTGGAATTTGCTGAGAAGGTAGATGGCAATGTTCTCACCAAATGTACAAAAGGGCAGCTCCGAGGGGTGACCACTGTCATTGGCTTGATTGTGATGGTCACTTCACAGTGTATCCTTTTCTCAAAACATCACCTAGGACATGCTAAATACATGGGGTTTTCATTTGTCAACCACACCTCACTAAAGTTGGGAAAAAAATTCTTTCAAGTTAATTGACAGAGGAGGTGACCTGGGAGTTCTCGGGTCAAAGAAGTAGACATTTGGCTGTGACAGCAAGTGTACCGTGGCCCTGATCCCTGAACTCACTGAGCGCTACTCCCTGGGACTGGCGCCAGCCAAGGCGGAGGTGGGGAGCAGCCACTGCCTCGTGCTCTGTGGTCCATGAGCCCAACTGCAGGTTCTGGAAGGCTGGCAGAAGAGAACCCCAAGCCTCTGTCTGGGACCATCCTCACGGGGAGTCTTCCCCCCTTACCTCCTTCCCTTTCAATGCCACCTAAGTGCACTCTTCCTGTCTTTCAGACTCTCATGCGTTCACTCATTTAATAACATGAGGTTAGATGTGTAGATTTTGCTGGTCCCTGTGTCTTCCCGTGCAATACCCAGGGATGATCCACCTACCAAGTGTTTCATGTCCTGGGTGTTCTAGAAACTCCAGGTTATCCAGTGGCCAGGTTTCTTTGCTGGAGAACCGCACAGAGCCGTTAGCACACTGGTAGGTGTAACCAGACTCTGGGAAGAGGGAAGTGCACACCATTACCCAAACCTGGGGAATGTTCAGGAATCACGGGCAGCGTGACACGCTCCTCCAGGGACTGGCCCCACAGTCCCAGGGAGGATGCCCCCAGGCTCAGCTCTTCGCCCCCTGTTTCTTAGCTTTTCTTTGGCTTGGTTTTTATTTAGCTCTGTAATATGAATGTGTGAGATAGTTCACTCCCAGAATCTATAGTCCACTTTGCTCTAATTTGACATGGGTTTTCCTAAACATCACCATTTGAAGCAAAATCTTGCAATAAAAGCCACAGGGCTGATGTGAACAATGGCATAGAGAAGTAACACTCCACATGTTAAACAAACATCAGCACCCCGTAAAGAGAGTAGTGCCATTGCACAATCGCTGAATGCTTCAGAAATGTGTAAATGCTACAATCACTCTGGCCCTTGACCTTTCTGAATTTTTCTCGCTCCTGGATGACCATGAAGTGGTGCTGGGGGTCACCTGTGGTCAGAGCAGCAGGTGGGGTAGGGGCGCTCTGAACACCAGGCATTGGAAACAACCAGGAGATGCTTGAGGGGAGCAATTGCACCATGTGTTTTATGTGCTCCCTGGGGCTCAGCTGGGCAGGGGGCAGACTTCTGCATTCATTTAGTATTTCTTGTGGACAAAAATTGCAACATAAGCAAATGAAAAATTCTTGTTATGCTGAAAATGTTCCCTAATGTATCAAATACATTGGAACAACTATGTGTTTTTAAGAGAAGCCGTTATGTGGCAGAATGGAGTAGAGTGTTAATATTTCAGATTATTTCCTAGTAGATGTTTTCCTGTGCGCATAACAAATCAACACAAGTAGAATTCTTCTTTTCCTTAAGCAGGTTACTGCACTTCCTGTGTTCCATTTTAAACTTTGTACAGCATGGCTGTCTCTGCCAGTGTGTATACCCTGTCTTAATCTTTTCCATGTGGGCCAGTTTTCCAGGGTACAAATACACCACATTCATTTTACTCTTTCCCTTTTGATAGTCCCCTAAGTTTTTGCCATATTTTTGTTGATAGGTTGTAATGAAGATTATCTTTCTTGAATATGCACCTTCAATGAAGGCTACTCCAGCTTTTGCTTGGGGCATAGCAACATGGAAGGAACATGGCTCCTAGCTTTACAACAGCAGCAATGTTACTCGACGGCCCAGCTCCAACGTTTCTTGAATTCATTAGGAAGCTGAAACCACAGGGCAACCGACTGAGCAGAGGTCTAAGGGAAGCTGGGAATGCTGCAGAGAGGGGTGCCACGGGGCACTTGCTACCTTGGGCAGAGGCTACCAGGCGCTGGAGGAGGAAGTCCGAAGAGATCAGCTTAAATTTCTCAGGAGCAATTAAAGCCTGGTGTGGGCTGGGGTGGGACCTGTGCCCCCTCATGGACCCTCCACAGACCCCGTGGGGTGCTCTCAAGGAAGAGCTACTCCTTGGGAATGGCGCCTGCCAAGGCAGGGGCTGGGGAGCTGCCATTGTCTCATGCTCTGGGGTCCAGTGAGCCCAGCTGTGGTTCTGGGGGGCCGGCAGAAGAGAACCCCAAGCCTCTATCTGGGACCACCTCAGCTTCAGCCCTTCTCTTAGGCACTTCAGAGAGGGTTTCCTCCACCCTTTCCCATCCCAGTTTTGCTGGTTATCTAAAGATTGCCCGGCTGGGAGGGGGGGCGTGTCCTCTGCTGCTCTCAGGTCAGCCTGAGTCTTCAGCAGGGCTGTGTCCCTAGGTCTTGGGAGGGAACCTTCCCGGTGACACCGTCCTGCTCCCAGTGGCTGGGGTCTCTAATGGTCTGAGCCCAGGACTTATTCCTGCTCCTCCATTGGGCAAGAGGGTTCTTTCTGGTCCCTTCCCCCAAATGCAGTAGGTCCTCCCCAGTGTTCTGAGGGTGATGCGCTCTCTCTATGGCGTCTGGTCCACAGGGCAGGGAGGTGAGGAGGATACAGGGCTCCATGTCTTTCCTTCAGCTCTGGCCTCCCGGGTCTGCATTGTGAGGCAGGTTTTCTTAAGACACAGAGAGAAAACAGCAGAGCACCAGAGAGACATGGAGCCCCACGAAGAGGCATGAAATATGTGTAACTCGAATCTCAAAAGGAGAAGAGAGAGAAAATGGGTCACTGGGTCACAGGAAATTGTTGAAGGGATGATGGATGAGAATTTCTCCAAAGTAATGATAGGCACCAAGTCACAGGGTGCCAGCACTTTGATCTGGGACTTCTAACATTCAGAACTGTGAGAAAATAAATGTTTCTTGTTTTGTTATAGTATCCCAAGCAATACTAATACACTATTCGAGGCAAAAGATCACAGAGTAGCAGTTTTGAAATGTTAACTGAAAAATTAACCGTGTGGGCGGGGGGGGGGGATTCAAGATAGTGGAGTAGAGGAAGCTGCATTCCTAGTTGTTCCATGGCTTCGGATTCAAGCACTGGGAGTGCTGCTTCTTAGTGAGGTGGATAAAAGACGGGTTTCACTAAAATTCAATATTGCATAGTCAGAGTGTCTTAGAGACTCAGAAATCCAGGTGCATTGAACAAAGAAGAGTCTATTGGGCCAAGCTGATTGAGCAGCAGTAGCAGTGCTGGTTCACCACAGAGGGAGGGAGAACACAGAGAGAAACACAATAGCTAAGTTTGGTGCAGAAAAACCTGAGATCAGAAAAGCAGGCTGACCTTAGCTGATTCCTAGGCTTCATTGTGCACTGGTGCTTGAAAAGTATGCTGTTTCTCAGCAGGTCATGCAGAGCCGAGGCTGGGCCACCCTGAGGTGACCACACTGCTGCTGCTGCTGCTGCTGTGTGGACCCTGGAGATCCCAGCAGACACGGCCACACTGTCCTGGCATGCGGCCTAGGCTGTGTCCAGCAGAATGTGATTGAAACAGGCACAGAGAAGACTGTGCCCAGGGAAATTCAAGGTGGAAAAGCAAAGGGAGTCCACTTCTCTTCTCCTTGGAGTCTGGAGGCTCACAGGACCAGCGCAAGTGGGTGAGCAATCTGAACAGGTGGGTATGAAGACACTGGGACTAAGTCTGAGAAGAATGTGTGGAGGGTGGGTTCTTCTGCTCCCCGAGTAGAATCCCTGGGAGGCCCTGAGGTGTGGACTCCCTGCAGAGCTTAGCATCTGCCAGGCTCTAGGCTGGCTCCAGAGCAGACACCACTCAACCAAGCCCCTGAGGCCTGGTTAGATTCAAGCCCCAGCCCCTGGGGGAGCATTGATCTGGTCTGTGCCGACAAAACGTCAGTTGACAGAACTTCTCCCTGTGTCCTCTCTCATCCTGGTGAGAAGGGAAGCCGAGAGCCATTTCAACCAGCTCAGGCAGCTCAGTGAGCAGCACAGAAACGGGAAGGGTCAACAGCCCTCAGCCCTTGTGGGGTGTCTCTCTCTCTCTCTCTCTCTCTCTCTTACCCAAGAAGAAACAGAAAGGAACAACTGGGTACAGACATGACCATCCGTTCTTGTTGACTGTTTTGACCACCTCAGAGGAGAAGTGGAGATGATTCTTCCCTTTTTCATTAAGAACCCCTTCTCCCCTTTTTTTGGTGTTCTGCCGTGCTGATTAGTTTGTGGACATATATTCTCCCCTTCAATTTTTAGCATTTTAAAAATGTGGTTATTTTTCCTCAACTTGTCTTTTGATGAGAAGGTTAGGGTTTGCTTATTTTGATTTTGTTTGTTTGTTTCTCTTACTTTCCTTTCTTCTCCCACTAATAGCCAAATCCTCTCTCCCCTCTCTCTCCCCCTTCACTTTAATTTTCTATTCTTTTCTTCTCCTTTATAACCATCACTTGCTACATCTCTTCTGAATTCTCTCTGTTCACATTTTGCAGATTCTAAACTTTTCTACCTCCCTAGTGTTATCGTAGGGGCAGGGGAGGCAAGGCACTGAAGACAGCAGGAAACAGTTTTACTTGGCTGCAGCCAGGTTCAGAGGGCACAGCCTTTGCTGTAATCAATCAATCCCCTGAGGGATTTTCAGAGTTTTATACTCAGGGAGTTTCAGAGTTTTATACTCAGCATGTAAGGGGAGGGGTTCAGAAGTTCCCAGTCTGCAGAAGTTCACATAAAGCAGCTTTTTCTCTCACTGTTTTGGGCAAGTTAACCCTTCAAGGACAACA
Organism: Urocitellus parryii; assembly: GCF_045843805.1. Classification (NCBI taxonomy): domain Eukaryota; kingdom Metazoa; phylum Chordata; class Mammalia; order Rodentia; family Sciuridae; genus Urocitellus; species Urocitellus parryii. The sequence goes on along the minus strand of NC_135537.1, from coordinate 88,571,562 downwards.
CCTGAGAGGGGGGGAGCTGGGAAAACATCACGAAACAAAATTTAAGAATCACTGGAGATGAAGAAAGATGTGAGATTCAGGCTTGGGCCTGGATAACCTCTTCAGGGAAACAACAACAGAACATTTCTTAAACTTGGAGAATGAGAATGGACATCCAGATACAGGATGCATTCACAACCCCAAACAGACAAGATCAAAAAGCACCTCTCCATGACACAGTTTAGTTGAAATGCCCAACATGTGGAACAAGGAAGAATTTTAAAAGCTTAAAGAGAGAAACATCAGGTCACATTTAGAGGCAAACCAATAGAACCCCTTATAACTTCTTAGCACAGACCCTGAAAGCCAGGAGGACTGGGAAGGAGAATAACAGGGAACCAAGATTGCTGCACCAGCAAAGCTACTCTTCAGAATGAGGGAGAATTGAAAACCCTGGGACAAACGGCGCTGTGCCAAGGCTGCTGAGGCTGGGGGGCGCTGCGCTCTCACGGCTGATGACCACAGGAGCTTTCAAGCTCCAGACCCCATTCCACATATTTCTAAAATGGAGACGGACAGCACCCAGGCTGTGTGTATTGGTTCTCAGACGTGCATGAATTTTATGAAATGACTAAACATGTCTGGTGTCATTTTGTTGGTGATCTTAAGAAGCCCTGGACCGCAGGGTCATACCTTGTCACCCTGGACTGCTGTGTAGTTTTGGTACCTGTTTTAGTCAGCCTTTTCACCCCTGTGACCAAAAGACCTGACAAGAACAATTGTCGAAGAGAAGAAGTTTATTCGGCACCCGTGGTTTCAGAGGTCTTGGTCCACAGATGACCCACTCCATTCCTCAGGGCCTGAGGTGAGGCAGAACGTCAGGGAGGAAGGGTGTCGGAGAGAAAAGCAGCTGGGGACAAGGCACCAGGAAGCAGAGAGAGAAAGACTCCTCTTGCCAGACAAAGGAGATACTTGAAGTCACCCTCCAGTGGCCCACCTCCTCCAGCCACACCTACCTGCCTTCAGCCACCACCCAGTTAATCCCCACCAGGGATCAATGCACTGATTGGTTAAGGCTCTCATAGCCCAGTTAGTTCACCTCTAAATTTTCTTGCATTTTCTCACATATGAGCTTTTGGGGGACACCAAATATAAACCATAACAGTTCGTAAGCTTGAGTTTGTGTTTATATTGAGCTTAAGAGATGTCCTGAATTAAATATTTAAGTGTTACAAATGTGCATTGAGGTATACCATACATGGTACAGAAGGTGACAGGTTGGTGTACTTGTAGATGGTTATGCATGTGTGTGTTCTCTGTTCTGAGATGGAGGTAGAAGATGCTTCCAGCCCCCAGAAGGTCCCTCATGCCTCTTTCGTAAGTCAGTAGCCATTGTTCCTGCACAGCTCCCCCCACAGGGGACCACCTGTTCTGGTCAGGGGTCTTAGAGGCAGAAGCACGAGGGTGTATCGATAGATAGATAGATAGATAGGTAGATGATAGATGGATGGATAGATAGTTATTAGCTAGACAAGAGAGGATCTGGCAGGGGAGTTGGGCTGTGTGGCTACAGAGGCTGAGGAGTCCGTGATAGGCCATCTGCAAACTGGAGGCCTGGGGTGCCAGCAGTGTGGCTCAGGCCAAGGTAACAGGTCGCAGAACCAGGGAGGCTGGTGGTGTGACTCTCAATCAAGGCTGAAGGCCTCAGAACCTGGTCCACTAAAGTCCTGGAGTCCAAGGGCAGGAGAACCTGGCCTCTGGGGTCCCAGGGCAGGGGAAGAAGGGAGTCCAGCTCCAGGAGGGGAGAACTTGCCCTTCCAGGTCTCTTTGCTCTATCCAGATCCCTAGCTGAATGGGTGGTGCTCTGCCACCCTGAGTGAGGGCAGATGCTCTTCGCTGCAGATTCAAATGTGAATCTCTTCCAGAGACCCCCAGAGACACCCAGAAGCAACCTTCACCAGCCGTCTGTGTCACTTAACCCACTCAAGTTGGCACCTGTGGGTGACCAATGCCCAGCACTTCTGCCTTAGGTCTCCTTTGGTTGGTTGTGCCCTTCATGATGCTCCCATGCTGTGTGTCCAGCCTGCAGCCTTCTGTGAGGCTCACTTTCACTCACCTCTGTACCTGTGAGATTCGGCCTCCCTGGTGTCTAGTTTTCCATGGGGAAGCACTGCCCCGTATGAGTGGACCACAGTATTGACGCCTGTTCTACTGTTAGCGTGCAGTTGGTTGCTTCCAGCTTGGGGGCATTACAAATAAAGTGTGGAGAATCGCAGTTGTCTTTTGGTACACCTAAGCACCCAGTTCTCTTGGCCATATGTGGAGGAAGGGAACCCTGGGTTTTCGGGGAGTTGCATATTCAGCATCAGTAGCACGGCCAGCGCTCCCCCTTGACGCCAGCCCTAGGTGTTATCCTCTTCTGGGTTTCCGCCCTCCTGGGGTGTGCGCGGCACCTTTCTAGCGTGGAGTGAGGGGCTGATGACTTCCATAGGTTTGGTTAGATGATGGTCCTCTTTGGTGTTTTCCTGTGAAGTCTAAGCCTATTTGAAAAATCCTTTCTTCCTTTATGATTTGTAGGAGTTGTACATGTCTGTACAAGCCCTCTGTCAACACACATGTCTCAGCCTGTGGCTCATCTTTTCAACCTCTTCGTGGTGCCTTTTGCTGGATAAAAGTTCTTAATTTCACTGCAGGCCAATGTACCTTGTAGGTTGTAGTTTTGATGTTCTCTGCAAGAGTTATTTTTCTCCTGTGAGAATAGTCTCTGTTTTCTCCTGGAAGCTATTGTCTCATTTATCAGGAGGTCTCGGGTGCATTTTTGAGCTAATTTTTGTACACAGTACAAGTTAGGATTGGAGACCAGGCGTTGGCCATGCAGATGTGCGGCTGACGGGCCTGGCCTTCCAGTGGACGCTTTGTTCTAATTAGCGCCTCAGGAAGCCAGAATACGTGGCCTTTCTCTAGACCTGTCTTTCCACTGCTGCATTTGTCCGCTCTTTCACCAGGAAGGACTAACTCTCAATGCAGTTGATCAAACCCGTGATGGTTTCCCCGACAGCTGGAGGACTAGAGGATTCTGGAACTCATGATCTTTTTGGGTCCCATGATTTGAGTCAGTGCCGCTCCGCCCGCTGGGTCCCCTCTGGCTCTGACTTTCTCTGTCTGGTCCCTGGGTTCCACCCATTTGCTTCCCTTGTCCCCGTCTTGGTCTCTGCCTGCAGACCCACTGACTCCACCAGAAGAACACATTACCCCAGACTCTGGCCTTCAAAGCTGGCCATCCATATGCTCACAAACCTGCAATTTGTGCAGGAGTTGGTGGGCACACGAGTGTGTGCTCCCTGCAGCATCTGCTAGGGAGGGTGGGCGGCTGGACGGGACTCTGCTGAAGGCTCTCGTGGTCACTCTAGAGTTGATGCCGGCTGAAACCTCACCTGGGTCTCTTGGATGGCACATTCCATGTGGCCTGGGCTTTAAACCATGTGGTGGCTGGTTTCTAGGGCGTGTACAACCTGTGCTTGAGAGAGAGAGAGAGAAGTTCTGTCCTTCACTACACAGCCCTTGCTATGCTGTGTGATTTTGGTGGCCCTGAAGTCTCCTGTGTCTGAAGCTTGGTCCCCAGAGTGGTGGAGGGGGTGGTGTGCAATGTTTGAAAGGCAGGCTAGTGGGGGGTCCTCAGGTAGCTGCCCTCAGAAGACCCAAGTTATCTCCCATGGGGCCCTGAGCTCCCAAGTTGTTACAGAAATCTGAGCTTGACCCCTGAGTCTCTTTCTTCCTGCCTGATGATGTGATGGCTCCCTCTCTCACATACTACTTCCTTTGTAATTACCACATGGTCCTTGCCAGAGCTGAGCTGATGCCACCATCAAGCTCTTGAATCTCCAGAACTGTGAGGCAAATAAGCCTTTTTTTCTTTAAAAGTATCTGCCTCAGGTATTTTGTTACAGTAATGACAAACAGACTAATACAGCCCTGGAAGTCGCACTTCTTCTGGATTATATTCATGGAGGCAGTCACAAAGCCTTCCCAGCTTTAAGGTAAAGGGCAGGATTCACAAGAACATGTGGGACTGGAAATGTTGCTGTGGGCAATTTTGAAAAATGTGTTCTGCTCACATGTATTTATGGTCTGGATAATCCCCAAACCTGTTCCCAACCTTCTCCTTGCCTCTCCTGGCTCTGGCTGCCCTCTCTCCCTCATGGGCTGACTGTGGCTCGGATGCACAAGGTTAGCAGGGCACAAGCCATAGTATTTTGCATTCTTGTGTCTGAACAAAGTGATCAAAGATGACAGCATCACCTCCACAGGCCCTGGTGGAGAATGCCAAAGCCGAGAAAAACGTCTGTGAAGCTGGGCCTTCCAACATTTCCTCTCTGGTCAGCAAAAACTGTGAAACTTAGGGACTTGTGGTTAGCAGTGAGATTTAAGATGTTTAGTCCCACAAATCAAACCCCACAGGTCTTCTGCGGTTAACCAGGACAAATTTATGAGAGAGAAATTATGTTTTTTAAGAGATTCTGAGAGATGAGCTAGGGTTTCTCTGCCTGCAGGGCAATATTTCCTTTTGAAGTTTTCCGTCCCTTGTCAAGGTGGAAGGTGCTGCTGGTGACCTTGTTTATGACTGAGAGAGTAATATATTTGCAAAGCAGAGTTCTGCCCAGGAACTTAGTCTGTCCCTGACTTTTGTCGCGAAGCTGCTTTGATTTATCCACAATCCAAACTTTCCCGACAGAGGGATGATTAAACCCACGAGTGGCTGAAATATGACACAGAGTCCACCTGACTGGGGAAGCCACATGCCTGGGACACACTCCCCACCAGGGCCTGGTGACCCTGGGACAGGTGTTCTGAGAAAATTTACAGGATGAATGGAAAAACAAAGATCGATGGAAATGAAAAAAATAAATCCCATCCCGAAGCCACTGAAAGAGAGTTTGAAGGAAACTCAGTTTAAAATGGACGCCTTGCCATTTTCAAACAGAGCCCGTGCAAAACGTGGTGTAAAACCAACACTGCATTTTGCATGAAGAACAGTGAAACTCTGGCCATGGAAATTCAAAAGTAATGACGGTGATGAGAAGAAATATGGATAGATAAGTAAATTTGCTCAGCAAGCTTTGTTGTCCACTGTGGGCTTTACCAGGCATTGGGCAAACCTTTGCAAATACAGGTAGAAAGGCTGTTCTTGGCCCTTGTGAATCACAGGCTAGTGGGGGAGAGTGGTTGAATAAATGCCCTCTGCCACCACAATGTCCAGGCCGTCACTGCTGGACCTGGAAGGTGACATATCCCAGCAGGCATTTTGCAGAAGTGATGAAGTTGTGGGTCTTGATTGGGGAGATGAGGCTGATTTATGGGTGGGCCATAAATGCAGTCACACGTCTCCTTAGAAGAGAGAGAGAGGAAAGCTAGCTACAGGAGAGGAAGGCTGGGGGCAAGTGAACCAAGGTCGTATGCTGTGGCTTTGAAGACGGAGGAAGAGGCCATGAGAGGAAGAATCAAGGAGGCAGCTCTGGAGGTCAGAAAGAATGTGTGGCCTCCGTGACAGGTTCAGCCACCTGCAGCCTGTTAGCTTCCTGACCTCCAGGACTGTGAGAGAAGAGACCTGGGTTGTTCTCAGCCCATGTTTGTGGTAACTTGTTATAGCAGCCACCGGAAGCCAATGCAGGATTCAGACTTAGTATACCTCTTGGAGATACAATTTGAAGAAATGTTCCACGGCCTTTCAGGAAGTGGTCATTACCTTACTCGGGACAAATAAAACATTTCCCCTGTTTATTTCTTTAACTTTAGGATTTGTTCAATAGTCACAATTAAATGCCTTTGGGGGAAAGCAATTTCAGTCTCTTCATTGCTCTTGCTAGGAGATTTCAATCATGGTCTGAGAGAAGGAGAGAGTTTGAGGAGATTCATTTTCCATTTTGGGATATACACAAGGTCACGAGAGGTAAACACCAGATCGATTGGAATTTATATATCCAGACCATTTTTGTCTCCATCAAATATCCCTTTTGGGTATCGTGAAATAACCATGGCTTCGCCATTGCTTAGAAGTAGGTTAGATTCCTTTCCCCTTAAAGCTTTTGAATCGCCTCGTTGGTGAAACTCTCTCATCCAAAGGAGAATCTGATTTTTATGAAAACCCAATTGTCTCTAAAGTCCAGTGATTAGGTGGGGGTATGGGGCTGTCTTAATATTGTGCTTCTGATGAAGACAAAGTACTTCGCACTCACCAGCAGATCCTTACCCTGAAGTGTGGCTTGAATACAGATCGGGCTGTTTCCACGTCCGTCTGTTTTTCTTGGAACGTAAGTCACCGCACGCTGCAAGAGGCTGATTTTCTGTCTTGCTAATCACACAATGACAGCCTTCTTTACTAGAGTTCGATTTCACATTTAGTGACAGGGGAATTTTCACCTTAGATTTTTAAAAAATGCATAGGGGCATTTTATAAAAAATATATAGACGCACTGGCAGATTCAGTGCATGTTTGAAAAAAAAAATCCAAGCAGCCATGGTCGGGATAGTCCGGTTCTCTGTGCACAAAAGCCTTCCTCCACCTCCTCCCGGGTCCCTGCAGGCTCTGCCCCATGGTGCTGTGCTGGGGTCAGTGTGCTTCCTCCGAGGATGTTGGTCGCCTTGGTCCTGCTGTTCTGGTAAATGCTTCTCTCTGGGCCTGAGAGAATTCTGTTTAATCCTGAGTCATGTCATTATTTAAAATGGTTTTTCTTTTTCTTTTTTCTTTCTTGCACTTCTGGGACTGAGCCCAGGCCCTCCTGTGTGCTAGGCAAGCGCTCCACCACTGAGCTGCACCTCAGCCCTATCTTCTTTTTTAATGTAGTAACTTTTTAGTGAATAGATTTTATTTTTCTGAGGAGTTTAGGTTTACGGAACAATTGAGCAGAAAGTACAGAGAGATCCCATGCACCCTGTCTCCTGGCACCGGTTATGTCTCTGAAGTCATATAAATGGCAATCACACCCAACGTGGGAGGAGGGGACAGTGTGCAGGCCCAGTGAGGTGAGGACAGGGGCGGTTGACACGAGGTGGATGCGCACACAGACCCGCTGGCAGCTGGGTTGTGACCATTGTCTGAGCCCACACGGCTGCTGTAAGAACATCCCTCAGCCTGGGTGACTCAAAGGGAGTGGAGATGGATCCCTCCCAGCTCCAGAGGCTGGAGGTCCAACATGGAGGCAGATTCAGTGTCTGGAGAGGGCCCTTCTTTGCCCCATAGAGTGCTCTTGCTGAGTCCTACAAGGAGGAAGGTGAGAAAGGGGTGAACGCTGTGTCCTCGTGTGGATGAGGCAGGCCAGGAGGCTCCCTCCCGCTTCCTTCTCAAGGGCGCCCATCCCATCCATGAAGGCAATGCCCTGCGGCCTCCTCGCCCCCAGGCCTCCCCCTTAGTGCTGTGGACTTGGAGTTAAGCTCCCGTGTGCAGGCTTTGCAGGTGCACACAGCACTTCACCATCCCTTGGCTGACAGGGCTTAGAGGAGCGTAAGGAAGCCTGACCTTGGAGATGTTGCAATGGGGAAAGGTACAGCTCACAGATGCCCTTGGGAATCACTGAACTTGGTTAAGGCAGCACAGCGTTTGTTCTGTATTTTTGTCTCCAGTTGTTTTGGTACTGGGATTGAGCCCAGGGCCTCAGGCATGGTGCTGTGCCCGGGCTACACCTCTGAACTCTACCCCCGGAGGGTGCAGTTTTAAATCTTATTCTCAGATCTTTGTGAGCTACCTGTCACAGGCATGTCATCCATGATCACAGCCCGGGAAGAGCAGGGACCTGTTCAGGTTCACCACACCTTCAGGGGCAGTTGGCCCCTGGCCCAGAGTCAGTAGGGAAGCCAATATATTTTCATTTTTGTGGCAGTGGAATTCACTGCACCCCACTCTTCATAGTGGTTTCTGAGAAACAAAGACATGTGCGTACATATTTAGGAAGTTGGATATTCTTGCTTTTAAAGTAGATTCCTGCATGGTTGGTGACTATCAAGAAAGCGTTTATGCGCGCTCAGTGGGCTAGAAAAGAGTCTTTACGCATTCATTTTGGCATTTTCAAACGGTAATTGACTTTTTAGACAACTGAAGATTTTTCTTTCTTTCTTTTCCTCTTTCCTTCTTGCTAATTTATCCTCAAATGTTATCCCCCATAGGAATGAATCCCAGTTTTTTTTAAAGGTTTTTAAAACACTTTCATTTAAAAACCTAATTTGCAGGGACCGTTGATTTAATTTAATGCCCCAGTGTTCTCTTTGGAAGCAGAGGAGTGGGAATTATGGGGGAAGGATGGCACAGAGCTCAGCTCCGAGAGCCGTCCAGTCGGGGTCTCTGCCTGCGGTGAACTGCCACGGCCTCTATTTGCCTGACTCCTGCAGAAGCCACGTAAGTTATCGGAAAGCACTGAGATCCACGAGGGCTGGAAGAGGTGTCCTTGAGCAGGGATTCTGGGAGTGAAGGGGGAGAAGCGAGTGTGGAAGGAAGTGCCCAGGAACTGCTGATGTGCAGAAGGCTCTGGGGGTGGCTGCGACTCCTGAGCAAAGGCAAGGCCGGGGCCGTGTGCAAACTCAGGGAAAAGGGGTGAGATTGTGACTCCACTCTGGCTCCGTCTCCAGTCCAGCCCCTCGTGCTGGCCCTCTGTGAATATACACCCCCACCAGAGGGTTGCTGCCTCTCCCTCTGGATGGCTCACATTCTCCCTGGATATGAACCTACTCTCCTGGATAGACCTCTGCCTATACCTCTGCCTGGCATGAGTGGAAATCCTTTTCCATGACGTCATGTATGTCAAGAGCCACCCCCGCCCCGTCCTGCGCCGAGTTCCCCCTCTCTCTGGGAGCTCTTGGGACCTAGTTTGGAGGCACCTCTTTTCCTGGGACAGCACCCCAGGGTACTGTTTGGCCAGCAAGTTGATCATTTTGACTTCTACTGCTCAAATGGGGAGTCACAAAGGTGCAAGGGACTCGGGATGTCTGTTCTCTGGTGGTGGGGACTGGGGGAGGGACACAGAGGAAGGAGACAGGATTCCTGCTTGGGGGCCTCACCCCGAAGGTCAGAGGCAGATGGAGTATGGACGCTTCACTGCTGTGGTTATTTGACAGTGGGTTATGGAGGGTGGAGTGGCACCATGGGAGGGCGTACCCCAGTATGGGCAGGTAACTGGGGGATTCTCTGGGTGCCAGCTGACTGGGACAGGCTTCTAAAGGGCAGAACTTTTGGAGATTGAAAATGGAACTTTCCTGAAGCCCCAAGCAGAGCACCTCCATCGTGAACTCATCCTTGATACGAGGGTCCTTCTCTTGTCCCACCTCTTCATCTTAAGATTTGGGTCACATGTTTTTCTTGGTTACAAGAAATTTTCTCCCTCTTCATTTTCCTAACTTCCACGGGGACTTACTAAAGATGCTGATGCAGAGATGCTTCCTCCCTGTGAACCCTCCTGAGGACCCTCGGAGTGAAGGCAGCTTTTGGAGACAGCGAGTTCCTTGGGCTCGTGGGGCACGCCCGGCCTCCAGGTGGGCAGACGCTCCTCCAGTTCCATCTGAGCCCCCACTCCCCACTTCTGTTTTTAGATTGGGTTGACAGGAAGCCAGTTCCTAGCTGTCTTCTAGAGAGGCAGGCCTCAGTGACGTGGCCGTAAGCCTGCCCTCGGGGAGTGTCCACCTGTCAGACGCTCACAATGGCGATGGGACTTGTCCTGGTGCTGCGTTCATTTAGCCAAACATTCATGAAGCACTTGCTAAGATCCTGACCGAAGTCCATTTCTCATCACCTCACTCTCCAAGTGAGAGACCGTGTGACCTGTGACCTGCTTCAGGTTTCTCCGTTTATGACTTGACTCTATTTTGGACCTTGTGGCTGGACCCCACCCTCCTTTGCTGCCTCTCTCTCCGATGACTTCTTCTCTCTTCCCTGGAGGCAGACGCCTCCGGTTCTTTTCTTCATCATCCTCTTTCTCTGCAGGATTATTTTCTTTTTCATGAGTTTGCTTAAGACGAGTATCCTTATGTTGATGATACGAGGAGAGATGGGCTGACTCCCAGTCTCCGTCTGTCTCCTCATCTCTACATCTGCATACACAACCTCCATGGCCTTTCTTGATGATCCCAGGAACTCAGCATGTCCAGAACCAAGCTGCCTTCTACAGAGTGTCGGCTTAATGACGGTGGGCTGTTGGGGGGGGTGTTCCACACATGCTAGAAGGGGGCGGTGCCGACATGGATGGATGTCTCTAGACTCGTTCTGTGGGGGCCCTCCTTCATCCAGTCTATTTTTGGTAACTTGGTACAGCCATTGGTGATTGGCTGATGAAACATTTTAGGTGATATAGAATTTCTTGGAGAAGATATGAATTTGGTGTCAACATACCTTATATACAAACAGAGATATGATAAATGGTGGTATAAAAGGTGTATTAAGAATCATATGCAAAAATAAATAAGAGCTCATATATAATGGCATAATTTTTGTGAACATACTTTATATGCAGAGTTATAAAAAATGTGCTGTGAGTGGATAATTATGAATGTAATGCACTCCACTATTGTCATGTATGTAAGAAATAAATAAAAAAGAAAGAAAGAAAGAAAAAGAAAGAATTTCTAGGAGATAGCTAATATGGTAGATAACTAATTGTCCAATTCTAACAAGATCAAGTTTAATGGGAACAAATATGAAGTTTGCTTTCTGTGTCCCCAAAGCCAATCATACAAGTAGAGAATAGAATAGGAGAAATCTAGCAGAACCCATGTCAGATGTGAGAAGTGGGTAGTGTCTGCCTTTGGTTGACTGGAAGTTTGATTGAGTCGGCCAAGCGAGGCATCTGTCTCTGGAGCTCGTCCATCCTGGGCTTACACTCTGTCTATCCAAGTTCAAGGGAAGCCGGCTCCAGGTATCAGGGGAAGAATGGATTCACAGCATTTCCTGTGACCTCCAGGTGAACAAAGAAACGGGAATATTTAGGCTCTCAGAGAAACTTTTTGAGCCAAGATGAGTAGCAGGAGTCATGTCTGGTCACCGAGAGTGACCGCTCCTAGCCTACTGGATAAAGTTGATAAAGCATTAGGAGATGTGTCTGGGAACAGGGTGGGTAAACGTGGACCAGGGGGCCGGGAGATGGGAGGGCTAGCCCTGAGCCCCATCACTGGCCTGCAGTGACTCCCGCCAACTCTGACGCTCTCCACCATCACCTCTTAACACCACAATAGTTAAAATATAATTGGCACTTTAGGTCCCCGAAGGCCGGAAACACTAAAGTGGGGACGTCGGCAGAGGAGAGAGGGGGAGGAACTGCAGTGGAATCCGATCACACGTCTGGGTGGAAACCTCATGAGTTTCTTTGTTGGGAGCTGATCGTGAGGGACCTGGCTCCACCCGAGTCTGTGCTGCTTTTGCCTTGAGCACATTCCTGAGTACAATGGGTACAATGATGGGATAGCCACCTGACCTTCCTAGCAAGAAAGGGCCAGTGGTGGTTCTACTGTTTAGATGGGGAACTCAGGAGAGAGGGAGCTAACAACTGTGCCCAAGGTTACTGGAAGGCGATAAGTGCGCTGCTTCGGACTCTCAGCTCCCAGAGTCTAGACGGTTGGGCTGGTCAAGAGGAGGAGCGGGAGGGGCTGGGGCGGGTTGAGCAAAACGCCATCAACTGGGCTCTGTACACTGAGCTCCAAGCCTGTGGGTTACTGCTCTTAAGGCAGAAGGCAACTTCCCGGTAGGCAGGCATCTTCTGGCTGGACCCGGCAGGATTGTGTGACCCGGGATGGCTTTCCACAGTTTCTAGGGCTTGAACAGCTGGACAGCTGGGACTGCCACTGCTTCCTGCTCATGGAGGTGACCTTGGAGCCAGCAGCTTGCATCAACTGCAGCCAAAACAGCTCAAGGAGACTGGCTTCTCTCAGGCCCCAGGTGGGGAGTGTGTGGGATCCCAGGAGCAGCTAGTCCTCTCACAGTCCTGGAGACTTAAAGTCCAAGATCAAGGTGCCTTGAGGGTCCCACAGCCTCTGGAGGCTCCAGAGGAAGGTCCTTCCTTGCCTGTGGAGGCTTCGGGTGGGTGCACCAGTCCTTGGCATTTCTCGGCTTGTAGAAGTGTTGCACCAGCTTCTACTTCTGCTGTCACATGTCCCCCAACCCCCGAGCCTCTGTCTCTGAGTTTCTTGGTCTTTACTTTCCTTGTAAGGACACCAGTCATTGGATTTAGGGTCAACAAGGTCCTGAATATAATTTGTGAGATCAGGCAATGGGGCGGCAACCAAAGGAGGCAGATTTAAAAAGACCGCCGAAGGAGGCTTTATTGAGGCTCACGGAACTCCATCAGACAGAGAGGACAGGAGGTGGGTCTGAGGAGAAACCGCGTGGGAGCTCAACTGGACTGGACTTTTATGGGGCTTTGGCGGGAAGGGAAGGGCTTGGGCAGGAAAAGGTGTTTTTAGAGTTCCTTGTCCTGCTGGAATAGGTGGGGGAACTGGCTGAGATCCAGGGTTGGCCAGAAGGCCCTGTTGATTGACAGGTGTTAGCCAGGAGATCCTGCTGATTGACAGGCGTTTCCATCTGTGCCTGATTGATGTTTCTTTTCTTTTTTAAAAATTTTTATTTATTTTTTATTTGTTTTACTTAGTTACACATGACCGTACAGTGATTTTGACATATCATACATTTGAATCAGATGGGATATAATTTCTATTTTTTCTGATTATACAGGTTGCAGGATCACATTGGTCATGCATTCACACGTGTACACACAGTAATAATAATAATGTCTGTTTCATTCTACTATCCTTCCTATCCCCCCAACCCCTCCTTTCCCCTCCCATCACTTCTCTCTACCTAATCTAGGTAATCTAGGGTAATGCTATTCTTTTTTTTCTCTCTCACATCTTCATACATGTATTTTGTATCACAATGAGGGTCTCCTTCCACCATCCATGCAATTTCCTTTCTCCCTTCCTTTCCCTCCCATGCCTCTTCCCTATGTAGAGGTAATCTTCTTCCCATGCTCTTCCTCTTTCCCATTTTGAGTCACTTCCCTTATATCAGAGAAGACATTAGGGATTTGTCTTTTTGGGATTAGCTAACTTCACTTAGCATAAACTGCTCTAATGCCACCCATTTCCCTGCAAATGCCATGATCTTATTATTTTTTAGTGCTGAGTATTATTCCATTGTGTATAAATGCCACTTCTTTTATCCATTCATCCATTGAAGGGCATCTCGGTTGGCTCCACAGTCTAGCTATTGTGAATTGTGCTGCTATAAACATTGATGTGGCTGTGTCCCTGTAGTATGCTGTTTTTAGGTCCTTTGGATATAGTCCGAGAAGAGGAATAGCTGGGTCAAATGGTGGTTCCATTCCCAGCTTTCCAAGGAATCTTTATACTGCTTTTCATATTGGCTGCACTAATTTGCACTCCCACCAGCAGTTTATGAATGTGCCTTTTCCCCCCAAATCCTCGCCAACACTTGTTGTTTGTCTTCATCATGGCTGCCACTCTTACTGGAGTGAGATGGTATCTTAGAGAAGTTTTAATTTGCATTTCTCTGATTGCTAGAGATGATGAGCATTTTTTTTTGTATATTTGTTGATTGATTGTAAATCCTCTTCTGAGAAGTGTCTTGGCCCATTTGTTGATTGGGTTATTTCTTTTTTTGGTGTATAGCTTTTTGAGTTCTTTGTATACCCTAGAGATTAGAGCTCTACCTGATGTGAGGGGTAAAAATTTGTTCGAAGAAATTGAAACAAAAGAAACAATTGAAAAAATAGACAAAACTAAAAATTGGTTCTTTGAAAAAATAAATAAGATCAACAGACCCTTAGCCATGCTAATAAAGAGAAGAAGAGAGAGAACCCAAGTTACTAGCATACGGCATGAAAAAGGCAAAATCACAACAGACACTACAGAAATACAGAAGATAATTAGAAATAATTTTGAAACCTTATACTCCAATAAAATAAAAGATAGTGAAGGCATCGATAAATTCCTTAAGTCATATAATCTGCCCAGATTGAGTCAGGAAGATACACATAACTTAAACAGACCAATATCAAGTGAGGAAATAGAAGACGCCATCAAAAGATCACCAACCAAGAAAAATCCAGGACCAGACGGATATAGAGCCGAGTTCTATAAGACCTTTAAAGAAGAACTAATACCAATACTCTCCAATCTATTTCAGGAAATAGAAAAAGAGGGAGTACTTCCAAGTTCATTCTACAAGGCCTACATTGCCCTGATTGATGTTTCTTTCCTGTGAGGGCTGCTTTGTCCTAAGTTAGCACCACCGACCTGACATAATTATCTTCGCCTGATGACATCTACAAGGACCTATTTCCAAATAAGGTCACACTTTTACACACGGGGCAGAGTGGGTGTTGGGACTTCAACATGTCCTTTTGGAGAACAGAATTCAACTCCTAATAGTGAAGAAAAAAGGGAAGTTTCTGTATATTCATGTCAGCCAACTTACTGTGTTCACACTCCCAGTCTTGAGAGTTTTTGCAGGAAAAAACCTCTTTTCTGAATCCCAAAACAAAGTTTTTTGCATCTCATTCAAAACCTGGGCACACAGGTTAAAGTCTCTGTGCTCACCCTGCCCTATCCCTCCTCAGTTCTATCTGGAGAGCCTCACTTAATCACGTCTGCAAGGTCCTCTTTGTCTCCTAATGTGACCTATTCACAGGCCAGGGAGTGGGCATGGGGCTGCGGGGGTGGTGTTCCTGTCCATCCATACAGGGCATCTGAGTGGAGCCGCACTGGATGGCAGCGGGCAGTGCCCAGCAGGAGGCCCTCCCATGGTGGACTACGCAAACCTAAACCAGGGTTTCTGTAAGTCGACTGCTCTCCAGGCCCCTAGCAGGGGGATGTTAGTAGGAACATGGTGAGTTTCCTGTCTGGGAGCCAGGCCCTGGCTGTGACTCTGGAGCCAGGGCCCAGCGTGGGGCAGAGCGGGTGCAGGGGAAAGCAGCCGTGGCAGAGCCGAGCTCCCCAGTGCAGCAGTGAGGGAGGAGGAAGCCCAAGGGCAGTGTGAGCAAAGGGAGAGGAGTCAGGCAGCGAGGCTGAGCGTGGGGACCGAGGGGCGGGTCTGGAGAGGCCGATGAGTATAGTGGGAGCTTGCCCGACCTGGACCATCAGTGGTCTGGCCCTGTGGCAACTGCTGTGCTTTACTGTATCTGTGTCACACAATCACTTCATGATGTAGGTTTTGTGAACATCCTCATTCCACAGATGGAGAAACTGAGGCAGAGAGCTAAGAACAAACGTGCAAAGATCGAGAGCCGGCAGGTGGCAGGGTCAGGGTTTAACTGGGGGCAGTTCAGCAGGGGGTGTGCGACGGACCCCTTAGCATGCCTCAGGCATGCTTCTGATGCCCTGGATGTCTATGCAGTGCCTGCGGCTTTGCCCATGGACTGGGGGACTGCACCCAAGCTGCTGGCTAGCACTAAATCCTAAACTGCTGACTTGACCAGACTCGGGTTCCTGAGAATAATTTGGTTTGTATCATGACGGTTCTTTTGCCCTTGTTATTTTCCACTGGCAATATGTCTCCCACAGTGTAATTCACAGCTCTGATAAATCGATGGCTTCTAAATGAAGCGCAGTCCAGGCTGGCTTTATGAATTCTGCAGAGCAGCCCACTGCATTTTGGCAAGAGCACCCAACTGGGGTGAGCCCTGTATTAGCATTTTAATTGCAGGCTGATGGCTTTCCTATTGCAAGACTCAGCCCACGAATGTACAGCAAGCAAGTTTCAAGTAGTTCTTATCCTGTGATTTACGGGGCCTATAAAAACCGTCTCCCTGTAGCACTTGGGAAGTAATATCCTTAATGTACTAAAAGCAATATAGCACATTAAAGGAAAATAATGGCCTTTGCTAAGATGTGGGCATCCAGGGTCCCAGGAAAAATTCCTGTTTGAATGATAGTAAATTATCCTGGGCAGGTTCTTATGGAAACAGAATAGAAAAGACAGAAAACCAGGGGTCCTCTAAATTCCATGCTGGGCTTTCCCTTCTGAGTGTGGGATATCGCTGTGGGCTCTTTCCCTGGCCCTCCTTTACTTGGTGGTGGGAGCCAGCTCATAGAACTGACATGTCGTGGAGTTGTGTGAGCTCCATGGATATTTTGGCTATTAATCCCTTATCAGATCTGTGGCTTACAAACATTTTCTCCCACTCCATAGGTCACCTTTCTATTCTGTTGATTTTTTCTTTCACTGTTCAGAAGCTTCTAAATCTGATATAGTCCTGCTCGTTTATTTTTTCTTTTTCTGATATGATACCTTATGCTTTTGGTATCATATCAGAAGGATCAAATAAGTCAATTAACAAAGGGCCTCAATATACATTTTCCCAAAGGAGATAAATGAATGGTCAGGGTGGCCAAGGCACATGAAAACCCACTCAACATCGCTGTGACAGGGGCAGTGCACAGTGAAATCTCAACTGGCACCTGTTCAGATGACTTCCACCAGAGACAAAAGGCAACAATGTCAGCTGGGATGTGCAGAGAGAGTCCCTGTGCACCGTCACGTGCACGTGAGTCAGTACAGCCATCATGGAAAGCAGCAGGAGATGCCCCAAGAAACTAAAACTTAGGGTCATCATCTTGTTACAGGGCTGGGCCTTCCGGGAAACTGAGGCTTCACAAAGGCCCCCCTTCAAACCCCCATACTTGAGATTAAATCAGAAAGATTTCAGCTTGACTTTAGAAGGGATGGGGAAGGGCAAAGAGGACACTCTCAAGGGAGGGAGTGGGTCATCTCTGAGAGGAGAGGGAGAGCGTCCCTCTTCCGCCCTCTTTTATTGGAGTCCCAGGAAGTTCTCAGAGGATCTGGCCTAGGCCCACCGCTTGACTTCTGACTGACGGCAAGAGGACATCAGACTTTCAAGTCCCCACTGCCGTGACAACTCTAGGTCTCTTTGGCCCATGCTGACCAGTTCTAACTGGAAACCATTCTTACAGATTGTGTGGTTGGAGATTATCCTTATCTCCCTGAGTTCTGGGATTTGGTCTGTGGAATGGTCACCAAAGTCCCCCCATCCAGGGGACTTGTGTTCTTCTTATCAACATTTTATATCTGCATGTCTCCTGTAGATGGCAGGTAGTTTGTTGGGGACTGTCATATACCCTGTGGACTTGAGTCAGGCCGGGCTGCAGGTAAAGGGCTTTCTAAAAGAGGAAGCATGGGGGATGGTCAGCCCAGTCGGCCCAGTTCATAGAACACTCCTCACCTCGTGTTCCCACACTCACGTCTGACTGTCCCCTGTCAGAATCATTCAATTTCTTTTGTAGTTACATTTAAAAACTACATATTTTGTCAATGGTTTTCAGAACAAAATTTACCAAAATTTCATTTATTAAAATAGTTTTTGCTATCAGCACACTACTTTTGTTTGTAGGCAACACTTTAAGTAGCAGCTTTTCATAGTTGGAGGCAGCAGAAGTGGACGGAAACGCAGCACTTATGATCTAAGAGCACGCGTCCTGCCTTCTGTCCTCAGATCTTGAGTGGAGTTGTTCTGGCCAAAGACACTCTGCCGCAGGGGAGGGGGCTGGGCAAGGGCCACACAGTCCTCCCTGGCTCACTCGGAGACACTGGGCCTCCCCATGCCACTTGGAGTTACTGAGGCCTCTCTCTGGCTGGATGCTTTCTGCACCATTGGATTCCGTGGGTCCCAGACTTCTTATTCTTTCTGGAGGGAGTGTAACCACGTCAACTATTCCAGCAACGGCAATGCCTCTTTTCTTTATTTTTAAGGCTAAAAAGAGGACCAGATTTCCAGGTCCTCTTTCCTGCAGACTTTTGACTTCTTCAAATTTTGAGGCTTCCTGGCACAACTGGAATAATATCTTGGTCTGCCTGGGAGCCGGCACTTGCCAGGGATTGGTCCTAATGTAAACCTTTATTGCCACTCCCAAAGTACCTGTTGATCCCTAAGGACCCATCTGCAGGTCTAGTGCATGACTTGGTACTCATGCTAAACTGAAATGAGGAGTGAGGAGAGGATTCTGCACATTTTGTGTCAGAAGTGTGTACCACACGTAGACACATGTGGACATGCATGTGGATATTATCTTTAAAAGTCCTCTATTTCTCTTTGAAAACACTAAGAAGAGGTTGAGGAGTTGACCAAAGGAAGAGATAGTAATTCTATATAAATCAATCTTCTAAATTTAGAATTTTTCTCAAATCACAAGCAACATTTCTATAATAATATACTATTGGTACTTGTTGTTGGGGCTCAAAAAATAACACCCCGAGGTGAAGCCTCAGAAGCAAAGTCTCCTTGGACCTTCTCTTACGTCCCTGTCTCTCACCTCTCCACCTCCCCAGAAGCAGGTCACAGTAACTAGAAGTCTCTTCTTCAAGGCTGATCAAAGAAATCACTCCCTTCCCCTAAAGACAATCATAAAACCTCAAAAGATGACTCTAACTTCCACCTTTCTGTGTCAGGTATAGGTAAGTTAGCCTCAGGGAAATCCTTTGATCTACATTGTTTGATTGTAGGTCATTAAACCCCTTTCCAGAAAGTTCCATGCCCAGAAGGAAGCCAGCCTCCATGGACAGGCCAAGAAGGGTCTGAGCAGGCAGGCTCGCTGGGTTTCCTCTCCTGTCTTTCCTCCTGGGTATTACTGTTGCTTCTGGCTGTCCATCATATCAATGAGCCTGACTATAAAAACTGAAAGTTCATGGGGTCTGGGGGTCTTCATTCTGAAGGCTCCCATGATTGTAAAGCAATGATCAAATGAGTTTGTTCACTTTCCTCTTGCCGCCCTGTCTCTTGTTTGAGAGGTTCAACCTTGACCCTTGGTGATGGGCAGGAAGGAACCACTTCCTTTCCCATCCCTTCCCTGTGGGTGTTAAATTGTCAACCCAGCCCCATATTCACGCTCTTGCTATCCATCGTTGGTGGCTTAATTGGAGCTATCCTATTTCTTAAGAACTTTTCTTCAAAGACACTAAAACTCATTAACTTTCCATGCTCCTGGCTAAAGGGATTAAGGAGAGAGATTGGGAGTAGTTTAGTGATAAAAGAAAAGTAGAAACTTACCGTGTTTATTATCTATTTGGGTGGGAGACACACCCAAAGGGGAAGAAAAATGTGTATTTAGCAGAACTTGTTGAAGATTTGTGCACTGGTAGCTGTAGTCCTTGGGCTTCTGTGATGAGAACATGTGTAATAGATAAGTAAATTATTTATAAATAATTTTTCTATAGATATCTAGATGTGTATATATGAACGGCAGAAGATAACCCAAATGGTTGAATGACACCTAGTCCAAAGAGCAAAAAACTATTGTTTTAGTCAGCTCTTTCACTGTTGTGACCAAAAGATCCAACAAGAGCAATTTTAGAGGAGGAACAATTTCATGCTCACA
The DNA here is from genome assembly GCF_045843805.1 of Urocitellus parryii. NCBI lineage: Eukaryota > Metazoa > Chordata > Mammalia > Rodentia > Sciuridae > Urocitellus > Urocitellus parryii. Next base: position 88,552,206 of record NC_135537.1, on the reverse strand, counting down.
GTTTCAGAGGTCTCAGTGTGTAGGTGGCTGACTCCATTGCTCTGGGCCTGGGGTGAGGCAGGGCATATGGCAGAGGGTGTGGTGGAGGGCAACAGCAGATAAAGTGCTCCCGTCTTCAGGGGTGAAATATAGACCTCAAAGTCTCACTCCCAATCACACACAGTCACACTATACTTGACCACATTAACACCCAGTTAATTCCTAACAGTGCATTAATTCACTGATTAGGTTAAGGCTCCTATAATCCAATCATTTCACCTCTGAACCTGAAGTGGCCCCCCTCTCTCCACGGAAAAAGTCTTACATGGGCTTCTCCAGAAATCCTCACCATGGCTGATTTTGGGACCATCAGCCAAAGAGTCTCTGCAAAAGAGTCCATTGTAGATAAACTTCCTATTTTCCTGTTGCCCTGTTTACTTGGCCACTGGCTGGGAAGATACCAGCACTTCAGGTGCTGGACACCCCCTTACTAGTTTTTTGCAAATGTATCCACTATAGTAGTTTGTAGAAATGTGTAAACAGGCCTTTGGCCTTGAGCTGGGCTTTGCAGAGATGTCTACGTTTTAAGATAAGTTACAAATGGGCTCCATGGTAACAGCTGGGGGGGTGGGGGGGGAAGAAGGGGAAAAGAAGCTCTCCCCTTCTCAGGTGTTGTCCTTGAAGGGTTAACTTGCCCAGAACAGTGAAAGAAAAAGCTGCTTTATGTGAACTTCTGCAGACTGGGAACTTCTGAGCCCCTCCCCTTACATGCTGAGTATAAAACTCTGAAACTCCCTGAACTCAGGGTTCAGGGGATTGATGATTACAGCAAAAGCTGTGCCCTCTGAACCTGGCTGCAGCCAAATAAAACTGTTTCCTGTGTGTCTTCGGTGCCTTGTCTCGACTGTCCCTGTAACACACCTTTTTGCATTATCTCGCACATGAGCTTTTGAGGGACACTTCATATCTAAACCATAACATTCTGCCCTTGGACCCCCAAATGTGTGCCCCTCTCACAATGAAAGATACATTTAGTCCATCTGCAAGACTCCCCATCCTCTCAACAGTCTTAACAGTGCCCAAGAGTCCAAGGCCAAAGTGTCCACTGAGACTCAGGGCACACTCTTGGGGAGTCCCTGTAAAAGTCCAGAGCAAGTTACTTGTATCCGAGGAAGCATTCCGTTCCCCTAGGGAGAAACAGAGGCCAGAGAGGAGGGACAGGTCAAAGCAACACTGAAATACAGCAGGGCAAACAAGTTCTGTAGCATTTAGAGCCATTAGAGGGCGGGTGTGATGCCAGCCCTGGGCTTGGTGGGCGGCAGCCCCTAGCCTCTCTTGGTTTTCCTCTGCTGGATTCCTGCAGTGTCCTCAGCAGATGTTCCAGGTACTGGCAGCTCCTCTTCTGGGGGTCTCCACAGCAGCTCTGGATTCCTCCTCCCACCTCCACACAGCCCACTCTCAGGAGCAGCCTGCAGGGTGCCACCCTGCTGCACTTCACACGGCTTTTTAGGCTGTCCTTTGAAACCTGGAGGAAGCCTCCATGACCCCCAAACTTGGGCATCCTGCAGTCTTGCAGAACCAGCACCACATGGCTGATGCCAAGGTCTGCCACCATCTAGACCGATAACCAAACCTCCTGGGGTCATAGATGCTGAGGCCTCTGAGTACCTTGGTGGCCCCCTGGAAGTTGTAAGCAGGGTGTTCCACGGGTCTCTGATGAAGGAGTTTTACTTTAACACCCTTAAGCTTGAGATGGGTGTGGACTTGCCAGTTCCCCAGATGCCCTTAACCATCTTTCCTATAGGCTCTGGGTAAAGTCTTTAGCATCTCTTTGTGGCTATAACGTCTTTAACAAACACACCTTGCTTAGCTCCAGTTTTCATCACAGCTGTGTGGCCAAAATGCATTTTTCAAATCTTTCTGCTTTGGTCTCCTCTTCATGATCAGAGGAAACTTGGATACAAGATGCCAGCAATCATCCATGCTAACTGCCTGAATGTTATGCTGCCTAGAAATTTCTTTTGCCAGATTAAGAAGTCCATTACATTTAAATTCATTCTCACAGAAACTCGCAGGACATGGGGAAAATGTAGATGACTTCTTAGCCAGAAGATAACACAAATGACCTCTAGTCCAGTTAACGACAGAGTCCTCCATTTCCTCTGAATCACCGTGAGCCCTGTTTTATGGTCCATAGTCCTACTGACATCTGGTCTTCTGGGCTCCCACCAGAATTGCCTGTTAAGCTCCACTTACAGCATTGCAAGGGCCTTGAAGGCCACAGTAAGAGCCCAGTGGTGACATGGCAAAAGTCAGTCATGGGCTTAGAAAATCATATTGGGAAGATGAATCAGAAGGAAGGTCTAGCGGAGCTGAGAGTTGGAGACTGAGAAGAGGACAAGCAGGTCTCAGTGACTCTGTCCCATCTGCGGGACTTGGAGCCTAGATTGGGTTATTCCCCATCACGGTCGGGGAGGGGTGGTGACTTGAACAACACAGTACCATCCCAGCAGCAGTGGCCAGGGCAGTTGCCAACCCCATTCTTCAACGTCTGTGGACTTACTGCCAGTCTGACAGGGTCCTGGACAAGGTCACGAGAAAACAGCATCTGCCCAATGAGCTGCCGAGGCACAGTATCTATTATTGTGGTTGACAAAATAAATCTGCCTTTATGGCCTATTTGCTTTCCAAGGTGGAAGCTCTTGGAGATTACATTTGGCTCCATTTTTCTGTCAACCTTTAAACAGTGATGCATGAGTGCTCCTGGGATTGGTGCTTTCCATATCAGATCTCTGGTTCTGGTGAGTCCATCCATCCATCAGCCGTCTGTCACGCCCAGCTCGGGACAGTGCTGTACTTTGGGGACATTTGCTGATCGCTAACCAGGGTGGTGCGGCCAGGCCAGTGGGTAATGGGGTCTGCTCTGGTTAGGGGCTTGCCTGTTCTTTCAGGTCCTCTAGCCAGGGTACGTGTTGTGTTCCGTCTCCAGCGCTGTGATGACATACCTGGGCTCATAAAGTTTCAGGCAGGGGTACCTATTTTGCTCTTGGCTTGAGAGGGTCTATGGTCCTGTGGCCTGTTTCTCTGGGCCTGTGGTGGACAGAGCCAGGGCTGGCATGCAGGGTCACCCACGACCTGCTTCCTCCCATGGGCCCCACTCCTACACGTCCCACTCCTCCCGGTAGTGCCACAAGCTGGGGACCATGCCTCCAATGCTTGAACCTTTGGGGACATGTATGTCTGTAAAGACTCAGGTCCAAGCCAGGTGTGGTGGCTCATGCCTATCACCCCAGCAGCTGGGGAGGCTGAGGCAGGAGGACTGTGAGTTCAAAGCCAGCCTGAGCAACTCAGCAAGGCCCTAAGCACTTCAGTGAGACCCTGTCTGTAAATAAAATATGAAACAGGGCTGGCGATGCGGCTCAGTGGTTGAGTGTCCCTTGTAAGGGTCTGGCGAACGTCGGAGGAAGAGATCACCAAGAGACCAACTCATGCAACCGCAGAAGGGCGTTTATTGAGAATCCAGTGCACTGGGGCTCCGTGCTCACTCAACAAGGGAGAGCGGCCCAGAGCCCCGAGCAGGGGTTGAGCAGTGCTTAAGTACACTTTTTGGGGAGGGCAGGAACTTTACATACATCATGATCCCCTTTAACAAATCATCATACACCACGGGAAAATCAAACAACAACTCTCAAACATGATTAGCACATTCATTGGTGGGAACAGGTCGGGTGGGAGTGATAGGTCAATCCTAAGGAGGGGATACATTCAAACTGATTGGTTTGGGCCCTGAATGCCTACGTGCCAAGCTGCACAGGGTCCTAGGTTATTAAACAACTAAATGGTCAGGGGGAATATCTACTGGGCAGTCCTGGGAATTGTCCTAAGAGCTACAGGAATTTCAGGTTTTTGGGTGTAGCATAGGAACTTAACAATACCTGGTCCTTTACATTTTAACTCAGGCTCTGCAGCTTAGAAACTTTACAATACCCGGTCTTTTACACTTTAACTTCAATTTCTTTTACTCTTACACCCCTGAGTTCAATTCCTGGTACAAAAAAAAAAAAATAGCTCACATCTCATTCCCTCCCCTCTTTCTGTCCCTCCCTCCCCCATCCTTCTCCTTCTGCAAACTCTCCTTGAGCTTCTCCTGGTTTCCAAGAACAAGGAAGGGCCTGGCCTCTCCAAGCCCATTCAGCCAGCCGGGAGCTGTGGTGCAGAGCCGACCGGACCTGCCAGCTGTGTCTTGTAGCTTTAGACTTTGTTTCCCTCCAGACTGTAAGAATTCAGTCTCACTACTATGGGACGTTTCAGCTTTCCACGGTCACTTCCTGCGTCTCCTTGGAGGTTCCTGGGGGTCATCCTAACTGCTAGGTGGCCAGCGGCCCAGTTTCCCTCTCGTTCTGAGATCCACTGGCCCCTGGGTGAGCACAGCCATGTGCCAGGCGCCGGCTGGGAGTCGAACATGCTGCAAAAATTCCCGTGGGCCTGCCGCTCACCCTCCGAGGGAGGGACGATGCCGGCTAGGAAGTGAGTTTTCTGGCATAAGTAACGGGGTTCCCACGGTGAGAGAAGCCGTGTGGAAACGGGAGGCAGGGGCAGGGTGAGTTTCAGTAGCTGGCTGCAGCTGAGAAGGGATTTCAGGTGTGCACAGTGGGGCCCCTAAGTCCTCCTTAGCTCCGCTGTCCCTTTTCCTAGGAGGTGGGAGCCAGTCCTGCTGTTGGGCAGCCCCTGCCACCTCAGGGTATTCTGAGGGCCACATGCAGGAGGGTGAAGAAGAACCAGCTAGGCCAAAGCCACTGGTCACTGTCCTGCAGGACCTTGGGACAGTGTGCACCTACCTGGACCTCTTGTGTGGACTCGGCCTCCTCTTCCACGAAGTCACCCGGACCTGGTGGCCTCTCTGCTCTCCATTCTCCCTGCTCTGAGATCAATCAGAGCCATGCTTAGACAGTATGTGCACCACCACCCTGTGCTGTGTGCCTCTGCTCCCTGGTGGCAGGGCTCTTTCTGATGTCTCTTTTCTGTCCCTCAGCTGCTGCACAGTGGGCCTGCTCAGGGACATTGTATCAGCAAGGGCTGGAGGAGTCAAGGATCTTGAGGGAAATGAAGGGACCAGTTCTGCCTTAGGATACAGACGTGGCATTTTAAAGGGGAGTCGGGAAAGGCTGCAGTGGGTGGTGAGTGTCAGGTCGGGCTCATCCTGGGTGTCAGTCCTCAAAATGCAAACGTCACTCAGGAGCCTCCTCAGAGCCTGTGACGTCTGAGAGAGGAAGTGGGGTGGAGAAGGGGTGGTGGTCTGGAAAGCGAAGCATCTCACTGGGGTGGGAGGATGCTACTCAGACCCACCAGAGTCCCTGGGCTTCTGCCTTGACCCAGAGACTGGCTGAGTGTCTTCACAACATCTGGTTTAATTCACATGACAGCCCATGAGATCCGTGGTCCAGGCTTGGAGATGAGGACTGACATCACCACCTTCAGTCCACTGGCTAACTAGGGGCAGAGCCTTGACAGCACCGGGGCACCCTGCGCTCCACACTGCCTTCCTTCCGACTGTGTCCCCTGGGCGTCAGCCCATGCACTAGGCTCTCAGTCATGAACTATATTATATTTTATTTTTTGTACCAGGGATTGAACCCAGGGGTGCTTAACCACTGAGCCACATCCCCAGACCCTTTTATTTTTTGAGACAGGGTCTCATGGGTTGCTTGGGGCCTCACTAAGTTGCTGAGGCTGGCTTTGAACTCGCGATCCTCCTGCCTCAGCCTCCTGAGTTGCTGGGATTACAGGCGTGCACCACCATGCTTGGTTCATTTCTTTTTTTTTAACTGAGTTTTTACTGATGTGCTCTACAACCACGGGTTCGCTGGCAAACCCGTGCCAGGCTGTGTACCTTGGCATAGTGTTGCCTGGGGGGAGTGGCTAGCCTTGAATGGACAGATGCTCGAATGATTAATTGCACACAGAAATTTGGCTTGAATGTTCCAATCCCTCCGGTGGGTCATGATGAACACCAGAAAGCAGACCTCCTCTTATGTTCTGTCCTCTTCTCTGAAAACTCCCCGTCTTCCCTGGAACATTTTACACCAGAAAGGAGGTGAGCGCCTCGTGTTGGGATGGGAGGTACTGCCAGTGGCCTTTGCTGCTACCCTCTGGAGCTGCAGCGTAGAATGGAAAGCAATTCCCTCAGCAGAGACGAGGCCTGTGGTGCTGTTTCACACATGATTGGAAAGACGCTCCTCATGTGATGCAGGCTGCACCAAACTGAAGGTTTGCTCGCAGCTTTCATGAATGTGCATATCAGGAAACCCAGGTCCTTGTCACGATGCACCCACTCTCTCCACTATCTCCCCCGAGCACCCCCGACTACCCCACAAGAGGACTGCTGTTCTTCTCTTTCACCTTGGATGGATCATAGCTGCAGCAGGGAGTCATCCAAGTGGAGTGGTGGCTCCTGGGTGCCTGGCCCTGCTCAGTGATGTTTGGGAGGTCCCCTTGCTGCACAGGCCTGCTCTGTCTCCTGGTGACCACGTGTGTCCCAGTGTATGAATGCCATGTCCATGCGTCTTCCTGTTGATGCTCATTTGACTTACTTATTTGTGTCTTTTACTGTGTCCTCTGTGTTCTGCTTCCTGCTCTGTGGAGTCCTTCCCACAGGATGAGTTTCACCTGTTCAGATGACTTCATGCTGCGCCCTTGGTCTTGTAGGACCTTGTTTCTTGGAAAGCCACATGGAAGGACCATATTCCTTTTTCCAGCTCCACTGCTCACCATGGAACAGAATTTAGTTTCTTGTGCTTATCTTTGTCCCTCCCTGACTTGGCCTGGTAGCTTTAGCCGACGTTCTTTGAATCACAGCTGTGATAACCAAGGCTCTTTCCCTGTCTCCTACCTCCTCCCCTCCTGCTCCCCCTTTCTCCTGTGTGTTGCCAAATCACACAACATTTGCGTTGGGCTCTGTCCCTGACCCTTGTCTGCTTTGGACTTTTTTCTGCTGTTAAGTGTAGCTAAGCCCTTCCTTAGTCCATTTGGTTGAGTTTTCCTACCTTCTGAAGGTGACCTGAATTCCAAATTCCAGTAGTTGCTCCAAGAAAGATTCATAAAAGCAATTTTATTTGAATTCTTTCCAGTTAAGAACCTTTTCTGTAGCCTTTGTAAATGTAGGGCCACTTGGCTGGATATAGAATATTTCCTAACTCCCTGTTAAGGACTTTCCGTATCTCGTGATAGTCTCCTGGCTTTGAACCTTGCTGAGCAAGCCTGTCTCTCCCGGTCACATGTGCGTTGTCATTTTTTTTTTTTTTTTTGACTGACTTCACAAAGACTCCTCTATCCTCTTTGTGTCTATGGAGTTCACTAATTCTAATACCATACATCACAGGTTCAAAAATTACAGGCTAATTTTCCCTGGGACAGTGTATTTCTTCATTTCAAGAAAGAGTTTTAAATTATGTATTCATTTTGTTCTGTGGTTTCATTAAAAAAATCCAATGCTCACATGTCGGTTCACTTCGGCTGTTTTCTGCACACGGTGCGTCCTCTCTGGCCTTCTTACATCCAGGCTGTGTGTGTTGTCTCCCCGTGTAACCTCTGTCCCCGGTCACTCAGTGGTTATGACCTGTCCATGCCCATGGTCTGCCCAGGCCTGGCTGCGGGCATCTGGTTTCTTCGATGCTCTCAGGAACAGCCAGCCACAGCCGATTTCCCTGGGTGTCACGTCCTCCTTTCTCCTCACTTGCTCTTCCTTGAGTCACTCTGCATCTGTGGAGACTTTTGCTTTGCAGAGGGAATCTGTAAGGTGAAAGTCCACCTGGAACCCGAACTCCCGTTTCCAAGTTTCATGGCAACGTGTCCCTGTTAGTGGGCTTTTCTGTTAGTACATTCGGTTGCTCTTTTCTTATCTGTTTCTTACACTTTTCTTGTTTGAATAGTTGTGTATTAGTTGTCATTAAACGAGTGACACTTTACTAGGAGCATGTGGTTTCTTCTAGACTCTTCTGTGGCCACAGAGGCAACAGGTCTGCTAAGAAGCTTTGACCTTAGTAGGAGCCAATCAATCTGAGCTGTGGGTGGAGTAAGTTCTGGCAAAGCTCCTGATACAAGCGCGGTGCTCAGGAGGAGGCAGCTGGCCCTGGTTTTCAGAAGCTGAACTGGAGCCTCTTTCTGGGTGGGTGATTTACCCTCAGGAATAAAAAATCCAATGACAACATTGCTTACAATATAGATGGGAGTATTTTACACTCCAAAACCCCCTCTAAAGTGTTTTAGTAAGAGATGGCTCTAAAACACTTTCCTTCCCTGTTTTCCACCCTAATTATTAAAAATATAAAAGTGGTTAAAATCCGCCTCCTATCTATGGGGAGACCCAGAGGGGAGGAGCCGGAGGGAAAGTGGAGAGGAAGAGAGGGGGAGGGGGGAGGGTGGAGTGGCTGGAGGTGGCCATGGCCCTCTACGTCCTCTGGTGGAGGTCCTCAGAGAGCGGGAATATCTGGAGGAGGACTCTGCAGAACTGCGGTGGCCTGCTGTTCCCTGAGAGCCTCTGAGGCTCCCGGCGACTTGTGCCCGTGATTTAGAGAATGGGGAACCCTGGGCCAGGGTGAAGGTGGGGCTCCCCTGCAGTCAAGGGAATGCGGTATGTGGCCTGCCGGGGAGCCCCAAAACTGGATGGGTTTCTGCAGCAAAAGCAGGTGACCTCTGCAGGTCACCTGTGCTGGGCCTCCCCCTCACCTGTGTGACAGGTGAGGATTCCTGGCCTCTTATTTCCACCCAGTTCTAACAATTTTATTTCTCACAAGTCATTTGGAGGACGGATTCTGTCTCCTGGCAGCTGGTCAGTACCTACTGTTACCACCTTTTCAGAGGTGGCTGTCCTGTGGGATGTCAGCTCTGTACAGCCACGAGTCAGACCTGGGAGGGTAGTGACATCATGGCAGGTGACAGGGGGACAGTACCTGGTCTGCTGGTCCAGTTCCTAGGGAGTTTGGTGGGTGACGACCCGTTCTTTCCACCCGCCAGCTCCTGTGATGGAAGTATGGGCTCAGACTCCACGGGGGCCCTTGTGCCCACTTCCTGGTATCACACCCATGTCCCCTGCACCCCACAGGATGATAGCACATCACTCCCGCTCCATGAGGCTGTGACTCCTGTCTTGCTGGCCAACTCTTGACTCAGTCGCTTCCTTGATGGCTTTAAGGGACCAGGGGCCACCTGAGGAGATCTGCACAACAGGGAATTGGGGGTGCCAGCAAGGAGCGAGCTCCAGCCCTCACCTAAGGAGCTGGATCCTGTCACCAGCCATGTGAGCTCAGAAGCAGCCCTCAGATGAGACACCAGCCCTGGGTGACACAGTGATTGCCACCTTTTGAAGCAGAAAACCAGCTAAGTTGTGCTGGGTTCCTGATGATCTGATTGGCAGAAACTGAGATAATAAATGCGTATAATTTTAAACTACTAAATTTGTGATACCTTGACATGTATCACAGGATAATTAAGAGAGAAGGCACCAGAGTTAGCCATCTCCATGGTAAGGGCACCATCCTTCACGATTGCCACAGCTGCTCAAGGTGCTGAAGTCAGTTGTGTGTTTGGGGGCTCCCAGAGTCACCCTCACTTCAGATCAGCTGGCTACAAATTTGAAGTCACCACAATTACTTTTGAGTTCAATATTTCACTAGAAGGACTCCCAGAATCCAGGAAAGCCCTCCACTTACAATCAGTTTTATAGCAAAGGGTTCAAGTTATAGCCACAGGAAGAGATGGGCAGGGAAGCCCAGGGACGTTCGGTCTCCCTCCCGCACTGTGAGCTCTAGTGCCTGGACTTGTGGGGCTTCTTCACCTTGGCGTTGAGGCACTGACTGGTTCATGGGTTACGGGGTTTAGTTGACCTCTGGTGCCCCTTCTCTCCTGGAGACTGATGACGTCTCGTGGCTCAAAGCGCCAACCCTCTAATTAGGCTGGTCTCTCTGGTGCATCCAGCCCCCTCCCTGTGGCCACTGGTGTCACTGTGTTACTGTCCTCTGCTGAATGCCTGGGTAGTGTCAGTCCTCAGGGGTGATTCCCAAGGCTCCCTGGGACCCACGTCACGAGGGAGATTCTAAGGGCTTGGAGACCTGCTCCCAGGAGTGGACAAAAGCCAGCCCTCTCTCTGGGTAAAAGGGATGGATGAGGGGGGACAGAAAGGGTGTGGACTGGTCAGGACCGAGGGTTGGGTCCTGCTGTGAGGGTGGGGCTGGGGGACCTCAGGGAGGCTGAAGCATCTGCAGTGTTGGACTCGGGAAGGAAGGCACAACATTTCAGCCAGGAGGATTTTCAGGAAAAGTGGCCTAAAACCTGAAAATAGGCAAAAACCTGGTTTCCTGCCCTTGGCCTGTCATGCCCAAGCATTTTCAAATGAGCCCACCAGAAGGTCATCTGACTCTCTTGGGTGACGTCGTGTTGGACTGACTGATTAACACCCAGAAGTTTTACAACCCTGTGAAGTGAAAGCTGAACTCGGGCAAACTGAAGAAGTGCTCTGATTTTTGGCTTTTCTCACTAGTAGCAAAGACCCCTCAGAGGCTCTGGTCTGGCTGACTTGATGACCTTCCAAGCTTTCTAACACCCCTCTCGGCTCTGTCCCCTGCTTCCTGTTCCCTCTTTCCTCCCAGAGGCCTTCTCCTGGCCCTTCTTGGCTCCTCACTACCATCTCCCCGTCTTGCAGGCAGTTCCCTCGGGTGACCCTCAGGGTGTCCTGAATGGGAGGCTGTGTGTGCCCAGCCCCAGAGCACAGCAGGCGAATCTGATTTGCACCAGCAGAGCCCAAGGTAAGGCCCAGCTGGGCAGCTGGTCCAGGAGCCCCTGTGTCTTACTCCCTGCAGTGGGCAGTCTGTCTACGTGTCCTGAACTGTCCCTGCAGATCAGGGCAAATAGAAGTACAGGAGGGAGAAGGAAGCCCACACAGGACCTCTGCAATCACATCTGGATCAGGTGCTGGGTTCCAGTCAATATAATGTATGTTTTATTATTAAATAGCCCATTATAATATAATAGGGCAATAAATACTGATGAAAGTGTTCCCGGTGGGTAATTTCTTTTGGAATAATTACTATTTGATTAGGGAATGATTTGGCTTTTAATTTACACCAGCACTTAATGTGTTCCTGTTAACTGAATATTCTCCCCATGGTAAGCGCAGGCCAATCCAGACAGTGATGAATGCCAACACGGAGGGAGCTTCACTTCAGCACAGCTCCTGCGTGGGGACACTCAGTTCTGTGGCCTGCAGATGCCACCTCAGTCCAGGGTGAGCCTTGCTGCTGCTGGGTGCTGCGTGGTGTGGCTGGACCCAGGGTGGAGAGAAGAGGTCCAGGTGGGTGACCCTAGGTGGCTCTGTCTACCTCTTGCCTTTCTTTTTGCATCTATGTTCATCAGGGACATTAGTCTGTGGTTTTCTTTCCTTGGTGAGCCTGGTTTTGGTATTAGGTTGACACTGGCTTCATAGACTGGCTTCATAGGTCTGCTTTCACCTGTGTGATATAAATTAAAGCAGCACAGATAGGGTCACATTAAACCATGTGGCTCTGGAGGGCTGGGCAGCACTCACCATCCAAGGCTCCTTAAGAGCAGGGAAGCAGGTTCCCCAGAGGCCTTCCTGGGCTGGGGCTGGACCATTTAGTTGTCGGGTGGCAGGGGAGGCAGAGAGCGTCACGGGCCAGGGGTTGACTGGGAGCGAAGATCCCTGGGAGCGTCGGCCGTGGCTGTCTATCATCTCCATCTTTCACCAGCAGGAGAGGCTGTAAGGTCCTCCTGGGCTGCAGATGATTCTAAGGCCAGGCTGAGCCTGCAGCCTGGCGCTGCGTGCTCCAGAGAAGCCAGGTTGAGGGTCGGGCTGTGCTGCTGTGCATTCCTGGCACAAATTCTTGCAGGACCTCATTGGCTAAACCCCTATCTTTGCCCACGTGTCCCTGGTGGCTCCAACATGCTGACTGGCTGGCCCCTGCCCCTGGGCCACTGCCTGTGACTTCGGGAGACTTAGCTTGCTGTCAGGTATTGATTTATGATTTTATTAAAATGTGACCAAGGGGTGTACTGGGACAATTAATTGCTCTCACTACTGGCCACCTAAACCTGCCCAGCATCTGCCAACTGTATGGAAAAGACAGATAAATCAGCACTGAGCAGCACTGGATCCCTGGGCCTCAGGGGGTGATCATGCGCCTCTCATGGGGGATGATCCTAGGTAGCCCGGCTCTGCCAGTGCCTGGCGTTGCTCAGCTCAGCCCGAACTAGAGGTTTCCACCTCCCCAATTGAGCTTCCAACCAAGACACAACACTGACTATTCACTACGCAGGACAACAAATGGTAGACTCTTAAAAGAAATCTTTCTTTAGCTAAAACTTCAAAGATATTTATTTATTTTTTTGCCCGTTTGGCTAGATTTAATTTGCTTTACCAGCTGGCTCTGACTCCAGCCTTCTGGTCTGCAGTGTGCCTCTGCTTACCTGACCACTATTACCCAAGGGGAGACTGGTGGAGGAACAGGCTGGAGAAAACCCACAGCCCCCCGGGATGTAAATGGCCTCGCCACCTCTCCACTGTACCCAAGTGTCTCAGTGGACAACTGGAAATGGTTTTGCCTCTAGTTGGCCTCAATCCCCCGTGTTTTCAAACTCCCTCTAGATTTTTTTTTTTTTTACTGTGATAGAATACAGGTAGTACAATTGCTAGAATTAACAAAAATTTACCATGCCACCCATTTTTAGGTGCCAAGGTCAGCTCTGTTACCCACATCTGGTGTTTTGCAGCAGCTTTAGCACTCATCTCCAGGATTTCAGTTGTCATCCGGAAACTGAAACCCTGGCCTGTTTGATGGGAACTCCCACCCTCTCCTTCCCTGTCCTGGCATTATGAGTTGGACCTCAGGTTAGAGGAACCATACAGTAACTGTCCTTCTGTGTCTGGCTCATTTCTTTAGCATGATGTCCTCAGGGCCACTCATGTAGCATGTGTCAGAATTTCCTTCCTTTTTAAGGCTGAATAATATTCCACTGCATGGGTGGAATATGAAACATTTTGTTTATTTGCTCACCTGCTGGTGGGCACTTGCATTGCTTCCACCCTTTGGCTGGGACTGATGCTATTTCGTCTAGTTTTGGTTGTTGAAGGGCACAACCTGCCGTTTCAAAACCTTTTAAAATACACTGACTTTGCCCCATGGATTCAATGTTTTCTGCGGTTCCTTAAATGCACACCTTCTGTCCACGCGCCCTGGATGTATTCAGCCTTCATGGCCTCACCTTCAAGCTGCTCCTGTCCCACCTCTGGGGTGGAGGATTCCATCCTGCTGTGCCCATGCCGCGGTCCCCTCTCTGCTGGTGTGCACTTGGCTTTTGTCTCATCTCCAGAGCATATGCACAGTTGATGTAATTTCTGTAACTTCAAATATCACATGAAATATCACATGCAATAAAAACATGAGAAACAGACTAGGAGACACACAGACCCAGCTCAGTAATTGCTGCCGGGGAGGGTGCAAGAATACGAGATGGGAGAGAGGAGGAGACGGTTTTAAATGTATGCATAGTGTTCTTCACACAAAATAGTCTGAAGCAAACAATCAAAAAGCTAATTAGCTTAATTAATCCTTGCTTTTTTTCTATTTGCCAGTGTGTTCTTCTGGGGCTATTTTTTCATTCAGCGAAATAACGCATCTCCAAAGCCGCCTGGTGGGTGAGTTTAATGGTGGGACCTGGTGGTGGGCTGGAGACAGGGGGACTTTGGCAGGAAGTCAGTCCTTCTGTGGCATGGTGGGGAGTGAGGGGGGGAGTGAGGGAGCTGGGGGCAAAGGCACAGGAGCAGCCCGCAGAGGCCTTGGCGTGGACGCGGCTCTGGTCCCCTTAGATGCTGCAGCAGGTGGTGAGGGTGGCTTCTCTCGACCTCGTGGTTTCTTGGGATGTAGCCCTTAATGTCCTTGCCACACAGGCTCAGTGAGCAGGTAGCATGATGGACATGCCGGTCAGCAGGGTCAGCCCTCTCACAGCACGGGCCCGTGTTGTCTTGGACACCGCAGATGCCTACGGGTTGATTGTCAATTTTACCTTGATAAAGCCTGCGGAGGGGAAAAGAGAAACAGGATGGATTAGGAGCGTTCAGACCTGTCCGGAGCCAGCTCTTGCTTCTAACTTGATATCAACCCTTGAGAAATGTCCTGCGCGGCCATTATCTCTGCCCAAATCCTGCTGGTTTAAAGAAACAATATAATCAACAAATTGATCTAGGACTTAAAGGTGAATATTACTGGACAGATCAGACATAGGACAAACCCCACATCCAAGGACAGGGCTGGTGTAATGGTGGCCAGGAGGCAAAGCTCCCCAAGGTCTCGCGCCTCTAGGTCAGGAGTCAGCCTACTGAGCAGTGCTGTGTGACACAGGGCCCTGCAGCTCCAGGGTCAGGGAGGAGGAGATTCAGAGAAGGCACAGGGAGGAAGAGGAAGCTGGGTTGGCCTCTGAGTCTCCTGCTCTTGGCTGGGAAGGGCCCTGGATGACTTCACCTAGATGACCACAGGATGGACCCTCGGCTTCATTTGTCCTGTCTGAGCCTCTGAGGAAACTCGCCGGGAGCCAAACCCCAGGCAGCCTCTGTTGCTTCCTTTTGGGGGAAGATTTTCCTTCTGAAGAGAGGGAAGAAGAGGCCAGGTGAATGGCAGCCTGCCTCTGCAGCCATAGCTTCTGTTTTCCACACTATTAAAACCCCATCCTCGGCTGGGAAGCTGTGGGTGGAAGGAGGGATGGGCAGACCAGCGACATTGTGTGCCTGGCTGGAGGCCCCACCCCTTGAGCTGCTTGACCTTGAGCTGCTTGACCTTGAGCTGCTGTTCTTTGCTTGTAAAGGAGGGAACTCCTCCCTGCTGTGCCTGAAGCAAGGCCTGGGCCCAGAGAAGATCCGCACACTGTTTCCTCTTCCATTTTATTGTGTTTTCCTACTTCCTTCGCCTTGCTGACCCACCCCGGTCTCTGTCTCCCTTCCTGTGCTCTTAGTTGTGGCCTGCTCCTTGTACGGGGACCCTTCGTGCATCAAAAGCTCAAAAGCTTCCCTCCCAGCCCTGTCCTCTGAACGTCCTCCCTTCAGCCAGGCAGCCTCATCCTTCTCTGCCTTTCTTGGTGGAGCCCCTACACTTCCCTGATCTCGTAGCTCTGGGGCTCCCTGAGTCCCCCTGCCCCCCTGCAGGGTGCTGGCCCACCCCACACTCCGCCTTGTTTGGTGCTTTGATTCAGGCTGTTTCCCACCTTGACCTCTTGACTTCTAAGCTCTGTTGCAAATTGGAATCAACCCCCTCCAAGCAGCTTTTTAGGACTGAGATCACCAGCAGCTCAGCTGTCAGGAGATGCTTTCGCCACCTAAGGGGACCAACATCTAAGGCTGGGGTAGGAGAGGACGATGGAGCAGGCCAAGCAGCCTGCAAGGCAGGAAGCTTGCTCTGAGCCACTGGGCCCCAGGGGCCAAACTTCCATCTTTGAAGCTGGGACACGGTGGGACAGAGAGCAGAGAAAATGGGCTGAAAGGAAAGCTGGGGTCCAGATGGACACCCATAACAGAGTTACCAGAAGGCAGAGGAGGACCAGCTGAAACTGGACACGAGGCTGGCCTGGCTTTCCCAGAGTCTGCGAGTGGCTCTGTTCTGTGCTGCTGCACCTACTCACCATGAACTTGGCAGCTTAGGACAGCACAGGTTTATTTTCTGGGTTTCTGTGGAGCAGAGGTTCGACCTGTGTCTCACCAGGCTGTGATCCAGGCAGGGAAAGGCTGTGCTCTTTCTGGAGGCCCCAGGGAGGAGCCCGTTTCCAAGTTCATTCAGGTCACTGCCTTGTGGTTGCAGGACTCATGTCCCCATTTCCCTGCTGACCACCAACTAGGGCCACACTCAACTCCTGGACACCTCTCTCTGGTTTTTGCACATGGGTCCCTCCCTCCTAAGGCCAGCTGTGGTCTTAAGTCCTGCAGGCTGCAATCTCCCTGACTTGAGCAGCTGACGTTTTCTCGTGTGATTAAAGTGGGCCTCTCGAGGTGATCAGAAAAATGTCCTATCTTAAGGTCCAAAACCTAGTCACATCTGTAAAGTCCCTTTACCACATATGCTCATGGTCCTGTTGTGGTGTAAACTAATCAATAAAATCACTAAGAGTGTAAGTTATAGGTTATAGATTAGTAAAAAATGTAGGTTATAGATATACGATTTTGATAAGTGAGATAGGACAATTATAAAGCAAGAACTGTCATAGGACTTAGACTCCATTGTGCTGCCTTCTATAAATAAAACTGTTGACTCATTTCTGAGGAACAGAAATGAAAGCTGTCTTCTTGTTTTTCTGTACTTTGTACCCCTCAGAATGTACCCAACTCAGGACATGGTGGTGGTCATGGTGAGCTACACCCTGGATTTGAGTACATGTAGGGGTCTACATGACTTTGAAATAGACTGTCGCCCCTGGTCAGCTGAAACTCAGGATAAGGTTGTCTAACGCTTGTTTGGACCCGAGATGCAGGTAAGCTAACTCCTTTTTGCCGCAAACTGCCCGGTCCCGGGCCGGCTGAGTCCCGCTCCTGCTGCCGAACACTGCCTGCGGCACCCCTGCTGAGTGATTCCCTGCTGAGCTGTCAGTGCACGCGGGCTTGCAATCTTGCAACCCGGTTGGGCACAAGAACACAAGCCAGTCAAACTGAGACAAAGTTTTATTTAGAGAGAGGCCGTGTGCGTCCCCTAACAGGTGGGTCCGCCACGTGTGTGTTCTCCCTGAGCCGGGGGGGGGGGGGGGGGGGGTTTCCCCCTTCCCCCGGAACACCCTCCTACCATCCTTTCCCAACCAATGGGAACTCTCCCATTACAAGAGTGACATGAGTAACCTGAGTCCTGAAAATGGGCCCAGCTAGACAGCATGAGTCCAATTACCATATGAATGTGAATTGCTGGCTGGCGGTCATAAAATCCAAAGGTGCCTGTATCAATATTTTTGCTGTGGCTCCTAACATTTGCCCCCTACTGTTTAAATAAACAACAGGCAAATGTGGCTAGGGACCGTGCCTGTTAGGTATGTCCAATTCACATATGGTTCTTACCCGTCATGGGAAAACTGACCTTATTGCGTCAGTCTCCTGGCTTAGGTTGATACCACTGTAACCGAATCATACCCGTCACTGACTACCGGTCCAGTATATAGCCATACCTGTGTAATAGGCCTATGCACCAGTGGGGGGGTGAGGTTCTTGCCTCACCTCTGTTGGCCCCCAAATTTAACCTTGGTGCCAGTGGGGGGGTGAGGTTCTTGCCTCACCTCTGTTGGCCCCCAAAATCAGACCATCACTAGCAGAAGGGAGAAAGACGCAGAATTGCCACGACACCAAGCCAATTGACGGCTCCTTTGGAAACACTGGTGACACATCGGCTAAGATATTTAGCACTACCAGTTCGCTGTATCAACAAATAGAGCACAATGCATACAGGTGATACATAGTCCAGGCAAGTTGTGTAAGCAGTTCAAAGTGGAGGAGTCTATCAATATGTCCATTTCCTCCCAAGGTAAATTAAGTCCTTGATTGAGCAGTTCAAATTGGAGGAGTCTATCAATATGTCCATTTCCTCCCAAAGTAAATTAAGTCCTTGATTGAGCAGTCTTATTGAGTTATTTTGATTGATGTATCAATTTATACAGTTTATAGTGATAGCTATCATAAAAGTTGTAGTTTGGTCTTAGTCTTCACCGGCACTGGGATGGAGATGGGAATTATGGCCATGTTGCTAAAGAGACATTATCCTGAACAGAATTATGAAATATAATGAAAAGGAAAGGTGAAAGTAAACAAACATATCTGTTAACCACCTTTAAAAACAAAATTTAATAACAGCTGTTTACCTAAAGTAAATTAAACCATATAAGTCACGTGACTAAATTTTTTTTTTTGAATACTTGTATCTATATATATACATGAGCGCTCCTTATAAATGAAATATGGACATACACACATACAGACATACAACACAAAACAGCATACATAACATAGAACATATAAGACAATAGTAAATAAAGGCCTTGTAGCTATAGCTAGGTGAAATCTCCATTGCAATGTTTAAAAACTTTACAGTTAAAAAAAATAAATAAATAAAACAGTCAAAAAAAAATAAAACTGATCAGAAAAACATTAAGCTAGGTTTGTATGAGCTTAAAAAATAAGGTAAAATAAAATAAAATAAAATAAAATAGAACTTTATGATGTGGGAAAAATGCAAATAATAAAATAGATATTGAAAAAGGCACCGTGGTAAATCACTGTCACAGATGCAAGAATAGCCAGGCTGGAACTCTGGATATCAGCTGTTATGGATTTGAGTCAAATCATCTTCTTTTTCTGTAGAAATTGTTTTAGTTAATCTCTCTGGAATCCAAATTGGTTGCTGTTCCTCCTGTGGAAAAACACAGACGGAGCCCTGACTCCAGACTATTACTGGGTCCGGACCTTTCCATTGTCCTGTTAGAATATCTTTCCAAAGTACCTTAGGCTTATGTACATTTTTCGGATACATATGTCTTTCCGCAGCACTAAGTCCTGATGAATCCAAATTTAGAAAGTTTAGAGTAAAAAGGGTTATTTTAAGTTTATCTTTGGGGGATATATACCCCTTACTAATTCCCTCCCTTTGCTTTAATAAGTACATTTTTATAGTTTGATGAGCTCTTTCAACTATGCCTTGTCCCTGTGGGTTGTATGGGATTCCTGTTATATGAGTAATGCCAAATGATGAGCAAAATTGTTTAAAAGGCTTGGAGATGTAACCAGGACCGTTATCGGTTTTTAACTGTTTAGGAACACCCACAGTGGCAAAATTTTGTAAGCAATGAGCTATAACATCTTTAGTTTTTTCTCCGGGATGAAGGGAGCCCATCAAAAATCCAGAAGAAGTATCAACTGTAACATGTAAATATTTTAATTTTCCAAATTCTGGCAAGTGTGTGACGTCCATCTGCCAAATATGGTTAGGTATCAGTCCTCTAGGATTGACTCCAAGATTAACTTGTGGCAAAAATGTCACACAATTTTGACATTGTTTTATTATATGTCTGGCTTGTTCTTTAGTTATTTTAAAACGTTTTTGTAAAGTATTAGCATTGACATGGAACCTTTTATGAAAATTTATAGCTTCTTCTATTGTGGAGAAAATATGTATGTCATGTGTAGATTTATCTGCTAGTTCATTACCCAAACTAAGGGCTCCAGGCAATCCTGTATGTGCTCTGATATGTCCTATAAAGAATGGATCCTTTCTATCCCAGATTAGACTTTGTATAGCAGAAAACAAAGAGAAAACAGTAGAGGAAGGAGAAATCCTACCAGCATCTTCAAGAGATACGATAGCATTAACTACATACTGACTATCAGAAAATAAATTAAATGTAGAATCTTTGAACATCATAAAAGCTTGCAATACTGCATTGAGCTCTACATTTTGAGCTGATTGTTTGGGTACTAAAAATGTAAAAGTTTGATCAGGAGTAACTACTGCTGCTGTACCATTATTTGACCCATCAGTGAATATATTTGGAGCATTTATGATAGGGGTTTTTCTTGTCATTTTTGGAAAAACTACAGGATGCTTAGACCAAAAGGACAACAAAGGATTAGATGGCAAGTGATTATCAAATGCAACACTAGATTTACACATGATTATTGCCCAAGTATTTAACTCATTAGCTAACTCATCAATTTGATCCATAGTATATGGAGTAATAATTTTATTGGGAGAAATCCCAAACACTCCTTTTGCTGCTTTTATTCCTTTGAGTATTAATTGCCCTACAGCCTCAGGATATCTAGTAAGAATAGTATTAGGAGAATAAGATAAATGTATCCATAATAATGGACCTTCTTGCCAAAATACCCCTGTAGGAATATTTTTTGTCGGTAATACAATAAATAATAAAGGCAAACTTATATCAATTCTATCCAAATGCATATTTTCCATATATGTTTCAATGATTTTTAATGCCTTTCTAGCTTCAGGCGTTAACATGCGGGGTGAATTTGGATCTGATGGACCTTTTAAAATATCAAATAAAGGTCCTAATTCTCCTGTTGGTATGCCTAGATAAGGCCTTATCCAATTTATATCTCCCAATAACTTTTGAAAGTCATTAAGTGATTTGAGTTGATCTACTCGTATTTGAATTTTTGGTGGACGGACCATGGTTGAGGATAATAGAACTCCTAAATAATTAATTGGAAGATTTAATTGTACTTTATCTATTGCTATCTCTAGATTATAATTTTTTAATAAGTTTGTAAGCGTGGCATAACATTCTAGCAATGTGTTTTTATCTTTATGTGCCATTAACACATCATCCATATAGTGAAATATCTGTAGTTCAGGGTTTTGATTTCTAAGTGGCTGGATTGCTTTATCAACATAAATTTGGCACAAAGTTGGGCTGTTAGCCATCCCTTGAGGGAGTACTTTCCATTCATATCTCTGATCAGGACCTTCATGATTCAGTGCAGGGATAGTAAATGTAAAATGTGGACTATCCTCGGGGTGAATTGGAATTGAGAAGAAACAATCTTTAATATCTATAGCTAGAATATACCACGTTTTTGGTAGAGCAGACAGTTGGGGAATCCCTGATTGAGCAGGTCCCATAATAACCATCTCATTATTAATGGCTCTTAAATCTTGTAATAATCTCCATTTACCAGATTTCTTTTTAATAACAAAAATGGGAGTATTATGGGGAGATACGGAAGGTTGTATATGTCCTTCCGCTAATTGCTGTTTGACCAGATCATGGGCTACTTGTATCTTTTCTTTAGTTAGGGGCCACTGAGGAACCCACACTGGTCTGATTTCCAAGTAATTTTGATTGTCTCAGTGGCCCTTTTTGAAAACCCAATCCATGTTTATCTATCTCTTGATCTACTTGAATTGGTGCTGTTATATCTTGTTCTTGATCTCTTAATCTCTTTTCTTTTTTAAAGCCTTGTTTTGCCCTAGTAGTGGGCGCGTTAGGATTGACGTTATTTGTTAATGTCAATCCTAATTGATCTAGGACGTCTCGTCCCCATAAATTTATGGGGAGATGGTCCAATACATAGGGCTGTATAGTTCCTTCACATCCTTCAGGATCCCTCCAATTTAATATCATTGCACTTCTATGGGGATTAGTTGCCACTCCTAGGCCTCTAAGCGTTTGGGTCGCTTGCTGTAATGGCCAATGTTTAGGCCATTCCTGGCGAGATATGATGCTGAGGTCAGCGCCTGTGTCCAGCAGTCCATTAAAATCATGCCCTTGAATATTTAATTTTAGCATAGGGCGAGAATCTAAATTTAAAGATAGCATAGCCCAATCTACACCTGTGGAGCCTAATCCCTTGGAACCTCTTTCTACATTACAACTGGAAAATTTATCATGTAGGCTTGGTATTATTAATAACTGTGCTATTCTATCTCCTGATGAAATTACTGATATACCTCTTGGAGAACTAGCTATGATTTTTATTTCACCCTCATAATCGGGATCAATTACCCCAGGACTTATCATAAGTCCTTTAAGTGTAGAAGAACTGCGTCCTAATAATAAGCCTACTGTTCCCTGGGGAAGAGGTCCTTTTACTCCTGTGGGAATGATTTGAACTCCCATCTCTGGAGTTAATACTGCTCTGGCAGAGGCACAGATGTCCAACCCTGTGCTCCCTCTAGTCTGTCTGATGAGGGATCTGATGGATAATGCGTCCTGGGCACCACCTTGATGGTGCTGCTGGGTTCCTCCATTGCCCCGTATATTTGTGGTTTTGGGCCCCGGGGCATTGGGCCCTCCAATTCGTTTTTTGACAACGGGGCCTGATGCCTTTCTCCACGATATCGTGGGTAGACACTTGGTCTTTGTCCATTTTTTGATAATGGAATACCCTCTATGGTGGTTTGAGAATGGCATTCATTAGCCCAATGTCTCCCTCTATGGCATCGTGGGCAAATACCCGGGATTCTACTCTTTTGATACTTAGCTTTGTTAAACCCTCCTCCTATGGGGCAATTTCTTTTAAAATGCCCTTCTTGATTGCAATTATAGCATGTTTTTGGCTTGGTACTTAAAGCCTGTTTTACTTCAGCTGCCATGACTTGTCCTTGTTCATTAATGTCTCTACATAATTTAATATATGTGTTTAAATCTTCCTGTTTCCACGGTCTAATGACCTCTTTGCAGCAACGATTTGCTTGATCGTAAGCCAGCTGTTTTATAAATGGCATTGCCTGTTCTGTATTTTCAAATGTCTCAGAGGCTGCTTCAATAAGTCTAGCTACAAAGTCAGCGTAGGGCTCATTAACTCCTTGTATTATCTTAGATAGTTGACCTTGAAAATCCCCTTGTCCCTTCAAAGTTTTCCATGCCTTAATTGCATTTATAGCGATCTGAGCGTATACGCCAGGATCATATCTGAGCTGTTGCATTTGCTCTTGAAATTCCTCTTTTCCCAGTAACATTTTCAGGTCTCGTTCAGGGTAACCTGCTTCTGCATTTCGCCTAGCTGTCTCCTTGCAAAATTCCTCATTGGCAATTTTCCATAATAAATACTGTCCTCTATTTAGCACAGAATTACACACGTTAGCCCAATCTGCTGGTGTTAAGTTCCAGCCGGTAATAGATTCGACCATACTGACTGTGAAGGGAGCGGCCGGGCCGTAGGCTGCTACAGCTTCCTTTAATTGCTTTATTATTTTGAAATCTAAGGCACGGTAAACTCGTTCTTTTTCTTCTCCCTGCTCAACTACAGGGCATGCTAGTTTTTGGGGTCCCGCCTCAGGATTCCGTTCATCATCTATGGAGGCAGGTAAAGCTGTTGGTTGAACTATGCCCTCTGGTGGTGGAACGGAGTTAGTAGCAGCCTCCCTATCTGACGACCGTTTTTTCCCTGAGCTTGCCTTGTTCAAATTTTCTTCTATCTGACTAGCTTGAGAGACCTTTTGTTTTGCTTGACCTAATATGTTTTCTGCCATGGCCTGGACCTCTAACAATTTACTTAACAGTTTTTCGGTTTGTTTTTTACTAGATTCTAATCTACTATAAAGGTAACATAACCCAATAAGATAGGATAGAAGAAAGCCAAAACAGAATGAAACAGAAACGGAGAGGAGGAAAATGATTATGTCAATTTTCTCTCTCTCAGGGCCGAATAACTTCAAACCTTGAGTTAACCATTTATCCCAACTCGTCTGAACAAATTGTAAGGCTAGAGAGCCTGAAATAAGAGCAGAATAAATCAAAACAGAAATACCCATTCTGTCGCCTTTCCTTAGGGGCGAGCGATATTACTCACCTTTAAATTTTGGGCGTTCCCGGTACAGGGCCACCAAAATGCCGCAAACTGCCCGGTCCCGGGCCGGCTGAGTCCCGCTCCTGCTGCCGAACACTGCCTGCGGCACCCCTGCTGAGTGATTCCCTGCTGAGCTGTCAGTGCACGCGGGCTTGCAATCTTGCAACCCAGTTGGGCACAAGAACACAAGCCAGTCAAACTGAGACAAAGTTTTATTTAGAGAGAGGCCGTGTGCGTCCCCTAACAGGTGGGTCCGCCACGTGTGTGTTCTCCCTGAGCCGGGGGGGTTTCCCCTTCCCCCGGAACACCCTCCTACCATCCTTTCCCAACCAATGGGAACTCTCCCATTACAAGAGTGACATGAGTAACCTGAGTCCTGAAAATGGGCCCAGCTAGACAGCATGAGTCCAATTACCATATGAATGTGAATTGCTGGCTGGCGGTCATAAAATCCAAAGGTGCCTGTATCAATATTTTTGCTGTGGCTCCTAACACTTTTTTTAGCTTCTGTAACTTGCTTGCATACACTGAGAACAGCCCCTGAGCTCTGGTTTTCATCCTTAAATTCCCAAGACACAGGCCAGGAAACTGTGGTTGTCCCACAGAGCATCAGTTTCTCCGGGTGGGAGACAGTCCCTGGCCAGGTAAATAAAGCTCTCTTTTGTTTGACTTTGGACTTAGAGTGTTTTCTGAGGTGGCTCCCGTGACAGTGCAGAGATGCAGTGAGAGCATCCTGGTCAGGCCTCTCTGGCCAGTGCAGGGGCCACGTGGCCCATGATGAGCATTAAGCAGGTCCAGCTGTGCTTGTCAGGAGGCCAGGAGGCAGGAAGCCCTGGAGATCATCACAGCCAGTTTTACCCCCTGGTGGTTTCTTATCTACCCCACACTGCCCTGTCGGCAGGATTTTTTTGAGTTAGATCACGTTTGTCTCTTAGGGTATTATTGCTCTCTGTTTGGTTACGCTATGTACACTGGATTTGGAGGTCGTGTCTAGAAAATGTCACACATACAGAAGAGGAATCGCCATCATAGCATGAATTGGAGGGGCCCTGCAACATTCTGCTCTCTTGATCCAGGGCTCCTTAAATTCCATTATTAACAACGAGGCCTTATGGCTGCAGGAGGTGTCTCTGGACATGCAGATTCTTCTTGGCAGGTTAGGGGATGTGCCAAGTCCATTGACAAATCTCTGGTTGAGATTGCCTGGCTAAGGTGTCAGTGAAGGGGTTTGAAGGGATAAGGCTCAGGACAGGTCACTTATGAAAAGAAGGCTAGAAGGGAAGTTCAGGACCCTGGAGAGCTGCCCAGCAAAGCCGGTCTGAGTAGGCCGTCAGGGTGGGCATGGTCACATGGGGATATTCCCAAGGTGAGCAAAAGAGTGCAGAGGAGGGGGGAGGGAGGTCCACAGGTCAGAGCCAGAGCCAGGCCGTGGGAGTCCATGGTCAGCTCAGCCACTCAGAATCTCTAGTCTTGGACACCTTCTTAAGCCGTGTGTGTGTGTGTGTGTGTGTGAGAATCGGTGACGTGAAGACGGTGGCATCTCTCAGTGGTTGTTGTCAACATAACCTACACCTCAACGCACTGTTCTTCTACCCCTTTGACACTCCACTTGTGAAAGTGATGGAGCACTCAAACCCGGGAGGGTGAGGAGGGCCTCTGAGGGAAGAGAGGGAGGGAGACTATCACCCCAGGCCAGGATGATGAGCAGGTCTTCAGGCCCCCTCCGGGGGGTGCACAGTACCCATGTGTCCACCCAGTCATCCTTATTACTGTGGGCTGCATTCCCTCTGTGAACAACTGGGGATGCATGGGAACCTGGACACCTTGCCGGGGAGGACGTGCCTAAGTGCCCGTGGAGGGCTGGGAGATGGAGTTGCAGCCAAGTCCTTCCTGGCTGGGTTTTCAACACTACCTTCCTGCAGGTGTAGACCAAGGCTGCTCCCAAGCCTTCTCATGTGCCACTTTCTGATGGTGTGAGGGTGTGAGCAGGTGTGTGTGAGATTTTGGGGCTGAACCCAGGACCTGGTGCAGGCTGGGCAAGTGCTCTGGTCACTGAGTCAGGCCTGAAGGTATTGTAGGTGTTAATCTGCTGACTCTAGGGAAAGGAGATGGTGCTGTATGAAGTGCAGGCCTCACCCAATCCAATGAAGGCCTTGAGAACGCGTCCTGAGCAAAAGGGCATTGTGGGGGATGGTTAAACAATAGAAATTTATTCTCATGGCACTGGGGGCTGGAAGTTCAAGATCAAGGTGATCTGACAGGTCCTGGTGAGGACTCTCCTGCTGGCTTGCAGATGACTGTCTTCTCACTGTGTCCTCCTGTGGCAGAGAGAGCCAGCTCCCTGGGTTTTTCCCTGAAGGGCGCTAATCCCATCCCCAGGGCCGCATTCTCGAGTGTGCGTCTAACCCCCACTACTGCCCCAGGGCCCTGCCTCCACTACTGAACATCCACGTTAGGGCTTCAGCAGATGCGTTTCTTGGGGAGAGGGGTACAGACACTTGGCCCATAACAGAAAAGACAGGTGTCCCTGCACAGAAAGAACCCTGCCCCGGGACAGCAGTTCAGTTCCCATCTATCTCCCAGCCCACGGTTCCAGGCTCCCCAGCCCTTGCAGCCTTGTGACCCGACTTCTTACAGCTAGCTCGCAGATAGTCTCCTAATACTTTTTTTTTGGGAGACTCCCTACGCTTACAGACAGACTTTGAGTTAATGATTCTCTGTGCTTCATATTCAGCCAGGTCTGGTTTTAATCAGCCAAACTCAAGAAATTTGAACTATGACATACCCCTGGAAACAGTCACCCGACTGTGAAAGTTCATCTTTCCTACTATGGGATCCAGGGCTGGACTCCGCCCATCACCTCTGGTGCCTGGGGCTGGGCTTGCCAACCGGGTTTTCACTGAGAAGTGACATCAATAATTCAGCCAAGTACTCAGAAACAATGATCACTGTCCCAATTAGGTATTAAAAACTAACCTATCAGCACAATAATAGATTTATAAGGCACATTCAGCCAAGTGCTTAATTAATGAGATAGCTTGTCCTCACAGAGACCTTGCTATATAGTTCCATTTTACAGATGAGGAAACTGAGGCTAAGCAGTGAAGGCCATATAACTAATAAATGAATGAGCCAGGGTTTAATAAATACACATATGGCTTCAAAGGGTGCACTGTTTCTACAGAACCAGTTTGTCTTCTTTTTCAACACTTTACCTCTATTTTGTCCATTTTTCTATCATTTTAAGCCAGTTCTACATTACCATAGTGAGTACTTACTTTCCTCTCTGTTTGCTGTTTTCCAGGCCCTATCTATGTATAATTTTCTTTAAATAATACTTATCAGGTAATATGATCTCTTAAAAATCATACTACAGAAAAACTATTGTTTGCCTTATAAAATCCATGATGGTTGAAGTCATGTTTGTGAATTGTCTCTGTATCAGATTGTTCCATTGTAGGTTTTCAACCATTTTCTTCTTTGAAAGAGCTTCTTCCCCCAGCAGCTTGTCATCTACTAGTATATACTGGAAAAATGCCTTCTGAATGTTTTGTGTAGTAGGGAAATTTAGTTAAAATTTAATGTCAAACTGGCAGATAATAGGCACTCATCTAATATTTGTGGAGTAAAGACCTGTGGGTCTTTCAGGTAGACTCTGCACTCCCTGGGGACAGCTAGTCCCCCCATTCACTTGCTCCACCTAGCACAGGTAGTCATTGTTTGCCCAAAACATGCAGGAACTAGACAAAGGTTGTACAGCATTGTGAATGCCCCGTGGAGGGTGCAGACTTCTATGAAATAATGCAACAGTCACTAAACAAGTCAGCAAATAACAAGGCCCAAGGGTAGAAGAATTCCAGTATCCAGAGTTGCCAAAATGTATTTTTCTAAAATATCCATTAGCCAATAAAACAGGATGTGCAAAGAAACAGCAAAGTATAACTCATTCATCAGATAAAAGGAGGCAACAGAAACCACCTATGAGTACAACTAGATGGCAGACTTCAGAGTATGTTCCAGAACTCAAGGAAAGCTTAAAGAAGTTAAGGAAGGGCTGGGATTGTGGCTCAGCGGTAGAGCGCTTGCCTAGCATGCATGGGGCCCTGGGTTCGATCCTCTCAGCACCACATAAAAATAAACGAATGGAATAAAGGTATTGTGTCCAACTACAACTAAAAAAATAAAAAAGAAGTTAAGGAAGGCATGGCAACATTGGATTGAATACAGAATACCAATAAAAAGACAAATTTTAATAAAGAACCAAATAGAAATTCTATAGTTGCAAAGTACAATAATAGAAGTTAAAAAAAATTCACTAAAGGACCATGTGATGGTCAATTTTATGTGTCAACTTGACTGGGCTAAGGGATGCCCAGATAGCTGGCAAGACATTTCTGGATATGTCTATGAGGGTGTTTCTAGAAGAGATTAATATTTGAATTGGTAAGCTGAGAAAAGATGATCTCTCTCACCAATATGAGTGGAAATCATCCAACATATTGAAGGTCTAAAGAGATAAAGATGGAGAAAAAAGCAAACTGGGAGGTGGTGGAATCTTTAGTAGGTAGGGTCTAGTGAAGGCAATTAGACCACAGCCCTTAAATGAACTTTTGGGACACTCCCCCACCCCAACAACCTTTGCTTCCTGGCCACCATAATGTTAACAGGCCACCTCTGCCGCACACTCCCCTGCCATAATGTATAGTAACACCTCCACAGGCCCAAGTGACCACAGACTGAACCTCTGAAACTATGAGCCAAAGTAAATCTTTTCCTCTTCCATGTTTATTTTTTTGGGTTATTGGGTCTTGGTGATAAAAATCTCTATAGATAGTATATATATACAGACACATATGGGCATACAGACCCGTGTGTATCCATATAAGGTAACACTGCTCATCCATAAGAAATGAGATGCTGATACATGCCATAAGATGGGTGAATCTTGAAAACATTATGCCACATGAAAGAAGCCAGTCACACTATACAATTTCATTTATACCAAAGTCCAGAAGAGGGAAATCTACATAGATGGGAGGATTAGTGGTTGCCTAGGGTAGGCAGACAAGATGATAAGAACCAGGGCAGTGACAGATACAGGGGACAGGATTTCTTTTTTAAGGTGATGAAAATGCTCTAAAATTGACTGTGGTCATGGATGTAGACATCTGTTAGCATACCAAAAACACTGAACTTTGCAATTTAAATTAGTATAATGTATAATATGTAAATTACGTCTCAATAAAGCTGTTGAGATTTTTCTTAAATACATTTTTGCTGAATGAATCATTTACCAAATATTTACTAAACGTGCATTAACCACCAAGCACTGGTCAGATATACCAGATATAATACCAGTCCTGGTCCAGGGATCTATGACTACTTAATTGGTTTTGCCTGGTTTCTCGATTGTGGTCAACCAATGCACATTAGGTGCATTAGGTCCCTACCACCACCAGCAAGTGAGACATGTAATTATTTTTGTCCTACCCTCACAATGCCTACCTATAACCCTCCCAAACTAGCCATCCCATGAAATTAGAATTCTGCCTTATTTTTAAGTAGAAATCCTATGTAACCTGCTAAAACTGGTACCCTTCCCAGCTTCCTTAGCAGGATTCCTGACATCCTCATCAACCTCTGCCAATCTCATGGGTCAGTTCTTATTCTTCCAAGTGGTGAATTAAGATGGACAGTAACTGTACTATGATTACCAACTAAATTCAAGACAGCCTAGGAATCCCATGTGCCAGGTATAGTGAGTGTCTCATGACTCCAAAGCATAACTGGTCTACCCCCCTTCAGATCTTGTAGTTGTATGCACAAATATTTACTAAATATATTTACTAATATATATGTACCTGCAGCTGCCTGCATCTGGTATGTCCACTGACCCCTCCCCTGCCTGGCATGCCCTTCACATTCATCACTTACACTCTACCTCCTCTGTGAGACACCTGAAGAATTAGCAGCCTCTGTGCTCTTCTAGGTGGTAGACCAATACCTCAGAGCCTAAGCTCTGAAATCATCTACCTGAATTCAAACTTCTCCACCACTTATTGTATAACTCTGATTAAGTACCTCAACCACTCTACCTTGGTTTTACCAACTACAAAAAAGACATGAAAATATTTACAGGGTTGTTATGAGGATTAAATGAGATACAAATGTTTAGAACTAGACAGGCACTGTGACTGCCTCTATCTAATTCTGTCTGATGGTACACATGTTTACATGCCTCTTTCCTGCCAGTCCCTGTTCAAAGACATGTCATTTCTTTTTTTTTTTTTCATGTTCACAGCATATAATACAGTGCTAGACACAGGCGAGGTACATGTAAAAGGCCCATGATAAAAAATAACAACTCTTAGTCCAGCAATGGCAAAGGTTATTGAAATCACACTTTGAAAATAAAAATGAGAGCACATGGTTTGTGTGTAGTAGAACTGAATATCTAAAAGCAGGCCTGCCCTGGAAAATCCAAGCTGTCTGACTGCCTGGACTATCTAGAAAGAATCCAAGGGCTCAACAGTGAAGAGTGGTTACATAAACGACAGCAAATCAACACAGGGGATTTCACCCAACCATAACAGGAGGCCTGTGCTGATCCCTCAAAGTCTGGACAAAACACTGAGCAGAACAACAGCAGAAGAGTAGGCACAGACGATGCAGAGCTGTTCAAAGAGCCATGATCAAAGAAAACAGACTGTGTGTCTAATACTACAGAGACAGATCCTTTACATTCTTTGAATTAATTTTGATGCTACAGACAGCTTAATAAGAAGCTAATAATAATGCCTCTAATGCCTTTACCTAAGAAACAAGACAAATGGCCTGGAGATTCCAAAACTTTAGAGCTCTTACATGAGACACAGGGAGAAGGGTTGAGCTTATCTATTACTATCTCTGAACTGATAAGTTTCCTGATAAGAAAAAACCCACCTACTACTGTTACAGTCAATTCTCTTACTCAGAGGTAGACCCTTCACAGCCAGTCACTTCTTTTGTTTATGTCAAGGATTAATAATCTGATTAATCAAGATGCTTCCTGATTAATACTTCTCATTTGGTACAATTAAAAACTAAAATCTAAAAAGTCTGTATTTGTACACAAAGAGCTTTCCTTCAGCAATATTTCTCTTGTTTTCCCCCTAAGAGTCCATTCCCCAAATAAGAGAAAGACAAACACTGGGAAAACAATACTATACTTGCTTATACATAGATCCACAGAAGTACATATGCACACACAGAGATCTATATACAGAAACAAACATACACCAAAAAAACTGAGTCAAGAAACAATCTTTTCAATTTCTTCATGAGACAATACAATGATGTCAGCAATAGCATCTTCAAATAGCCCAGGTGATGATGATATTATAACTTGACTAATAAAATAAATCCCAACACCTCCATCTTTCTTGCCATCAACAGCCTTAGATTAATATGAGGAAAGGAGCAAATGAAAGGAATTTACTCCAAATATTCTCTCTTCAAAAAAGAAAGGTAGAAATTAATTATTCCTCAATATAACAATTTCTAGCAGTGAACAGATAACTTTCCTTTAAAACACAGTTCAATAGTCTAAATAAAAAACTTTTAATATTCCAATCAGCATGTCTCCTCACCCGCTTCTCAAACGCTTTTGCCTAAGCAGCAATCAGTCCAGGCCTGTGGTTTAAATCATTAACTACACAGCACCAAATCATTAGCATAATTGGCATGTAAATTTCATGAAGGCACTGATTGTGTCCTTTTAAGTGTTCTACACAACAGCCAGTACAAGAAAGCTTATTAAACATTTATGATGATTAGCTAAAAAATAAAACAAAATACCCAAACAAAAGTCTTTGTTATTCAACTTGGCTGTCATGTGTAGTGTAAACCACTGATCAGTATCTGTTTCTCCAAGTGCAATTATAAGACATTGAAAACAAAACAAACCCCTTTGGAATTAGACATTCTGTCTCCTCTGTCCAAGAATACATTGCATTTCTGTGTCAAAAGAAACTGCCAGCAGAGAGCAAGCAAATGCAGGTTGCTAGGATATTTAACTTGAGCATCAGCGCACCGTTTACAAAGCAAAAAGCCCCCACATTTCACGCACATATCCGCAGACATTTTCCCTACCTTTCCCATTTTGCCATGTAGTATACCAAATAAAGTGAGGAACGACGTGATAAATGCTAAAGCAGTGGCTACAGTTCCATTTCGGAGCCTCATCTCATTTCACCATCACACTGGTTCATATGTTTGTGATGACAACCAAGACTGTTTTCTTTTTAGCCTGAAGTCAACTGAATCCAGTACTCCTGGCTCCAGGCCAATCAAAACAATCAATGCAAAAGGTTCATTTCGGATGCTCAGGCAGAAGGTGTCTAGCAAGAATACCATTCACAATTGCTACTCAGGATTGTCTTCGCCGTCTTCATGTGCTCCTGTCTTGGGCTGTTTTCTCCCTATCAGTGGGAGAAGAGAAAGAAAACTTGTTCAATAATGCAGAGCACAGGTTTCTTCACTGTTACCCCACTCTGAATGGATTTTTGGCAGGGCTAAGCTGTCCTACCTCCCAACTACACATTCCATATACCAGAATTATGGTCTTTCCCCTCCAAGGAAAAAGTTTCAAATGATATTCCTTCTTCACTGGTTTGGTTATGTCTGTGAAAAGAAACTTCCGGTGTCTTATTTACATGAAGAAGTTACAGGGCTTAGGAGACTCTAGTGATCATACAATGGCTCCTGAGTAACAATCTTGACTCTCCCCAGTTTTCCTATGGCACAGTAACAAGAAATATTTAGAAACACACACACACACACACACACACACACACACACATGTATATTTGTGAAAACTGACAAACAATATAGAAGAGTCAAAAGACCTGGGTCCTAGATCCAGGTCTGACATTACTTACTCCAAGGTTCACCTATAAAATGAGAAAAGCACTTGTCTTTCACATATTATCTTTCACATATTGTCATAAATAGTAAAAAGCCTAGAGTTATTATTACTGTTCATCATCATCGCAAAATAACCTCAGTCTTCCCAGTGACTAACCTAATTCCTAGGGGGTAAATTCAGAATAATTAGCATTTAGAAAATGCAGCAATCCAGGCCCTACCTTATCAGCCAGGGCCTATCACTTCACATTGTTTTAAGTCAGGAAATTTGGGAGATCACCACCAATCTAACAAAACTGCTGAGAAAATGAAAAGAAATGAGGTCCTTACAAGTACTTAAGTATAGTGCCCAGCACATAATAGGCTCCCAATAAATGTTAATATATAAAAATATAGAAGCAAACAGCCACTCCTTCAGTCTTCTGTACATATAAACGGTCCCATTCCCCAGGGGTGTGTCAGGCAATCTGAGATGTGCATGGACTCCTGGTTCCCTCGAAGGGACCACAAAGATGCTCTTGGCAATATACTAAATGATACTCTAGTGGAGTGAGTTAATGCATCCCCAAAATGCCTAACAAACCCAAGGGGCAATTCTCTCAGTGGAAGACCATGGCAGGCAATTCAGAACTACCACCTCAGCTACTTTTAATCACTGAATACCACTAGAAATCTCCACTAGTAAAGGTCACAGGTACACCTAATAATGACAAATAGAACCACAACTCACTGAATTTTTCCTATGTGCTGGGTCAATTATGTGGTCTAAACCTTTACAAAATCCTACAAGATGGGCATCATTAACACTATTTTACACACAAAGAAATCAACATAAAGAGAAAAGCTAGATTTGTATGATCCCAAAGTTCAAACACTTTGCCCCTCAAATTCAGCCACCTGTAGTACAGCAGTATAAAGAGAAGAGCCAGGGATACTGGAAGTCTCAGGTTAAACTGGACGATCTTCCCAAAATGTTAATTTTACCCAACTGTAAGTGTGAATCTCAAAAATGTTTTATATTCTAGAACAAATATGGATTCATTATGGTAAAAGTTGCAAAATTCACAGTAATTTTCAAAGTCTAAACATACAACTTTTAACAAATTTCTCACTTCCTGCAGCTTTTGGCTAGTTCCCCACCCCAGAACTCCCAACAAAGCATGCCTGTTTCCCGGCTTTGGACAGCAGCTCTTATTTCCATATATCATTCTAAAAATACTAAACCCCACTCCATTGGTTCCTCTTACTACCTGAGCACAAAGACATTATCACATAAAGTTATCACTGCTAAACCAAATGTGTTGACCTTTCTATAGTCAAGATAACTTAATACTGAACCGCTTAGAATCAAAATCTTTGTGGCAAAAAAATCCTATAATTTAAAATTCCATAGAACATCTAATTGTCTGAAATCAATAAGCACCCAACAATGAGTTCTGATTATAAAAATAGAGGTGATAATGGAGTGAATTATATAACTTGGAATTCTCATCCTGGTATGACATTACACAAAAATGCTTGCAACTTTCTGTTGCTATGCACTTAGCCATATTTTACTTCAGAAAGGATTTTTTTCTAGTAAGAGATCTAAAAAATATACAGGTCATTAGAGTAAACACTCACTAATGGAGAAACAGAGAAACAGAATCATCGAATAAGGATATTTCAAAATACTGTTTTATTAAGTAGGGAAAAATCTGCATAAAATTCAGTACAGGGCTGGGGATGTGGCTCAAGTGGTGGCGCGCTCGCCTGGCATGTGTGCGGACCGGGTTCGATCCTCAGCACCACATACAAACAAAGATGTTGTGTTCACCGAAAACTAAAAAAATAAAATAAAAATTAAAAAAAACATTAAAAAATTTTTAAAAATTCAGTACAAATGTGTGAAGGCAAACTCTAAAATTAAAATCGACTATAGCTATGCGATCCATAATACATGAAAAACATAAGGAAAATTAAATACTGGTTTCAAGAAATTAGCAAACTCAGGTTTGAAGAAGATACTTATAATGAATTTTACTAATAAGACCTGAAATTTCACAAGAAAAATATGAGAGCCTTTCACTCGGCAAGAATGTAGTCATACATTTTTAATTAGGATTTCTAAACTAATGAAGTTTAACTGCGAAGCACAAGTGAATGAAATCTCCAGATGAGAGCAAAACTAATGAGCTACAAGCTCTTAAATCACCACAGGCAGTATCAGGCTGGCTTGTCAGACACAGGTGACCCACATTTTTATCAGTGTCCACATATGCAAACATTTTAATCTAACACCTGAATACTCTCACTTAACACATTTGAATCTTTAAATCACACACGCAGGCGCACACACACAAGTAGTGGCTAAAATTACTTGTCATTTCTCTAGCCTCCCAAAGATGAATGGAACTTTCAACTCCTGACCTCCTGATGAAAAATCTGTTTGGTTAACAGACTTAACAATCTTACGTCGTTAGTCTTGTACTGCTGGATTCAAAACCTTTTAAAGTGTTCACTGAAATATTTAGCATGCTCCATGGCTGGGAGAACACTTTGCTGAACATTTGGCATATTCCTTAATCAGCATGCCACAGACAGAGGTGCCTGAAGAACAGAAGGCACAATCCGGATATCCACAATCAATGAAAACCATGACGTAAGCTTTGATAACTTTACCACCACAATTATGTTAAAATCGTGTTGTTTTCCCTTTATAAAGGGATCGATCTTTTTCTTTAATACAGCTTACATAATTTCGTCGTCCAGTGCGTTTTCACATTTAACTCTTGCGGGTTAAAGAAACCTATCTCACACTAACCTGTTAATCACCTATTTTTTTTAAAAAACATTCAGCAAAAGAAATCAACCACACCTATTATCTGATTCTAAATTTAGACTTCTCTCTTCCAACGAAGGGCTGTGCCGTCCTTTTATCAAGACCTCGTCTGACAGCAAAAGGCACAGCAGCCTCTGGGACGAGAGCCCGTGGCTCTTGGTGCGGAAGGCGAGCACCGCGAGGACTCCAGGAAGCAGGGTCCTGCGAGCGGCACTGGGGCCAGCCACGAGAGCTCGCCTTCCAGATGTCACCTGGCCCCAGCCTCGGGGTCCCGCTCGGCCCCGTCCGGACAGGGAGCTGAGGCCTGGGGCACTGGGGGGGGAGGTGCTCTCTCACCCCTGACCACCAGGTCGTCACTTCACTGCAAATCCGCCACCCCCGCGCAATGCAGGGAGATGCTAGGAAGGCGTCCAGGCCCGCGCCGCGCCCCCAAGGCCCAGCCCCGCGCGCCAGAGGCGAGAGCACCTCCCGGAGCACCAGCTCCCGGCCGGGCCCCAGCGCCCGCGGCTCCGTTACCAGCAGGTGGATCTCCCGCAAACGCGGCGCCGCAGAGCTGGGCCGCCGGCGCCGCCCCTCAACCCGCTCCCTCCGCGCAGCCGCCCTGAGCTTCCGCCGCCAGGCCGCCGCGCGCCTCCGCAGCCCAGAGCCACTCACCTGCCGCTGGCGCCGGCGCTCCCGCAGCGGCCGCAGGCAGAGCTGCTGTGGCCGCCGCCGCCGCCACCGCCACCGCCACCGCCACCTCGCCCCGCTCTCCCGCCGCGGCTCCGCCCCGCCCAGCCCGCGACCCCGCCCGCCATTGGCCGCCCGCCGCCGCGCCAGTGGCCCGCCAGGCTGACCGTCGCTCTGCCTATATAACTCTCCTGAGATCTTTCCCGGGCACTGGGCGTCACAGCATGGTCCTAGCAGTGCCTCGCTCCCCGCGCCAGGGCTCCGGTGCTCGGCGCACTCCCCGCCGCCTCAGCTGGCTTTGGTCCTGTGCGGCGTGTGCGGAGGCAGCTCCCGCCGCCAACAAAGGCCGAGGCAGAGCTTGGCCTCCGCCTGGGCGCGCGACTGGACAGCCCCGGGCTGCCCGCGAGTTCCACCCCTTCCCTCAGCGCCGGTCGCATCCCTGGTCCGCATTCCCAGGGACAAGTCCCGGCCCTAATCCAGGGTCAGCTTCCAGGCCCTGGGGTTCCGGGCATCTCACTGACAGCCCCAGCGGGGGACATCGCTGTCTCCAACTCACCGATGAGGAAGAGGGGACTGGAAAGATTGACTTAAACCCCTAGGACGAGGAAACAGGGCTAGGATTTAAATGCATATCATTCGGGTGCTCATGCCCCTAGTTTTCCCGTTAGGCCACGCAGTTTTGCCCCTTTCTCCTGAGCCCTAATCTATCACCTTTTCATGAAGTTTGAAGTTAATTTTAGAACCAAATAGGAAATCATCCATAAAAACCTGGGTGGGCTGACCCTCCTTTTTTGTAGTGTCTGTGAGCATCGTGACTTAATAGTAACTACCCGTGGGCACACCATCTTTTGGATACTTACTATATGCCAAGCCCCATGTTACATCTTTAATTGCATCCTCTCATATTTTAACTCCCATTTTTTCCCGTGAGGAAACTAGAGCACAGAGAAGTTTAAAAAGTTTACCCAAGGTCACAGGCCGGTAAGCGATAGATCTCGGTTCAAACACAAAGGATGTGTTGTCTTTGGTGGTACAATAAAGCTTACAACAACCCTGCAAGATAATTTGCAGGGAGTAGAGGGGCAAAAGATCAAGGAGACAGACTTGTCCGTGCCAATCTCCCAAGGTAATAGATTCTTTTCAGAAAACAGTAATTCAAATATTGAAAACTAAGAGAAAACATCAATCAGAATGAGTTTATACTTTCCAACATAATTATTTTATTTTTGTCTCAAGATAACAGTAATTAATAATCAGCTTTGACATGTGCAGGCATCTTGATTCTCTCATGTTTAGGTTTCTCCCCATGACTGTTAAACTGTTTTAAAAGTGCAAGGCAACACATGACACCCCTCTTCCCATGGTTCCCCACTGACTGAGGAGGAGCAGACAGGTTTTGTCCACTCTCCAGCACTGTAGACATGACTTGTGCATAACAGTCATAATACCCAATGACAACTTTGCTCTCTACTTAGGGAAGTAGAGCCTGGTTTCTTATATTATATGGCACACACATTGCCACATAGCAAGTTGGTGACAGATTTCATGTCGGATGTAAACAATAAAGACAAACCATTCCAGGATACACCTGACACATTGTTGGATATATCATGCTTAAAACATCTAGGAGTAGACAATCCTAGGCCTTGCTATGCAGTGCTCCCCCTAAATCAGTGAGAGACCAGAGGAAGTGGGTGTCATGTGTCTCCTCGGACTTCTAAAATAGTTTAACTGTCATGGAGAGAAACCTGAGTATGAGAGCCAAGAAACCCACGCATGTCCTAACTGATTATTAATTACTGTTATCTTGAGACTAAAGTAAAGGAATTTTGTTGGGGAATAAAAACTTCTGAATAACGTTGTCTATTAGTTTTCGATCTTTGAAACGCTGTTTTCTGAACTTCGTCTTCATGACAGACAAGCAAACTACTCCTTGCAGATGAAGAGAGCATTGCCTTTTTTAAAAACTCTTATTTTTTTTTTTTGGACACAATATCTTTATTTATTTTATGAGGTGATCGAACCTACTGTCTCATGTGTGTGAGGCAAGCTCTCTGCCACTGAGCCCCAGCCCCAGCCCCAAGCATTGCCTTTTGAGAGAAAGTTCCCAAGCTACTTCCACAGGATGGGCCAAAAGACCAAACAGCACAAGTAACTATCATAATCCTTATAGAGGAAGAAACTTGAGACCTGAGAAATTAAGTAATTTGGCAGATGCAAATAGTAATTTAGGCAAGTAGTAAATGGCCAAGTCAGAATTCAAATCCAGGTCTGTTTGATTCCAGAGGCTGTATGATACTCCATTGCCTTTCTTCCTTCTTTAGCAATGGGCAAAATCTTGTTGTGTGGATGAATAGTAAAAAGATGTATTTCTCCCCCTCTTCTCCATTTTTTTCCTATTTGTGAAGATTAGAAACCATATGTTAGAGACATATGTCAAGAGGAGAAAGGAAAGGAAAGAGGACAGATAAGCTTCAGTTACAGCCTGGCTGACTTATTCAGAAAGACAGCAGAAATTCCTCCTAAGCTCTGGTTAGTGGCAAAGCTCACAGCCAGGACAAAAAGCAAACAAAAACAAAACAACTGCCTTGCTTTGGGGATCTATTTGATACTTTGTCACTACTTCAACTGGCAGCAGAAGGACCATATGGTTAAACTTGTATCAGACTATTCACCCCATTGCTCAGGGAAGAGTAGAATTCAACTAGTGTCCTAACCAATCAAAATACTCAGGAATACAGGCTTCCCAGGTGTGGGTGTGAATTGGTGATTCATCTTACTTTTGCAAAGTACAAAATATTGAATTTTTCCAACTACATCTGTTCAATTAACAATCAAAGACCGTCGATCCAAACCCCATGGAGTCCTATAGATTTCTTTCTCCTTGTTTTATCTTTTCCATGATGATTTCCCTTCTATCACCTTTTTTGTTTGTTTGTTTGTTTCTTCTCCACCTTTGCAGTGTCTTGGTTTACCTTCTCCTGACCTTTATTTCACACTGTCAGTGGAATTATTGACAAGAAGTTCTGCCTATAACCTCACCATTCTATAGTCTGTCCCCAAAAAAGCTGCCACGTGGTAGCTCTCCTTTCCAACATTTTCATTATTCCATCCACTTTTTCTGAGGCCTGTGATTACAGAGGCAGCTGGTGCCTCACCATGGAGCGTTCACAGACTAGTGGAAGACATTGGTAAGTAATTAAACCACAGTACACCATGTTGGGACAGCAGATAGGATGGGGTCATTAATCAGATCCTCTGGGCAGGGAAGCCTTCCTGGAAATGACATTTGAGCTAAAAGCAGATACCACACAGGAAATGAATCTTTGCCATTTATCTCTTTGATGGTAAGTGTTTGCTGGTGGGGCCATGTCTATATCAATCAGTCTCTAAGAAATCAAGCTCAGGATCTCTAGTTCTTTTCTACTCTGCCCCTCATCCATGCATTAACAATCAGACTTGCATCATTTATGAGCATTTATAAATGTGATTCTGGAGTCTTCCACTACAGGCTCTAGTTGGAACTTTTTGAAGTATACAATCTACAAGAGGCATCACTTCAGGAGTTTCTCCCTGGCTTTTTAAATGATGTATGTAGAGGTGGTAGAAGACATCATATTTTAATTGGTAGACAGTGCATTCAATGACTTTCATCCAAAAAAATATAGTGGACCTGGGACCCTGATGGGCCATAAGAGTCTATGGACCCTTTGCTAGCTGCAAAATGTTTCAGATGTAGTAACAATTTCTCTCCTGTCATCAGACAGGGCACATGCTGTCCCAGAAATCAATGAAAGGGAATGCAAATGGAACCAACTACCACATTTGCAATTCAACTCTACACGGAAATTAAGGTCCATACAGATGAAGAACAGCAGAGAGCTAAATTATTCTTAATTTTTATTCTGCTTCCTCTCACCTTGGCTCATGAAAGATGCCTGTCCTAAATCACATTTATATCACTGGGATAAATGTACCTACTGGATTATTCAGACAAAAGCCAGATTGTGTGCCCCCCAGTGATGGAATCATAAGATCTTATCGTATTTAAATGCCTTGGCCATCGAAGTTTACATAATGTGTACAAGGCATTGCTGAAGTTTTTCAAGGAAACCCTAAAACAAAAGAGAATCCATCTTGCTGGGAACACCCTCTCTCCCAAGCTGTGACAGCTACATCATTAAAGCTGATTCACTTGTTTTTATTATATTTGATGTATGCTCAGAAGGCATAATGGAGAGAACAGTGTGCCAGAGAATTACGAGCTTTGGATTCTGTTTTTGTTGGTTTTTCCTTTGTGAATTTGGTACTTGTAAAAGGTGTTGGATCAACAGCTATGCATCTGAAATCCATCCATGCATAAAACCAACCTAAGGAGTCCAACCCTGCTACTCTATCAATACATTTCAAACAGGATAAAAACCTTGACTCATCTAATATACCCAGGACCATGACCATCAATGCTGCAGTTCTAGGTATCTGGAAAATCTCAGATTTTTTTTTTTTTACATTCTTTTAGGGCAACTGAACATACTTAACCCTACAGGTAAGTGTATTGGATTTCAGTCAGGAAGAGGAGG
Source organism: Urocitellus parryii (assembly GCF_045843805.1). Lineage (NCBI taxonomy): Eukaryota > Metazoa > Chordata > Mammalia > Rodentia > Sciuridae > Urocitellus > Urocitellus parryii. The sequence continues at coordinate 88,511,921 of NC_135537.1, read as the reverse complement.
AGGAGAAAATGAGGAAGCTGAAGAGGAGGGAGGGAGAAAAAGAGAAGATGGAAAGAAGAGGAGAGGAGGAGGCAGAAAACTAGGAAGGAGATAAGGGGAAGGGGGAGAAAGAGAAGGAGCAGGAAGACAATTTTAGGTATTTTGGACAGAGTGACTATAATACAGGGGGTTGGGTGCAAAGGTTTTGGGAGGACTGGAAGAACCTAGTTGGGGGGAAAAAAGAGAAAGAGGGACCTGAAGAACAAATAAGAACAAAGAGGAAGCAGGATGGATTCCCAAGGATCAGAAGCTTCTGTGCTGGTGACCCTGAGCTCACCTCTGCGGATGGACTCTTGATGTTGGTTCTGGAAGCTTGAAAAACCTGAACAGCAGGAAGTAGGGCTTGCCCTCCCCCACTGCTCTGGCAACCGCCTGCATCTGTTGCCAACCACCTGCATCAACTGCCACACTTGTTAGGGGGAGGCAAAAGCAGGAAGTCACTCTCCTTCCTCTACCCTCTGATCCCCGCCACAGCCTCCCCCTTAGAGAAGCAAACAGAAAGCCATCTGGTGATGGAGCCCAGGATCTGTAGCTAGCTAGCTCCAGTGTGGCAGGTTGGAATACAGAGAGGCAGCGCATGAGACTGAAAATGTAGGGTAAATACCAACCAACATCAGAATAAAAAAGCACAGTTGGGCATTCTTTCAAGCTAGACCAAAAGTTTGTCCCGGAAATCCAAGGGGCGAGATAAGCATAAGCCTCAGGTCTTTCAGCTTAAGTGAGACTCATACAAACTCTAGAAAACATCTCTCATGCTGGCATGGCTTCACAAAGAGACTGTTCTCTCTCATGGCTACTGTCACAACAGTATCACTGGTAGAAACTTTTCTACCAAACAATGACGCTGTATTGAGCCTCCATCTAGGGATCAACAGTTCCAAAAACCCAGGATTGTAAAAATGTGATCTTGACCCTCAAGAGATCAAAGTCTGGCTGGAGGAACCAGGACCCACCTCATCTCACCACTAGGGCTGCCTTTTAACCACCCCTTAAGCTGAGCCATGCTGACCTCTCCATACAGGGCACATGCAATGGCCTCTGGCACACTCCCTCTCCACCCCCACTCCACTGCCCTCTTTAACATCCTTCAAGATTGAACTTGTTGTCACCTGTCCAGGAAGCCCTCCCTTGCCCCAAACCTGGGAGAAGTACCCACTGCCCAGTGATCCGGCACCTACCAGTACATTTCGCACACGGTAGCATCACCCCAAGTTTCCAAGCTGGTGTGCTCTACACATCGTGATTGGAGGAAGAACACACTTAAGAGCCTTTCATCTTTTGGAGTAGCTGAGTGGGACCTGGAGCTGTTGAAGCCTCCAGGTACAAGCAGACCTCAGGTGCCAAGGTGAACATAGTTATTTTCTCTGTGTTTTATTAAGTGAAAAAGACTGGGCAGCCCAGCATCATTATCTGCTGACTTATCTGCCTCCTGCACTCAGCTGTACGCTGCTTGAGGTCAGGGACGATCTTATTTATCAATAAGGCACTTGGGAGCCTTCCTGCGAACAGGAAAGACTGGGTCTGAACCTCAAGGAACAAGAGTAGGATTTGGACAGTTGTAGGGAGAGGGAAATAAGCTTTACAAGAGAAGCAGCACAGAGTCCCAAAGAGGGCAGGGCCTCCTCTGTGTTCCAGGAACCTGGGCAGGATGGCCTAACCAATATGGAGGACAGGGACAGACACCTGGCAGGCCAGGAGATCTATGCAGGAGAGGGTGCAGGTGAGCAGTAGGTAAGAGGAGAGCTCTGAAGATACCCGAATCGAGAAGCAATGTGATGGCAGAAGTGTTCAGAGGTGACTATTTGAACCAAAAACAAAAGTATGAAAATATTCAAACATAAAATATATGGGAAAAGGACGAATTAGGTAGCCTGATGTCAATGCTGCCAGCTAGATAGTCACTGTAATGTTTTCAACTTGAATGAAAAAATGGGTCTTTTAAAAATTAAAAATTACTGAGTAGCTATAGTACACCCAGGCTATATATCTCTAGTAAAGGCGCACAATAAATATTTGCTTCTTCTGTTGGGTTTGCCTCCTATTTTAAATTTTACAATGATCTAGGATTAAAATCACAAGGTTTAATAAAGGATAAAGGAGAGTGGGGAAAGAAAGCTCTCTTCCGGATGTGATTGAAAGTTCTAATATTAATGTCACAGAGGGAACTGAAAATGCCAGATCACTTCAGAAGTGCCTCTTCAGAGAAAAGAATCTTCCAGAACTATGAACACTCCACTCGATAGACTTGTTCAAGTCCACCTCTATGTAAGGAATATGGGAAGACAGGGACTGTAAGAAATCCAGAATGCTGTCCAAAAGTAACATCTCAGCCTACGGAAGTATCAATAAACTACTCCATGATAATCTCCACAGAGTGCGTGGTAAACCTAGTTTTATTTTGCTTTTTGTTTTTTGTTTGTTTGTTTTGGTACCAGGGATTAAACTCAGGGCCACTCAACCACTGAGCCATATCCCCAGCCCTATTTTGTATTTTATGTAGAGACAGGATCTCACTGAATTGCTTAGCTCCTCACTTTTGCCGAGGCTGGCTCTGAACTCATGATCCTCCTTCTTCAGCCTCCTGAGCAGCTGGGATTTGGGGGAAAAAATAAAATAAAATCTTTAAGAGCATTTTGATAGCAACGTGTTTTGTGTTCTTAACAAATGCTTATGGAAGATACACACTGTAAGAGTAAGCTTCCTCTGGTTCCGCATGGGAATGGATTAGAGGAGCAAAGTTTACAACTTAGCCTGGAGCTGAGAAGATGCCAGCAAGTCCTTCCTGGTTATAGAAGAGAAGAACAATTTTTAGAGAGTTGCCAAAAACCTGAACACAGTTGAGTCACAAAACAGAGGCCTCTTCCCAGCAGAACTTAGGTCTCACACCATCCAGGTTCCAGTCCTCTTTGGGGCCCCAGGCTGGTTCATAGTTTGGACCCAGCCTCCAGCCAGCCCACCGTGATTTCCTGAGCTGTCTTATTTCACCAACTAAATAGTTCCTCCATCCTTTCTTTCAACACCAATAATATTTTGTTCCTGTTGTTTTTCCTCCTGTGGACTCCAAGTCATCTGAAGCTTTCTCACATCAAGTAGGCAAATGTATTTAGTATCATTTCCTTATTATCCACCAAATCATACACAGACATACAGATTATATAGTTCTGTGTGTGATCCTGGTATAGCTATCACAGAGATAGCCACTAGCAGGATACAGGGTCATACCCCTTGGACCCACCCCATAGGGATGATTTGAATTGGACCAAGACCAACCGAACTCCCAGATATTACCTAGGAAGGCCTTTGACATACAGTCTCATTCACTGTCAGAGCAGAACAGAAACACAGGACAGAGTATGCAAAAGCTGTGAGTGAAGCAAGAGGAAGCCAAAGGCAGAGAGGAAAGGAGTGGGTACCGGTGTAGGGTAGCGGGGAGAAATGAGCCAACAATAGGGGAAGAAGCCGAGAATCAAAGGAGAAACAGACAGAGGGATCCAGTAAGGCTGTTGCTGGAGCTACTTTGGAAGCCGAGTTGCTGTGGGACTCTAGAAGGATCTGCTCTTGCAGGACAGGGACAGACAGACTCAAATGTGTTCATGAGGCTGAAGGACATTCCTGTCTGGGTTCCTGCTCTTCTTAAGACTTGCCATCATCAAGGGCAGTATAGAGGAGTCTGGGCATTGAGAAAGGGTGTTGGGTCATTAGGAATTCACAACTCTTTGTGAAGGACAGTGAATTCTTACAGCATCACATGTGCAGAGCCAAATGCAAATGAGAAAACATTCTAGAATGAAAGGCTTCTGGATTTTGGTGTGTGTTATGTGTTCTGTCTGCCCATTAGTTAGAAAAAGACTGTAGCAGGGCTGGGGACATAGCTTAGGGTGGAGCACTTCCCTGTCATGCATGTGACCCTGGGTTCTATCCCCACTCCTACAAGCAAAAACCCTGGACAAAGAAGAACTTCATTAAGTATAATTTAAATTTCATTTTAAAATTTGAATGCAAGACAAATGAGCATACAGTGAAGAGGTAGAGAGATCAAACTTCCAAATCTCATCAAGGCACCAGAGAGCTGTGAGGCCAAAGTCTAATAATGTGTGACTTACCAATACTTTTTTTTTTTTTTTTTTTTTTTTGCAAAGGAACCTCCCAACAGAGTGAATCCAGGGCATTTGACCACTGAGCCACATCCGCTGCCCTATTTTGTATTTTATTTAGGGACAGGGCTTCACCAAGTTATGAGGGCCTTCGTAAGTTGCTGAGGCTGGCTTTGAACTCACCATCCTCCTGCCTCAGTCTCCTGAACGACAGGGATTACAGGCATGGATCACCATGTCTGATCCCAAATTATCTATTTCTAATAATCAATATCATGATATTCCTGTTACATTCATTTTACCAAAAAACAAAAATACTATAAAATGATCAGATCATCCAGATTCATTCGGCATTCACTGGAACCATCTATGTGAGATTATTCTTTTTAATCATTCTTCTTATTTTTGAACATGAATCCTATCTCACTGGCCACATTTTTGTCATCATTCAGCAATAACAGAGAAGGTGATATTCAGAAGTATTGGGGAACTTCTAGCAGGATGTGGATTTGGCATCATGGGGTTATAATGAAAAAAATATAAAACTGCTCCCAGCTAATAGAAAAATAAATTGGAATTGTGTCGGGAAAGTGCCCAAAAGAACTCACCTCAAATAGGAACTGGGTTTTTATTAGAAAAATCTGATAAGAGTGAAAACCACCCCCCCAATAATCCAATGATCTTTATATTTCATTGTTTCATGACCCTCCTACAAAAGGATTTTCCATTTCTTCTACCCAGAAAACTTAAGTAATTTCTTCTTTCAAATGAAAGCTTCAACCTCATGGTAAATAAGTCCATGTGCCAGCCTGGCATGGTGGCACACACATGTCATCCCAGTTACACAGGAGGCTGAGGAGAAAAGATAGCAGTTTGGAAGCCAACAAGGGCCACTTAGCAAGACTCTGTCTCAAAAAGTAAAAGGACTGGGATGTTGCTCAGTGGCAAAGAGCCTCGAATTCAACCCCTAGTAGGGCGTAATAATAATAATGATAATAATAATAGGGGCTGGGGCTGGGGCTCAGTGATAGAGTGCTTGCCTAGCATGTATGAGACACTGGATTCAATCCTCAGCACCGCATAAAAATAAATTTTAAAAATGAAGGTGTTGTGTCCATCTACAACTAAAAAATTTTTCTTTTAAATTATAATGATGATAATAATATCCACAGACTGGTTTCTTCCAAGCACTGAAGGCAGAGCAATCATCTTGACACAAATACTTACGAAGCTGCTTCTTGTGGACCTCAGTATTTGCCATAATGGCTATTTGATTATATATCCGGTTCCTTTCCTGTTTAACAAATACTTACTAGATGATTTCCTTGTGCTAGGCCCAAACCCTGCTTGACTGTCACACACTGAAAACACACAGCTGAAAGGCTCTTGGTACAGGTGGAAATGCTGGCACAGGAAGATGGAAATGGGAGTCTCTGTGCTTTTATGTGTCTATGGGAAGATGGGGCGCATCAGGGTTGACATAAGGAGCTCGGATTGTATTCCAGTTGATAATTTGAGCTCTTTTGAGAATGACCTGGTCAGAGCTGTGGGTCAGGAGAGTGTCTTGGTGACAGCCCCTGGGTGGGAGGACAGGGAGGGTGGGGTCCTCTGAGCAGGAACTCATCAGTGCTGACTTAGGGCTACTGAGGGGGCAGATAAGAAGAGAAGGCACACGTGCCATTGAAGTTTGGGAATAGTGTCAGAAAAGTGCCCAAAAGAACTCACCTCAAATAAGAACTGGGTTTTTATTAGAAAAATCTGAAAAGAGTGAAAAAAAAGTCCCCCCAATAATCCGATGATCTTTATGTTTCACTGTGTCAGGGCTGATGGCAGCATTCCACATCAAACCAGTGATCCCATGCCGATGTAGGGAGGAAGATGACCTCTGTGTTGGCTCCTCTTAAAGTCAGCAGTCAGAGACATGTTCATGCTCACTTTGTTGCTCTTTGGACAAAGTAGAAATGAGCATTAGAGCTTAAGAGAAAGACCTTGGCCAGCTTAAGAGAAAGTCCATGCCTATCATCCCAGTAGCTCAGGAGGCTGAGGCAGGAGGATCCCAAGTTCAAAGCCAGCCTCAGCAACAGTGAGGGACTAAGCAACTCAGTGAGACCCTGTCTCTACATAAAATACAAAATAGGACTGGGGTTGTGGCTCAGTGACCGAATGCCCCTGAGTTCAATCCCCAGTATCCACCCCCCCCCAAAAAAAAAAAAAAAACAGAGAAGGATCTGGTGACACTGGCAAGATGGAGAGAGATGGAGCCATGCACAGAAACTATGGGGTCCACCCACTCGGTTCTGGTCATCTTTGCAAGAGCCACTTCAGCAGTGTGCTATTGGCCAAAGGCACATGGCCATTTGTTGGGGGTGTGAAAGAAAGGAGGCAGAGACAGTGAGCTTGAGTCGTGATTTTATAGGGTTCAGCGAACGCATTCTGGTTTTCTTAAGAAAAGTTTGAGGGCTAGGGTTGTGGCTCAGCGGTAAAGTGCTCGCCTAGCATGTGTGAGGCCCTGGGTTCGATCCTCAGCACCACATAAAAATAAAGAAAATAAAAGGTATTGTTTCTGGCTGCAACCAAAAAATAAATATTAAAAAAGAAAAATTTGAAGAGTAATAAGAAGGGGGTCTGATGGATGAACTGTGATCTTTTGCAGGACTGACTCTGTCCTGCTGGGCGTTCCCTTTGGATTTTTCCAGCTAATTTTCCTAACTATTTCCAATGCCTCTGCTATTTTTCTGTAATTGTAGAATGAAATAATAGTAAAAAAATAGCTAGCATTCCAGGGTGTTCTTGCCCTACCAGGCTTTGCTCTAAGAACATCATTACATTTTAATTCATCTGATCTTCAGAACACCCTTGAAAGGTTGAGGCTCCTGGTTTTTTTGTTTTGTTTTTGTTTGTTTGTTTGTTTGTTTTCCTGTTTCACAGATGAGAAGACCAAGGCAAGAGAAGTTAAATAACTCACATCAACTCACCCAACTGGGAAGTAGCTGAGCTGGGGTTCACTCAGGCTGTCTGCTGAAGTCCACGTGTTTTATCAGGATGTTGGCTACCACCAGCCATTGCACAGATATAGAAGGAGTCCTGGGACATTTGCAGATACTAATGTTTGGAAAGCTCTCAAACATTTGTTTTATTTATACACTGGCTCATTTTAGAGAGGGGAAACAGGCTAAGTTCAACATCATGGTTGCTTTAGGATAAATCGTTATATAGGACTGCTGAAAGATCTGCCAACATCTTTTTTAATAAGAAATTTTTGATAGTTGTAGATAGACAGAATGCCTTTATTTGTTTATTTTTATGTGGTGCTGAGGATCGAACCCAGTGCCTCATGCATGCTAGGCAAGTGCTCTGCCACAGAGCTACAGCCCCAGCCCCCAACATCTTTTTTTTATTTGCTCTTTTTAGATATACATGACAGTGGAGTGCATTTTGACGTATTGTACACTTGTGGAGCATAACTTATTCTAATTAGGATCCCATTCTTGTGGTTTTACATGATGTAGAGTTACACTGGTTGTGTATTCATATATGAACACAGGAAAGCTATGTCCAATTCATTCTACTACCTTTCCCAATCCCATCCCCACATCCATTCCCCTTGGTCTGATCCAATGAACTTCTATTCTCTCCAACCCCCACCCCCATTGCGTGTTAGCATCCTGTTATCAGAGAGAACATTCAGCCTTTTGTTTTTTGGAACTGCCTTATTTTACTCAGCACGATGTTTTCCAATTCCATCCATTTTCGGACAAATACCACAATTTCATTCTTCTTTATGACTGAATAATATTTTATTGAGTAGAGATACCACAGTTTCTTTATCCATTTATCTGCTCAAGGGCATCCAGGTTGCTTCCATAGTTTAGCTACTGTGAATTGATCTGCTACAAACATCGATGTGGCTGCATTACTACAGTATGATAATTTCAAGTCCTTTGGGTATAGACCAAGGAGTGGGATAACTGGGTCACATGGTGGTTCCATTCCAGGTTTTCTGAGGAATCTCCATTCTGCTTTCCAGAGCCGTTGTACCAATTTTTTCTGCCAACATCTTAAGCCTGGAATCAAGGACTCTTGGAGCTGGAAGAGACTTTGAAGACTCTCTGGTCAAGTGTCTTCTTTTACATACGAAGAAGCTCTCATGGGGGCAGTAGAGAGTGGCTTGGCCAAGGTCACATCACAGCTAAGAGCTGAGTCTGGAACTCAATGAACTCCATGCCAGGGAGCTGGAGGTGGAGGAGACGGGAAGGGCTGCAGGCAGACAGGAAAGAGGCAGCTGGGATGAGGCTGGGGCAGAACCTGGTCAGGTGGAGGGTTCTGAGGCGCTGCCTGCCCACAGGCTGCAGGCCTGGCCTGGGCTCCTGCTGAGAGTCCCCCTGAGTTTGCACGTCCCTCTCTGCCATTTACCACACCTCTCTCTCTCTCTCTCTCTCTCTCTCTCTCTCTCTCTCTCTCCTCTCTCTCCCTGGGGACCTTACACTATCTGAGCACAGAAGAAAGTGCTGGTGCGGCCTGGCTCCTGAGTGCTTAATTAATATTTTTAATTAATTAATTGATCATTTAAGAGGCCATGATCAAAAGAAAAATGCACAGGAAAAGTAGCTCCATGGATCTGTCCTTGACCTACCAGAGAAGCGAGACTCGATCCAGAGAATCCTTTGGAATCCTACCAAAAAAAAACGTTCTGTACCAGTGACTTGAACTGTGCCGTGCTGGCTCTGGCCCTTATTTTCTTTTCTTATTTTTACCCCTTTTTTTTTTTTTGGTGCGTTGTAATTACACATCATGGTGGGGTGGTGCTACGTATTCAGGTACTGGTGTCTTTAAAGATTTTGTCCACTTCTTTAACATGGAAGGTGCAGGCAAAGGCGCTGCAGTTGGTGACTTTCACCTTTTAGTGGCATTTCATCTCGCTGCCAGGGAGGCAGCAATGTGAAAACACCACAGGAGTGTCTCTTGTGAAAACAGCCTTCCACCCAGGGGAGAAGTTCACTGTGCACACACGGCTGGCCCCTAAATGGCCCCACACGTAGGCCAAGAAGCAAAAAGCACATTTTACAAAATAACCACCTCTCCCAAAACTCTGATCACTTTTTTTTGGGTGGGGGTAGTGGGGAGGGGATGGCATTAAATCTTACAAACAAGAGCAGGAGAAATGATTCCCAGCAAACCATCATCTTATGCATTCACGTACGGCATTTGGAAGCCATTCCATGTGCATAGTGAAGCTCAAGGATGTGAGGAAAATACGAAAGCACTTTTCATATCCAACATATAACTGGTTTCTGGCTGGGACTGGACAGTATGCAGAGCAGACAGTGATTTTTGTGGGTTTGATTAAGGACATCAGAGCCACCCCAGACCAAACAGAAGACTTTTCTTGGGGGTCCTCTAAGGCCTGAATGTGTGCCCTTCTTTACGAATGGTGACCCCGGTGTGGGCTTTCCCTTGGCCAAGAGTGAATGCCCATGGAAGGGACAACACATCACACCAAGGTGGACACGAGCCCGTCTGTGGGTGCAAAGAGCTTGGTCAGAACATCCCTGTCTGGGCACCGCTGAGGACCACCATGCCTGTCCAAGTCAGGGAGGCAGGAGGGAGGCCTGGTCATGGTCTGAGGGGGCAGCCACCACCCATCTCCACACACTTGTCACCTCCTGGAATAGAATCCAGATGAATCACATCTTCCCCTTTTTCTGAGGACATTGAAATTTTGACGCTGACATTAATTGACCCTATGTTAAGGTAGCAAGAGGACAAGGTGGGGCACCTTTTCTAGCCATATCTGGCTTGGGGACCTCAGCATCCAACCTCTGAGAAAGCCCCTTGGTTATCATTGTCTCAATGTGAACCTGTGGATTGAGTCCTTAGACCTGGTCAGAAGCCCAGACTTTCCATTCAGTATCTGGGTTAAATATGAAAATATGGCTTATAATATATATGCTGCATATTAATGTCATAGATTATATATTTATTAATATATATGTACATTGTTATGTTAATATAGTATAATATATACTCTACATATTACACTAGTGAAATATACAATATATACCCAACTGGTTCTGTATGTTATATTAATATACCTGTAGAAGCCCAGTTTTCACATCTGTAAAATAAAAATAGCCAGCTTTTCATTACTATAATGAAACACCTGAGGTAGGCTGCTTTATAAGGAAAATAGGTTTATCTTGGCTCATGGTTCTAGAAATATAAGATCCAAACAGTATGGCATAAGCTCTGTTGAGGAACACGCTGGGCTGCTTCACATGATAGCAGGACTGCACATGTGTCTCTATGTGATCTCTCTCCCTCTCATGAAGCCATCAGGATTCTATCATGGGGACTTCACCATAATAACCTAATCTAATTGCATCACTTTCCACAGCTCCCACGCCTAACACCATAGTTAGATTAAGTTTCCTCTCTCTTAATCCCACTCATGTACAACTTTGGGGATGAAACTCTTGCATGAGTTTGGAGGAAATGAACCCTATTTGAAGTGCAGCAGCAGCCACCTTGCGGGGCTGTGGTGCTGACGGCAAACTTGCATGTTTTAGGGGAGCTACCTGAAACCTGGGGCCTCCTCAGTTGGATAATTTTGGGGAAAAAATCTTGTCCTAGAGCCAGAGTGAGGCACACAGGAGCGTATCTGAGACGGAGGAGTTGGGGGACATTGGAGCAGCGGAGGAAGGGAAGGCCGGAGGAGCAGGTTTCTTATCCCCGGCTCCTGGCTCCTGTTTTCTTGACAGTCTGGACCCTGGTGTAAGGCAGGTTCTTCCCAGGAGCACTGGGCTGTCAAACTGGACCAGAGGTGAATGGGCAGGGTTGAGGTTGCAGAGAGGAACTGGGGCAGGAAGTGACCCCTGCCTGCCCAGGAGGGTGTGTTCTCCCAGGCTGGGCGCCGTAGCCCTCCTGCCTCCCTGACGTCTGATCTGGCCCAGACTCATCCAGACCCCAGGATTCGAAGTTCACCAAAGTCAGCCCAAGATTCCTAACTGAATACGAAGAAGAGCATGTGCACACCAATACGGGAAACCTCCTGTGTGGGACGTGCCAAAATTCGGGTGGGAGGGGAGCTGGGAGAGTTCCAGTTTTATCTTTGTGTTGGCCAAATGGACAGTTTTCCACAGAATCCATGAGCTCCCAAATCCCATGTTCTCAGGCTGCATTTCCCGCCCTCCCCAACAGCACCATCCTCTGCTGGGTACTTCTGGGTCTCCCCTACGCTGCTGGGCCCTGCACCTCCCTGGACTTTCTGCCTTCTTTCTGCGTGCCATGGTGATGGGTCCAGGTCCTCATCCGAGTCCTCTCTGTTCTCTTTCTCCCAGAGCATCCTTTATTCCCTCTTCCGCCCCCGTTCCTGCACCTGAATCAGACCCACTGGTCCATCTCCCTGTGAGGAGTATCTGCAGGGGGTCTACACTGTAAAATGCAGACACAGAACTAGCCCAGAGTGCAAAATGGGAGGACCCAGCTCTCATCCTCTTTCCCTTCTGTAACCAAACACATCATTCCCCCCTCCCCCAAAATGCATCTTTGCTCTACTGCAATTTGCATGGGATGTGCCCCCCCAAGAGTTCACACATGAGAAGCTTGGTCCCCAGGGCGGCAGTGTCAAGTGGTGGTGGAACCCAGCCGACGAGTGGGAGGTGATTGCATCATTAGGGGCATGACCCTCAGAAGGAGCTAACCTAGTTCTTGTGAGACCCTGCTTAGTTCCATGACGATGAGTTTTTCTAAAAGAAGTAACCTTGGACCCCCTCTGTCACTGGCTTTCTCTCTCATCATGTGTGGAGAGCAGAGGAGCCCCTGATCATCAGCTGATTCTGCCTCCTAGGCAAAGGCAAGCCCAGGAAACATTCCTTGCCAAAGGCGAAGAAGTTATCAGCTTTGACTCTTGGCTCTGATGCTCATAGTTATCAGAAGTCCCAGGACAATGGGTGTCCTGGGTACAGCAGGATGTTTACAGAATGTTCTTAGCACTCTAGGACAGCGCTACAAAATGTTGCTAGCTCTGTAACTTTTTAGTGTACAAAGAAGCCTCTGACAGTTTACAACAATTCACAACAATGCCCCTATGTTTAACTTCTGGATAATCAAACTCTATGTAATAAACTTGTGAGCTAGTTCTCAGTCACTGTTACTCCATCAGAGTACAGTTTTCCCACCTGGCCCCGGCTTTTCATAAAATTATCTCTGTGTCCTTGTCTCTGTGTTTTTCTTTGTTTCCCATCCCCTACTTGAGAGTCCTTCCTGGATGCTGCCTGGGTTTTGGCAATCACTTGATCCATGTTGCACCCCTTCCTGCTGTGACAACAGGCAACACCTAATCTCTGACTTTCAGCTTCCAAAACTGTTATCTAAATAAACCTCTTTCTTTATGCACTACCAGCCTCAGGTGTTTGGTTATAGCAACAGAAAACAGACTAATACATCCTCCCAACTTTCCTAAGTGGGACATTGCATCCTCTTGCTCACCGTGACTGCAGTCCACATCTCAGCCTCAGCCCTGTTGTTCTTTCTTGTCTTGCACATCAAATCAGTTGCCAACTCCCACATGCCTGCCTTTTTAAACTGTCATTGATTATTTTTCTCAAATACACCACAAAGTTTCTTGCTTCTCTTTCTTCATACTATTCAGAAAAACATTATTTTAAATTGCAAGGGCCTGTATACTTTTTTAAGAGAGAGAGAGAGAGAGAGAGAGAGAGAGAGAGAGAGAGAGAGAGAGAGATTTTTAATATTTATTTTTTAGTTTTAGGTGGACACACCATCTTTATTTTTTTATTTTTATGTGGTGCTGAGGATCGAACCCAGCGCCCCACGCATGCCAGGTGAGCGTGCTACTGCTTGAGCCACATCCCCAGTCCTCTTTATAAATTTTAAACAAGAAATGTGAAATACAAAAAGAAACATGTCTCTTTAAGGTGAAGACCTCATTTTCAGTAAGACACATGTAAACCTAAGGCTTAATTTGCCTTGACCTCAGAAAACACACTCTTGTTTTAAATAAATTTACAATCAGATGCATGACAGAAGTTTCCTCCGCTGTATACTGAAGGGATTCCAGAGATGTGAAGGTATGCTCCAAATGTACCCACCCCCCACAAATTCCTATGTGGAAGCCCCAACACTCAAGGCGAGGGTATATGCAGGTGGGAACCTTTGAAAGGTGATCAGGTCATGGGAGTAGAGCCCCAAGAATGGAATCTTGCCCTTATGAAAAAGGTCCCAAGCTGGCCATGGTAGTGAATCCTGTAATCCCAGCAGCTCTGGAGGCTGAGGCAGGAGGATCACAAGTTCAAAGCCAGCCTCAGCAAAAGTGAGGTGCTAAAGCAACTCAAGGAGACCCTGTCTCTAAATAATATACAAAATAGGGCTGGGGATGTAATACAGGGACATAGTGTCCCTGGATTCAATCTCCAGTGCCAATATGGATCAGTCGATCAATCAATCAATCAAAGAGATCCCATAGAGATCCCTCACTCCTCCCATCATAAGAAGACACGTAAGTGTAAAGATGGTCGCCAGACATGGAATCTGCCAGTGGCTTGATTTTGGACTTCCCAGGCTCTCAAACTATGCAAAATAAATTTCTGTTGTTTATAAATGATCCAGTTTATGATATTTTATTACAGTAGCCCACAAGGACTAAGGCAGAGGGGAACTCTAATGGGCTTCTGTTGATTGTTGTTGGACAGGCACTCTTATAAATAACCATTATCCACTCTTCCTCACTAATGGAACCCTAATTTTCAAGGGATGGCAATATGCTCAACCACACAAATACATTTCCCTGACCTTGTAGATGAGTGACAACATGATGAAATTCCTGTCACTCATAATCAATCCGAAGTTTCTAGGTGTGGCTTTTACCCCAGATTCTTCTTCTTATTTGAGGAATGTGGATCTGATGTCTGAGGTTTTAGCAGTCATTTTATGACTATGAGGAAAAAGTAGAGCATAGATCTGGGAGAAGGTTGGGTCCCTAATGTTCTGTGAAGCTGCCACACCAGCCCTGAACTGACTAACTTCAGATTTCTTGCTTTGTGAAAAATTAAATAAATAGAGCCTCTAATCCATTTGGTAGCCCAATGGGCCTTACCAGAGGAACTTTAAAATTATTGCTTCCCAGATCTCACCTCAACAGATTCTGATGTAATGGATATGGTGTGCAGTGCCAACATGCAGTTTTCCAAAACTTCCAGAGGATTCTGTGTTGCAGCAGCAGAAGATGAGTACCACCATGTGAACGTCTAGTGCGTTCGGGTCCCTGGGTAAGGGTCGCAAAATCACCGGGACACAGGGGATGCAGAGCCAAGACAGCAATTGCAACTGCATGCTGAGCTTTATTTGCATGTTTCTTTTATATTCTTCTTCTAACAAAGCAAGCAATTCTTCAATAACACTTCACCCACATAGCCCAAGTATCATGCCTCAGCGGGTACACAGAGCTAAATTCAAGTTGTTCCTGTTCTTTTTGATAAGTACCCTCCCAAAGTTCTTTGTAGACATTATCTAATCCCCGAATGTACTGTTCCCAGGTCCAGTATGCAGGAAGCTTCTTCCTCTAGGCCAAACCATGCAGAAGCTTGTGTCTTGTGATAAGGGGAAAAGGACCTTTCCTTCTCCTAGCGTGGCATGCCTTCAGCTGACCTAAATCACAGGCACAGCTTCTTGCAAAGTGTCAGGCTGAGGGAGCTAAACTCTGCACACTTAAACCCCAACACCACCATACTACTTTGTTTAAGCCACTGCTTTCTAGTTTTGGGTACTTCCAGCCAAATACAATGTTTCATAGTTACTACTTTTTTTCTAGTTGGGTATTCCAGCTAGAATCATAATCAGGCATGTAGATGTGGAGAACACAAGATGTCACACAGAATTAGTAGGGGGGACCAGGGGCTAGACCAATAACCCAACCAGGGCCAGTCAAACAAAGTTTTAGAAGCAGGGGAGGAAATTCCATGGTTCTAGGGCAAAAGATTTATTCAACAGAATGTAAAAAGCCCTCACCATAAAAGAAAAAAATGGCAAGATTTTTCTTTCATTTTATTAAAATAAAAAAAATCCAGGGCTGGGGATATAGCTGAGTTGGTAAACAGCTTGCCTTGCATGCACAAGGTCCTGGGTTCACTCCTAACACCACAAAAAGAAAAAAAATCCATTCACCAAAAGACACTGGTAAATGAATGAAAGGAAAAAAACCTTGGACAGGAGAAGATATTTGCAATATAGAACAAAAGACTTATATCCAGAAAAAAAAAAAAAAAAAAAAAACAGTGCACGTTGATCAATAAATAAGAGGGAATCAGCCCAATAGGAAATGGATGGAAGGCTTGATCAGGCACTTTATTAAATATGATGTTCAAATGGTCATCAGTTCCTGAAAAGGTGCTCAATCTACTTGATCCTAAGAAAAATGTCAAGTAGAGTCAGACTTAGTGGTGCACACCTGTAATGCCAGCAATTCAGGAGGCTGAGGCAGGAAGATCTCAAGTTCAAAACCAGCCTCAGCAACTTAGTGAGGCACTAAGCAACTCAGTGAGACCCTGTCTCTAAATAAAATACAATATAGGGCTGAGGATGTTGCTCAGTGATTGAGTGTCCCTGAGTTCAATCCCTGGTACCCCCCCTCCAAAAAAAACCCCAAAAATTTCAAGTGGAACTACAGCATGATCCCTCCCCATAGCCACTGTCCACTGCTGTAAGACCAAAAAGACTGACAAAACCCAGTGTTGCTGAGAATATGGAGTAGCTGGAAATCTGCATTGCCAGTTGGTGGGTAACGAATGCAACAGCATTGGAAAACTGTCCAGCAACATCTGTAAAAGCTAAATCTTGAGCCAGGTTCAGTGGTGCATACCAGTAATCCCAGCAACTCAGGAAGCTGAGGCAGGAGGATCTCAAGTTCAAAGCCAGCCCCAGCAACTTAGTGGGACCCTAAGTAACAAAGTGAGACCCTGTCTCTGAATAAAATATAAAAAATGTGGGGATGTAGCTCAGTGGTTAAGCACCCGTGGGTTCAATCCCTGGTACCTAATAATAATAATAATAATAATAATAATAATCCTAAATCTTGAATTTTTTGAAGGGAATAAGGTGGAATAATTTTTTTACACATCTTTTATAACCACCCAAATCCTTTCTCGGCTCTCAAATTGAGTATACTTTAAAAAGAAAGAAAAACAACCCCACCTTCGAATCAGTAACGCTGTAGGACCAAGTAAACAGTATAATGTGTTTTATAATGTGTTTATAGCAATGACACATGGTGATGCCACCTCAGCTTGGAGACAGCATATCCATCCAGGGACTAGAGGGCCAGCTCAGTGACAGAGCACCTGCTTTGACCTGCTTTGCATGTTCAATGCCCTGGGGTCCATCCCCAGCAAAAACATACAAGGAAAAAGAGTTATAGGTTTTGCTTTTATTTTTGTTTTTTGGTTGTTGGTTTTTGTTTTTTTTTTTATTCTGGGGATTGAATCCAGGGGTGCTTAACAATTGAGCCACACCCCCAACCCTTTTTATGTTTTATTTTGAGATAGGATCTCAATAAGTTGCTCAGGGCCTCACCAAATTGCTGAGGCTGGCTTTGAACTCACAGTTCTCCTGCTTTGCTTTCCAAGTTGCTGGGATGACAGGTGTGGTGTGTGCCACCACACCTGGCCTATAAAAGGTCTTTATGAACTCATCCCTGGTGTAAAATGTAATTGCTGTGTGTACGTAATTTATTTGTTTTATTTAGTGACGCCTGGTTTAGCTTCACTGTAATAATTAGGACCACTTTGGTTGCAAGTGGTAGAACCCAATTAGAACAACACTAGCAAAAAAAGGAGGATTATCAGTCAGAAGTCATTCGGGGATAGGGAGGAAGATGACTTCAGGAAGGAGTGGGTGCAGACACCCCTGGGAGGCCCTATCTCCCTGGCTCCTGCCTCTCTCCAGTGTGGCCTCACTCTTTGTGCTAATCATGGTCTTGCCTATATGTCATCTCAGGTTATAATTCTGTCCACTGGGCTGACACTCACAGTGCCTTCCCAGGAAAAGAGGCTGATTAGCCCAGTGTGGGTCCAGACCCCACCCTTGAATCACTCCATTATTGCCTGGGAGTTAGGCATGACAGAGGCATTGTGAAAGGCCAGCTCTGGCCAGGTGCCCGGCTTCATACCAGTTATCAGGGCTCGGAGGCAGATTTTCAAAATGCCTGCTCCAGAATCACCAGGAAGACGAGATGAGCACAAGGAGAAGCAATGCCAAGAAGTGGGGAAACCATATGATAGAGCAACGGGAGGCCCTGCTGCAGGGAACGGGGACTGTGACCATTGAATATCAGGTGGCCTGACTGTGTTTTCCTGTATGGCCAGTTCTCCAGGGTAGCCTCTTGGAAGGCTGCAGCTGGTAGAAAATCAGCCACAGGCCCCAATCACGAGACCCTTTGAGAAGTACCCAGGAGAACATGGGATGCTTCAAACATGTGCCCCACATCTGTCAGCTATGATATGCACCTGAACTTACAGACTAAGAAACACAGAGAACCCGGAATACAAAAAGACAGGAGCTCATTGAAAAATACAGACCATGCTGTGTTCCCTAAACCAGAACCTAAGGGGTGCTAGAGGAAGATGAGTGACAAAGCATGGATGACAGAAGTGCACCCCCATCCTGCAGAGTCCTGGAGGAGCACCACACACCCCAGGCATGGAATGTGTTCTCTGGAGGCAGTCAACTTGGGAGACCACGAAATGCAGCTCTGTACTGTCCAAGAGAATATATGGAGGCAAAAATGTGTATGTAAGCCAGGCACAGTGGTGCATGTCTATGATCACAGCAGCTTGGGAGGTCGAGGCAGAGGATCATAAGTTCAAAGCCAGCCTCACCAACTTAGTGAGGCCCTAAGCAACTCAGCAAGACCCTGTCTCAAAATAAAATATTTTAAAGAAAGTACTCCTGAGTTCAATCCTCAATGCCAAAAAAAAAAAAAAGAAAAAAAGTATAAGACACAATTTCTGAATACATCAAATCCCAAAGAGTGGAGATCAAGCTGTTCCCTAGAGAGAAATTTGAAATGTCTTTATTAGGGTCACTATAGCTGCACATATCTAATGAAATCCCACAAGCTCCAAAACGTGGCAGACATACCCTTAAAGAATGAATTGTATACATGCGACTGAGACCACAACAGTAAAACTCTGCCTTCCTATCATGAGTTTTATCTTCCAACAGTTAAAGCAGTTTATAGAACTTATTCTTCCCATATGTTGACCAGTACAGAAGATGTATGGTACTGATCTCCCAGCCTGCCACCTGCACTCAAGGTCATGTACGCTCACAGTGGACCCCCCTCCCCCACCCCCACCCCCCGACAAACAATGGCAGACTTCCCGATCACATCTTGGTTTATACACAGGTTGAAAGCAAATATTGCTTCATCCAGTGTTTCTTAACTCATTTCCTCCGCAATTTCAGCTGTCTTCTTTCAATTCCCCAAAATGTGCATTAATATTTATTATAGTAACATTGTGATTCCTAAAAATTTGACTCCTGAGTGTCATTAAAGAAGTAGCATACATAGAGCAAAGGGGGTGGTGTAAATTAGTATAGTCATTATGAGATGCCGTAGGAGGATCCTCAGAACATTGAAGAGAGAATTACCATATGATTCAGCCATCCCATTACTCTGTATATATCCACAGGAAACAAAATCAGTGTGGTGAAAAAGACCCACACTCCTCTGTTTAGAGCAAAACTTTTCATACTCTTCAAGATGTGGAAGCAATCTAATCACTGGATGAATGGATAAAAAACTGAGTGAAACACTATCCAGTCTTAGAGAAGAAGGAAGTCCTGACATTTGCAACAGTGTAGATGAATTCAGAGGACAGTGTGCTAAATTGAATAAGCCTGAAACAGAATGGTAAATACTGCAACAATCTCAATTATAAGTGGGATCAAAAAAAGTTGAACTCCGTCGGGTGTGGTGGCACACACCTGTAATCCCAGTGACTCAGGAGGCTGAGGCAGGAGGATTACAAGCTCCAGGCCAGCCTCAGCAATTTAGGGAAGAACTAAGCAACTTAATGAGATTCTGTCTCAAAATAAAAAAGACAAAAAGAGCTGGGGGATATGGCTCAGTGGCTAAGCACCCCTGGCTTCAATCCCTGGTACCAAAAAATTAAAAAAATTAAAAAGTTGAACTTGTGTCACTAGAGGGTAGAGGCATGGGGTGGAGATTAGGGAAGAAGAGTTGGGTGGGGAATGGGAAGATGTTGGTCAAAAGATTCAAAATTTCAGCTACACAGGAGGAATCAGTTCAAGACATCAATTTTATAGCATATGACTACAGTTAATAACAGCATATCTTATCCTTGAAAATTGCTAAGAGAGTAGGTTGCACATGTTAATTAATTTACTTTAGCCATTCTACAATATATTCACATATCAAAACATGTTAAACCCATAAACAGATAGTTTTATCAATAAAAAAAGTAATCTGCATCTACTTCCAATTGACCGAGCCAATCTGTGTGTCAATATTACAGGGAAATAATTTAAAAACAAAGAACTAAATAAATTGCCTGTTAGCATCAAAAGAGCCATTTATCAAACTAAATTCTACTGGAAGATTTTGGATACTATGCAGAAAGAGCCTAGGATTCTCCAGGACCTCAGAATTTTTATCATCAAAGACACATTTCTCTGGTTGAATGGAGGCAGGGTCCCAAAGATGGTGGACAGAGAGAGCCAGGAGCATGGCTGGGTGGGGTCTCAGCCACCTGTGCTCAAGATTGCACAGAAGACAGTCTGGATGAACTAATGTGCATTTACCTGCTTTCATGTCACCTTAAAACAGAGACCTGGTGTTGGGATCCAGCGACCGCACCCTGAATATGGCGCTGGTCTCTGCTTCCGCTTCGTTAGTGGTTAGAGTTGTTAGAAGTAAACAACTCCTTGTAAGGCTGTGGGGCTGGGCTCTGGCCTGCTTCCACTGCACTGTACCTATTAGACTTTCCCGCGTGGTGCTAATTCATTGGCGGGGCTGGGTACTTAAGCTAGGGCAGACCGACTGCTCGCTCTCTTGTTCCTGTTTTCTCATCATGATTCAAAGGTCCTGAGTAAACTGCTGAAAGAAGAATCCTGTGTCGTGTTTCCCTTGCCGGCGAGGGGTCCTGACAACCTGGAACCCAATGTGAATTCTCCCTGCTTCCCTGCAATGCTGGTCATACCCTGGTAATGCAGAAGGTGAAACTCAGGAAGGAAGATTTAGCTACAGTTTTTAAATCAATGAGGACATGTGGTCAACATTGGCCAGTGTGTCTCCTATTCATACTGCCCCTGGTTCTCCTAGAGTCTGGAGAACTTTGAGAAACAAAGAGAAAAAATACAGGAAGAAAAATCTATAACAGTGATCAAGGAGGGGAGTTCACGTCTAACTTTAAAAATCATAGTTGGTGCAAGTGATCTGCACCATGCAAGGAGGGATGAAGGTAGAAGAATCCCAAGGAAAGATGGGAGAAATAGAAATTAGAGTTTCCTCCCATGAAAAGCTACCACTTGTACAAGTATACAAGTGAGATAAGAGATTACAAACAGCCTGGGTGAATTGGACCAGTCGACAGGTGTATTAAGCTCGGTGTTTTGAAACTCAGGAGAATTCCATATTAATGGGACTCTGACTTTTTGTGAGGATGTGCAACACCAGGGGTGTCACTGCAACACCTGTGTGAGTCACACAGTAGCTGGCGCTCTTTAGTTAGCCACAGTCCCCTCCCTCACCCACATCCCTCTTGCATTCCTCTTCATCAGCAGAATTGTTTGGACCCTACAGGAATTGATCACTTCTGGCCATGACACCTACAATGTGAAATTCAAGTACAATTTTGTTAATTCAACAAAAGGCTACTTATTACATGGCCACCATTAATTCTTTGTAGATGGAGGAATAGCACTCAACGATTTCATAAATGATCCCAAGGATGACTGCTGAATGGATTCATCCGTCTTCTGGCAGTTGGACAGGGAAACCTAATCGTTAGTGGCCAATTGAGTGCCAATCACCGACCCTGAGCCCACTTGGGTGAGCCCTCACCATGGAGAGGAGGAGTGGACTCTAAGATGAGGCACCAACTGTATACACAACTGCTCAGCTCGGGGCTCAGAGAGGGGAACCATGGGTTCTGTCTAGACATCAGCCTTCAATATGGGGGGGGGTTTGTAGCTCAGTGATGGAGAGCTTGCTTTGCATGTGGGAGACACCGGGTTTGATCCTCAGCACTGAATAAAAATAAATGAAGGTATTGTGTCCATCTACAATTAAAATAAAAAAAACACATCAGGGTGGGATGGAGGACTCCATGAATCATTCATATCATAAGCAGATTGGTTCTCAGCGAGCCTCCATGGGAATGAATGGCCTCGTGTGCATTTCCTGCCCAAATGTCACTGTCTTTTCACTGGTTCCTGGGATGAGCTTATGAATAGCTGCATTCTCTGATCCCTTTGCTTTAGGGGATGTAGTTTTAGAATCCGGGCTCCAGTTTCCAGTTTCTGACATGGCTACTTACAAACGGTATATCATATGATTTCAAGTGACACATGACTAAAAATCATACCCCTCCTGCAGTGGAATCTGGATGGGAAGAGAACAAGGGTTTTTCATGTATCTAGACCATGCAAGCCAAAGTGAGGTGGGCCGGTTGTTCTCCTGTGGAAAGGGGAGGGGAGTAACATGAACATATGGCAAACTTTGCCTACAGAGAAACCTCAGAGAGATTGTGGGCTCAGTTCCGGAGCACTGCAGCAAAGCAAACAGGGCAGTAAAGTGAGTCTCATAAATGTTTTTTTTTGTTTTCTGGTACACTCCAAAGTTAGGTTCACACTGTACTCGACTGTTAGTTGTTAATAGACAGCTAGAAAAAAACAATGTGCATATTTTAATTAAAAGAATTTTATAGGGTTAGGGTGTGGCTCAGTGGTAGGACATTTGCCTAGAATACACAAGGCCCTGGGTTTGATCCCCAGCATCACAAACTAAACAAAACCAAAAGCAAGAAAACTTAAAAAGCCCTTCATGCTAAAAAATTGTGATGGTCATCTAAGTTGCCAATAACCTGGTTTGATGCAGGGTTACCACAAACTTCCTTCTCCTTTTTAAATTTTGTATTGGGGACAGAACCCAGAGGTGCTTAACCACTGAGCCACATCCCTAGGCACCCCTGCCCTTTAAAAAAAATTGGGGACAGGGTCTTGCTAAGGTGCTGAGGCTCGCCTCAAACTTGTGATCCTCGTGCCTCAGCCTTCCAAGTAGCTGTGCACCCCCACACCTGGCTCCAGGGATGCTATAAACTTTCAACACAGAGATGATGCAATATCTGGACCCACAATCCTGAGAGGCGCAGTCGGAGTAGATATGCCTGTATTGAAGAATCATCTGCTTTGCAAACACTTTTGTTCAACAGAAATATAATTCAAGACCTGCTTGTAGTTTAAAAATTTCTAGTAAACATGAATTGGAGGTATTACTCGGTGGTAGAACTTTTGCCTCACATGCATGAGACTCTGGTTAGATCCCCAGCACTGCAACATAAATAAATAAATTAAATTAATAAAATAAAGTTTTCTAGCAGCCACCTTCAAGACAAAAATAAAAAGGATACAATCAGTGGCGCGAGGTGGGTGCACCTGTAATCCCAGAGACTCTGGAGGCTGGACAGGAAGATTTTGAGCTTATAGCCAGCCTTAGCAATGGCAAGAACCTAAGCAACTCAGTGAGATCCTGTCTCTAAATAAAATATAAAATAGGGCTGGGGATATGGCTTAGTGGTCGAGTGCTCCTCAGTTCAATCCTCAGGACCAAAAAATAAAAAAGGGTAAAATTAATTAGAATCCTATATTTTATCTAACAATATATCAAAAACAAACATTTAAGTATGTAGGTGATAAAAATACTACTGAGATATCAGCCAGGCACGGTGGTACACACCTGTAATCCCAGCTACTTTGGAGGCTGAGGCAGGAGAATCTCAAGTTTGAGGCCAGCCTGGGCAACTTAGAGAGACTCTGTCTCAACAAAATTTTTTTTTAATAAACAAATGATACGTTTTGTTATTTTTTTGGATAAAGTCTTCAAAGTTCAAGGAATTGCTTTCACTGAGAGCCTGGACAAATCAAGGGTGCAATGGTTACGTGAGGAAGTAACTTGGGGAGATGAATGTACTCAAAGTTGCATAATGTTGGGCAAATTGCTTCTCTGGTCCCCTATTTCTTTTTTTTAATTTTTTTATTTTTTTATTATTAGTTGTTCAAAACATTACAAAGCTCTTGACATATCATATTTCATACACTTGATTCAAGTGGATTACGAACTCCCATTTTTACCCCATATATAGATTGCAGAATCACATCGGTTACACATCCACGTTTTTACATACTGCCATGCTAGTGTCTGTTGAGGGGAGGGTAGGGGGGATAGTAGAAGATAGGAAGGGCAGCAGAATACAACAGACACTAGTATGGCCCCCTATTTCCTTATCATAAAACGTGAACATTAGGTTTCCCCAACACAGGTGTGCCTGCTCAGTTCCTCCTAGGTCAGAGGATAACAGATAGGCAGGACACAATGATCTTTGCTACATGGGCATGGATATCTGCCAGTACGAACAAATAGCAAGATTATATTCACAATATAATTAGAAGTTGGATCTCAGTTCCGGGTCACATGGGCGGTTAAAGGTTGACTCAAAACCACATTCACCTTGGGGTGACACGGTGGCATTGAAGGCCTGGTCAGCTCCCATCTCAGGCTTCCAGCACCCTGTCAGGCCTCAACCTGCACAGGCAGAAGTCCAGTGCCATCTCCGAGGATCTGGAGAGAGGACAATTTCTTCAACCTTATCACACTGAGATGTGTGTGGCCCACGCTCATTTACAATGATCCCCGTGCCAAAATGATGACACATGCAAAAGTGTCACGTGAGCTTGTTTGGATTGCAGTTACTCAATTTCATTCAGACCATTTAGGAAATATGGTATAGTTATTCAAATAGTTCGATTGAGGCAAAATCTTAGCTAATAAAAGTTAGCTAGAATGAAATTTTTACAGAATGTCGAATATCTTTTGTTTCCAAAGGGAAATTTGTTCTGTTAAGAAAGCCCAAGTACAGAATAATGTGCAGTTTAAGAATATCATGAGGGGCCAGCTGTGGAGGCACATGCCGCTGAGGCAGGAGGATCACAAGTTCAAAGCCAGCCTCCGCAACTTAGGGAGGCACCAAGCAACTTAGTGAGACCCTGTTTCTAAATAAAATATAAAAAAGAACTGGGGGTGTAGTTCTGTGGTTGAGCACCCCTGGGTTCAATCCCTGGTACAAAAAAGACAAAGACTATCACAAGAGGTCAAGGTATGGAGGGACATAATTGGAGTTACATCCTACACTCTTGGGAGGCTGAGGCAGGAGGATTGCTTGAGTCCAGGCAATTGAGACCAGCCTGGGTAATATGGTAAGACCCTGTCTCCAATAAGTAAATTAATAATAACTGATTAATCAGTCAACATGATTGGGGACAGCACAGAGAGGGGAAGGGCATGCATTTGGAGCCAGCGTCTTGCTCATCCATCTTGTTTTTCCCCCCACTTTTTCTTTTTTGTGACTTTGTGTTCTTACCTTCAAAATGGGAACGATATTTATTTTCCAGAGTTACAGAAAGGATTTAAGTTCTTAGCACTGTTAGTTTCCTTTTTTTTTCTATATTGGTTAGAAAGAATGGAGTGAAACAGTTAAAAAAACCCAACAGGCAAGGGCTTTTATAGTGTTGTTATTTGATTTTGCTTTTTGGTGACCTCATTTTTAAACAACACATAACTAATTATCCTGCTGATTAGGAAAGTACCACCATGAGGAGGTCTCCACCTGAACCTTCCAGGTTCTTGACCATGTCATAAAAAAGAACTTAAGCAGGGGTTAGGAATGAGGGTCAGAGCAACGGGTTTGTTACAAAGGGAAAGTGTTCCACAGTCGAGAACAGGAATGTGGTCAGTTTTAGAGAAAGTGAGTTGGGCCTACACTTTAATCTCATAATCTTCATAATAACCTTCAGAGTTGTGTTAAATGTTGGTTTTATAGGAATAAAACCCCACTTTTTTATACCCTACATTTACATTAAATTACTTAATGTTTCTAATTTGGCATTCACATTTCATTTAGAATGATTGTTTTAACTTGATAAGAATATAACTCTGAGTTCTGTTAAAAATTGGCTTTTACCAATTGCCTGGAGGCAGGTATTTTCTTGTTGTCCAGAAGGCTGGAGTGTGAGTCTTACTCCTGCTCACCTTTTAAGAAAGATAAGGTGTAGTATGTGTCATATTGACCCATTCTAAATGAGTAACAGACAACCTCAGACATTTCCCCACTTGTCAATGGTTTTAAAAGCCCATATCTGTGTTGGTTTCCTTATTTTGAGAACAGTAATATGATGTAAGAACTAGTTTTAAGAAGCTTTGACTTTGAAAGATGCCTTTTGCTGTGCCTTTTGTCACAATGGTATGAGAAGATTTAGGCTTCTGAAATGGAAACATTTGAGAATTTTTATGAGAATTTGTATGAAAGGGATTCATATTGGCTGTGTTGAAAGAAAAAAAATGTGCTTATTATGTATAATAATCTTTAGAGTTTGGATGAGAATAATTTCAACATTACATGCCAAAGTAAAGAACTTATAGTGAATGGAGTATCTCTCAAAAAAATTTAAGTCTCAGCTTAGCTGCTTAAGTAGTAACAGACCTTGAAAAAGTCTCTTTATACTGTTTTAACCAAATCATGATAATAATATCTATTTATATAGTCCTGGGATTTAAATTACATAAAGTATTTTATACATTGCTAAGTTCTGTACAGATGTGCCAATATTAGGCAGTATTTTTATGATTTTCAATGTCAAAATGATTGTTAAGGCTTATTACAATTTGCTTTTATTATTGATGCCTCTTTACCAAAGACTTAACCTGCTTGTTTCTCTCCTTTATTAACTTGAAAGAGGTCAAACCATATTAGGGTTCTGTTATTTTCAGAATAAAGAGACCTTGTTTCTGAGTAATTTAACAGATGTATATCAATCAGCATTTCTTATGGCTGAATGCCAGAAAAGATCAGTTAGAGTAACTCTCAAGGAGAGGAGAAAGTATATGCTAAAGTTTCCAATAAATAACATTTCACAAATAGCAATACATTTGTGTTCCTAGGTCCTTTTGATCTTAAATATTTTAACAAATATTAATGTATATCTGCTTACTAAAACATGTGAAAGTAAATTTTGTTGTAGATTTTGTTTCTTAAGCAGAATACTTAAAATTATCAAATTATCTTGTTTTGGTTTCTTTTTGGTTCTAATTCTTACTTTTTTTGAAATCTTAAATAGTGTTCAAGGAAGAAATGAGATTTTTATGTTTAACAGAGGAGCACAAGTTAAAAATAGTTAAGTTTTAATTTCCAGAGTATGCACTCATTTCCAGATGAAGAGACTAAGCTCCATGAAGTTTGCATTTATTGTACATTTTGGTCCAATTATAATGGGGAAATGGAAGCCCAATCAGAAGTCTGGAATATTTGGGTTTGGTTATTGTTTTCCTCTCTCTCATTCTGCTAATATTTTCCAAGTACAAGTGTTGTAGCAATTCAGAATATGTGAATGACTACCTTTAGCTTGTTATAGTATGGAAATGACACTCTCTTTGTCAATGATAGAGAAATTAAACATCAGTTAAGGCAACTGACATGCCAACAATTTAAATCTCATTTGCTGCTTTGAGGAATGTGTCATTTATTGTATATAGGGTATTCCTTGAAAAAGACTGTGTGCTTCAGAGGAAGTACTTTGCTGAGAAAGTACTTGTTGTTGCTGTTGTTCCTTCCTCTGGATAATTCTGAAATGTCAACCCTTTTGACATTTATTGGTGATTTTCTGTGCCATTTCTGTATTCATTTTCTTCTTCTTTTTTTATGGCAAAATGTCTTAAAGTTATAATAATGGAAGAAATTAAATCTTCTTTCAGAGTGATCTATGAAAGTCCATTCCATATATTAAACGTAGTCCATTTGGAAATATCACTGTATTTCTCCATTTTATCTGGTTTCCTCACCTATGAGGACTGTGTGTGTATGTGGGGGAAGGGGAGCATGCATTTTAGTTAATATATCTTAAATTCACCTGCTTATGGAAACTGAGCATTTCTCCTCTTTGTTAGACACAGGTGTGGTAACAATGTCTTTTTTGTTTGGTTTCTTAGGATCCCAACCAGGGGTCTCTAAAGGTATTTGCAGTTACATTAACTTTTCCAAGTTAACAACTAGAAATATTTTAATTTGACTATAGCTAAGCTACTCTTTGATCAGTATTAGAATACTGATCATTTGAATTGTCTTAAATTTCTGACTTAGAATATTGAAGAAAATTTTAAATTGATTAGGTAATGGATATAATGAAAATTTCTGATTCTATTGCCTGTTATTTACTGTGGAGAGAATACTTTCCCTACAGAATGACTAGGAACAGGATAATAAAAATGTAAGCTAGGATGGAAAACCATATTTTGGTCAGCTTTATAGAAGACATGCTTCCCTACTTATGAATCTTCCAGTTGTTCCATCTACCCACCCCTGTCTGATTCTTCAGGTTTCTTTGGAGAGTATACTTAGTGCTCTGTTGAGTAAGGCAGTAATGCAGTACATGTGTGGCGATGTCAAAAGCTGAAGGCTGTTTCCTAGAGCAGCCGTATTTTATATTATGAACTTTTGCTTTGCACTGTGTTTGTTTCTCTGTGTGTGTGTGTGTGTATAAGAAATGTATTTTTTATTTCCTTTTGTCCAATCCTTCTCTGCTCTTGTATGTTAACAAAATAAGAAGGCAGTAGGACTGCATTTGTCAGAGGCAGTAGGAGGAAGTACAAAAATATGAAATGGTTACTGTTCACATTTCCCTCTGATCTTACTGAGATGTAATTCCTTTCTCTTCTTTTTTGATAGATACTGCTCCAAGTCCCTTTGTCATTAAACAGTTAATTCCTCCATAATCTCCTGTGCCCAAGCCTTGAGGTAGTCTATACCTCAGTGGCGTAGCCATAACTTTGCTCTCTCATAGAAAAAAAAATGATGTGTCGTCATCAGTTATGTAGAGATAGTACATCAACTTAAAACTGATAAACAAATTCATTATTTTTATAGTAGAAAAACACTTCAAAATAAGAGAACTCATGTATAATGACATAATTTGGCGTAAACATACTTTATAATTAGAGTTAGGAAAAATTGTGCTATGAATGGATAATTATGAATGTAACACATTCCACTATTGTCATGTATGTAAAAAAAGAACTAAAAAAAAAGAAAAACACTTTTCCCAAAGATTAACTGTTATTAGGTGAAGCTAAAGAGCAGTGTCATTCAACAAACATTTACAGAATATAATATAAGCAGCATTGTTCTTGGAATTGTGGGCTCTCCATGTATGTGTACTATCTTATTTGTGCCATCTAAATCCCCCATACTTCTCAGTAATCAGGACATGTATACTAGTCAAGCCAAGCACTAATTTAAATTACACTAAATATGGTTGGATGCTAAGTGAGAGGCATGAACCAGAAGCAGATAGTTTAGGGAAGGGAGAAATGATTTTGGATTGAATTAGAGAGTAGAATGTAATTTGTAGAGGAAACATGAATAGGATGTTAAACAAATAATTAGTATTTGGATATAAGGAGTGAGTAGGCTGACATTTGTAAATAAGGGGAACAGTTCTCATACCTCCTGTTCCCAGAATCGATATAGAAAAAAATGGCAAAACACTTGTATTCTCCTGAAGTCGACTTTTAGCTTCCACTTAGAACCCACAACAGCTATTTTAGCTACCAAAAGATCACTTCCATAGGAGATGCTTCTGAATTTCAGTAGAAAGACAGAAGTAGGAAAGCTATATTGAAAAGCTGTCATTCATGACTACACAAAGGTTCATCCAATCTCAATGAAAAGTTTAATGGTATTCATTGCTGAGTGATATCTTGACTTGAATTCTAACATGTAAGAAGGTATTTCCAATTTCACTATTATTTTATAATATCTAGGTTTCTGTAGGTACTATAGATAAATTTCACAGCATGTTTTTGTTAACCTCTTAAAATTTTTTTTAGAGTAAAGTAATTATTCTACTAATATCACAGATTATTTTAATCCCAGTCCTTACTTTTGTGGAAAAAATTATAGAATTTACAGATATCTTTTAGATGTATTTAATTTTAAAAGGCAAATACACTAGCATATTTAGGGTCAATTTTTTCTTTCATTGCACAGCCAAAGGAAAAATCAAAAAGTTGTACAGAAATGAAGCCAGTTTTATTAACATATTAAAGACAGAATTTTAAGGCAAGCTGCTGATTTTATTCTTTTTTAGTTTTGACCAGTAGCAAATTTATGTGGCCCTGTGCACGTTTCTGAATCTCCACATATGTTCAACTGAATGAACTACTTTCAGCATGACAATGGAGGAGAAACTATAACTAACTGGTTTCTCATACAATATTTTTGTAAAGTTCTATAGTTTTTTAAAAATATTACTAGTTAGTCAATAATTAAAGGGCTTAGTAATCAGTTACTTTTAGAAACGGTGGGAGCAATCACAGTATATATGGATATTTTATTTAACCCAGAATTTTACAAATTTATTTGAACTTGGAAATACTCCATCTTCCTTCAAACTTCCATTGTTTCTTTCCTTTAAAAGCATACTTATTAAATTCTCCCACAGGATAAGTCAGGAATTGTCACTAAGAAGTTTCCTACACACAGGAGTTTGCACACATATTATTTTGGTTCTTTTACTTTAGATTGCTCTAAATAATCAGGAGTTAACCAAGCATAGTAGAAGTTAAATTTATTTCTGGGGGGAAAGAAAAGGGTAGGTTAGAGATAAAAATGAAAATTTCCCTTTGTACCCTGAATACTTGCTTTATATGCTCTTTCCCATTCGTCTAAATTCCTTTTGTAAACTCAAGAACAAAAAACAAGTGAAAAGGTTCTTATCCAATAGCGAGTCCTCCAGGCCAGCTCTCACTGCCACTGGAGCACAGAAGAGGAGCTGCAGGAGGCGCAGGAGCCACAACTGCCTTCCAGAAGGAGTGGCCAAAGCACAAGAGACAAAACTGCAGCAGGAGCACAGGAGCTGCTGGAGCCAAAGGTACCGCTGCGGTGCAGGAGGTAATGCACTACCTCCAGGGAATGGGAGAGAGCCACCAGAGCACGCAAGCCGCTGGAGTGCAGGAGGAGCTGCAGCCACCTTGAATTTGCTGGAGTGCAGGAGGCAATCCTGCTGCCAGAGTGGAGGAGCCAATGAGGCTGCCACCAGAGTGTGGGACCCAACATCACCTTGTTGGTGGCATCAAGAATTCAGAATCCCCCAAGGCTGCCAACATAGTACCAGAGATGCTGGGGTGCAGGACCCAGTGCTGTTGCAGCTGGAATGCATGAGCTGCTGCCACCAGAGCTCAGAGCCGCCTTCTATGGGACATAAGCCAAAGGAGGTTGCAGCAGCGCCTCTGTGAAGACAGATGATGAACCCAGACGTGGCACCAAGCAGGGACTACAGAACCTAAGGATACTACTGGCTACATGAACATGACCAGGAGATGGTGGACCACACAACCCCAGCATTTTGAGGAGGCACAAAAGACCTGTGTGCGAATGCCACCTTGAGCTCAGCTGCCAGGTAAGGACTGCACTCATTACCTGATGCTCAGTCAAGCAAGTGGCAGTAGTGGTTCCTTGGTTTAGCTCCTTGCTAAAGGAGGAAAACATTTTATGTGCTACTAGGAAAAAGGAAATGTTTTTGCTGGAGAAGTTGAAAGAAGAAACTTCGGAGAGAACAAATAAGATTGTTCTGTAAATTTGGGGCTGGGTTGGGATTTAATCTGAGAAGGCAGTCTGCTGCCTACAAAATTAGAAAATCCTCATGCTTGCTAACATTGAAAGAGATTGGCATGCCCACGTTTTACCATTGATTTCCTTTCCTATAGTTTATGTTCACTTAAAGAGCTTAATTCTAATCTAATTACTATATACCTTGTGTGAAAGCACAAAGTATAGATAAGAGATTAGAAAACTTTAATGTTTAACATGGGATTTATTCAAATCCTGATTTCTTTTGCGTAATGGCTTAAAATCTGATGATTGATATTGGTGGTGTGTTATATATGGAATTGACTTCTATAGTATTTTTGAAAAATTTGAAACATTCAGAGTTAACATATTGGTCAGAAAATGAGTCTTTCAATCAAGAATTTTATACTGTATGTCAATATTAATAAGTTTGATATTGCATCTTTTAACCAAATTCAAATTCTTGCAGATTATACTTTGAGCACTTATTTATCTGCAGAGGATGGAAAATATTCTACATGTTACTGTTTTAGAAATGTATTTTAAATAAAAATATACTGAAATGCATTGAGAAGTCTATCTGAGATTTTTAAAAATTTTCCAAAATCGTGTTAAGTTCATAATGTGTAGCTTTAAAAACAAATTTTTTAAGATATAACAAAACATTCTTTTAAAGTAGTAGTCATAATTCTTTTATTTTGGTGGAGGAAAGAATGAAGGAAAGCCGAAACTTTTTAAAAAACAAAATTGGTGCAAGAAAATCTTTTGAGTAATATATATAAAACTGCACTGTTCAGTTTATTTATCCATTTTACAGAAGGAAAGATGCAGGAATTTTTTTCCTGCTTTAGGTAAATTTTAAATCTGGTGAGTTGCCATTTTTAACTTGGTTTTGTTTTATGTGAGATTCAGATACACAGTGATATCTATCTGGTTCTTTGAAAGGCTTTCAGCTGCTGAGGAAGTGTATTTATGTTTTCAGTTCAAAAGAACTGATTCCCTGGAAAGCACTGAAAAAATGAGGATATTTCAGAATTATTTTCAGATTATTTTTATATTCCTATTGATGCTATAAGTTATTATATCTGTTATAGGTGAAAAGCACTTTTTTAGAATCTTTATTTTTTTAGGTATAGATGGACACAACACAACGCGTTTATTTATTTATTTTTTATGTGGTGCTGAGGATCAAATCTGGTCCCCCCATGCTAGGCGCTCTACTGCTGAGCTGCAATGCCAGCCCTTAAGCACTTTTTTTATGAAGTAAAAATTTAGACTATATTTAGAAAAAAATAACTAGCTATATCTGATTTTTAAAAGATGTTTTGTCAAAAGCACAAATTAACAGAGGTGACAAGTTAATGGAGATGGACAAGAAAATAGCATATGCTTGCTGATATCAGAGCACATACAGGATTCCCTGGAGCTCTTAGTTTGGGCAATGATTTAGCCTATAAAACTACACATGACATATATATTTTCTCTACACTAGAAGAAGCTACAAATTTTCATGAAAGGTTCCGTGTCAATGCTTATACTTTTCAAAAGCATTTTAAAATAACTAAGGAACAAGCTAGACAAATAATAAAACAATGTCAAAAGTGTGTGACCTTTTTACCACAAGTTAATCTTGGAGTCAATCCTAGAGGACTGGTACCTAACCAGATGGACATCACACACTTGCCAGAATTTGGAAAATTAAAATATTTGCATGGTTACAGTTGATACTTCTTCTGGATTTTTGATGGGCTCCCTTCATGCCGGAGAAAAAACTAAAGATATTATAGCTCATTGCTTACAAAATATTGACACTGTGGGCGTTCCAAAACGGTTAAAAACAGATAATGGTCCTGGTTACACTTCTACCTCTTTTAAACAATTTTGCTCATCATTTGGCATTACTCACATAACAGGAATTCCATACAATCCACAAGGACAAGACATAGTTGAAAGAGCTCATCAAACTATTAAAATGTACTTATTAAAGCAAAAAGAGGGAATTGGGAAAGGGTACATATCCCCCAAAGATAAACTTAAAATAACCCTTTTTACTCTAAACTTTTTAAATTTGGATTCATCAGGGCTTAGTGCTATGGAAAGGCATATGTATCCAAAAAATGTACATAAGCCTAAGGTACTTTGGAAGCATATTCTAACAGGATAATGTAAAGATCCTGACCCAGTAATTGTCTGGAGTCGGCGGTTCTGTTTGTGTGTTTCCACAGGGAGAACAGCAGCCAATTTGGATTCCAGAGAGACTAATAAAAGTGATTTCTACAGACCAAAAAGAAGATGATTTGACTCAAATCCATAATGGCTGATATCCAGAGCTCCAGCTTGGCTATTCTTACATCT
This sequence comes from Urocitellus parryii, assembly GCF_045843805.1. Taxonomy (NCBI): domain Eukaryota; kingdom Metazoa; phylum Chordata; class Mammalia; order Rodentia; family Sciuridae; genus Urocitellus; species Urocitellus parryii. The sequence goes on along the minus strand of NC_135537.1, from coordinate 88,478,503 downwards.
GTGACAGTGATTCTCCCACACCTGGAGGCTAATGCATAATGAACACCATTAAGGCCTCTTTCAAATGTAAAAAACCTTGAGGCTTGCTTGTGGGAATACCTTCAGACCCATATGCAAGTTACAGAAAAAAGGATGGGATATCCAAATAAGAGTCAAACCCAGGTGGTAACCAGGATGCTTTTTTCAATATCTATTTCATTATTGCCTTTTCCCACATCATAAAGTTCTATTTTATTTTTTGAGCTCATACAGACCTAGGTTAATGTTTTTCTGATCAGTTTTATCTTTTGACTGTGGAGTTTTTAAACATTGCAATGGATATTTCACCTGTGTAAAGCTACAAGGCCTTTACTATTGTCTTATGGGTTGTATATTTGTGTGCACACTTGTGTTTTGTGTTGTATGTCTGTATGTGCATATGTCCATATATCATATATGAGGAGTGCTCATGAAAAAAATGGATCCAAATATTTTTTTTATTCATGTGACTTAAATGGTTTAATTTAAATTGTGTAAACAGCTGTTGAGGATTGTTTTAATATGTTAACAAATAAGGAGGTTAACAGATCTGTTTGTTTACTATCACCTTTTTTTCATTATATTTAATAATTCTGTTCAGGATAATGTAAATTGTTCAGAAAATTGTTTTCTTAGTGCCTATTTGAGTGTTACATATTTTTTTAGCCATCATTGCCAGAATTCCTATCTTCATCCTAGTGCTGGTGAAGACAAAGATAACACCAAACTACAGCTTCTTTGATTGCTATCACAGTAAACTGTATAAACCGATACATCAATGAATAATAACAACTAATGCTCAATCAAGGAGTCTATTTACTTTGGGAGGAAATGGACATATTGATAGATTCCTCTATTTTGAACTGCTTGCAAAACTTGCCTGGACTATGTATCACTTGTATGCATTGTGAACTATCTGTTGATGCAGCGAATTTGGGTAGTGCCAGAGTGATGGTGTCACCAATGGTACAGTTTTTACAAAGGAGCCATTATTTGGCTCCTCCCTTCTGCTACTGATGGTCTAAAATTTGAGGGCCAAAAGAGGTGAGGCAAAGAACATCACCCCCCCCCTACTGGTGCATAGGCCTATCCACAAGTATGGCTGTATGCTGTACTGGTAGTCAGTGACAAGTAAGATCCAATTGCAGTGGTACCAACCTACGATGGGAGGCTGACACCTTGAGGTTAGCTCATCCAATGATGGGTAAGGACCACATGTAGTATTGCACAGGGTAAGGACCACATGTAGTATTGCACAGGCATGGTCCGTAAGCCACATTGCTTGTTGTTTAATTAAACAGAAGGGGGAGATGTTGAGAGCCATGGCAGGTCAGAATGATGCCTGGAATTTGCCAGAGGGAATGTTTGAAATGTGACTCCTGGGAACCATTGAGATGATTTGAGTTAAGCTATATATAATTGCTGTGATGCTGGATTGATTGTATTGTATATTTGACCTTTACTGTCGGGCAATGGGGCGGCTCTTGCTGCCTCTGGCGCCAGCTACTTTGGAGTTCTTGTAGGGATTCCCAGAGAGTTCCCATTGGTTGGGGAAGTGCCAGAGAAGGGATTTCTGGAGGAAGGATTTCCGGTTGGTGTGTGATGTGTCCTGGGGGAAGGGCCGCATTGGTGGCATTGGCGGAAAAGCACGCATGCACTGCCAGTGAGAGTTGAAATAAAGTTGTTGCTGTTTGAACTTACAAGGTTTTGTGGCAGCTTGGTTATTTGTGCCCAGCCAGACTTTGGCACTGCCTTTCCAAATCAATAAAGTCACCTGTTTCTAAAAACATGTCCACAGGAGTTTGAAGATACTGCCTCCAATTCCTTTTCGTCTGCCCAGAACAAAAGTCTGTCCAATATGACCACCAAAGTAAAAAATCCCCCCCACTCAAGCAAGCTCTAGTAATAGAAATCCAGTCACTCAGTGGGAGTGATTGAGAGCAGAAAGTCTCAAGCAAGCACTGCATTAATGGTGAATTTGGACCACAGACCTCACAGGCGTTTTTTAACTCTTTAATAGTTTTAAAAGGAATTACCGCATGGAGGTGAACACGCTGGTCCTGATTATTAACCTGTTGAAGAACTGGAAAGAGTTGAAAGTCACTAGTATCTTACCCAGCTTCCTGTGCCTTTCTAATTCCCCACTGGAACAGAGTAAGTAATGTCATCGCCATCTCACAGTATCTATTAAAATTCCCCCTTTTAACAGACAATGGCTGAATTCAAATGGACACGGCAGGTGCTGTTAAGCACAGCCTGTTAAAATTCCCTGGAAAATCCTGGACTTCATAGTTTGATTCCTCTCCCTCAGATTGCGATTCCTCCATGGATTCTTTCCTATTGCCATCTTGAATCTGAGTTTGTAAGTCTCCTGCAGGAGGACTTTCTATCTCTCTATGAATCTCTTCTGGATTCTCTCCAAAAGAAGGACCTTCTATCCCCCCCGGAGGCCCTCTCTCTATGGTATTCTTTCTGGCTACTCCCATTTGATTTAAGCAAGCCTACATTTTTTAATTTCGGGTTTGCCCCCAAAGATTTTGTTGGAATATAATTTGTCAGTGGAACAGCACTCACTTAGCACATGCAAGGTACTGAGTAGGATCCTCAGAACCACATAAAAATTAATTAATTGATTGATTGAGTGATTAATTAATTAAAGGTAGAAGAAGAACTCAAAGATGAAGAACACAAAGAAAAATAGGAAGAAGAAGAAGAAAGAAGAAGAAGAAGAAGAAGAAGAAGAAGAAGAAGGAGGAGGAGGAGGAGGAGGAGGAGGAGGAGGAGGAGGAGGAGAAGAAGGGAGGAAGAAGAAGAAGAAGTCATCAAGATGACTCAGGGAAAATGGGAACAGAGTGAGTTTAAATTGTAATTTCTAATTCCAAAAATGTTTCCTGAGAACTGCAACTTTCTTTGTATTTGAGATCTCCTACTTCCATGACATGGTTAGTAGTGTTTTCTTGTTTACTCTTAATATGCACTAGTTATTGTTTTATGGGAAAACTAGTTGACATGACCCACAAGACTGAAAATCAATAAAAATCTTTCATTAAGCATAAAGTTCCTTTCACATTTTCTCCAATCATAGTAAATACACTTCTTTGTATAAAGGGACTGCCTTTGTTGGGCATTTAAAATATCCCCAAAGGCTAGATGACATACATGAAAATCCCATTGTTGTTTATAGAATAGTGGATTAATCAAATTCAATGCTGTAATCTTTAGAGTAAAATAGAATGGAAATAATTTACTCATAGTATCATATTTAAACCATCTTTATTTCCAAAATACTATCATAAGAATTATAGGTTTATTTAGCTTCAATCAGAGCAAAAGTATAATCACTTACTTAAGTAAAAGTAATTACTTAAAAACTAAAAATGAGAGGTAAGTCAAATTACTTTTGAAGAGAGATCAAAAACATCAGGTTTTTTGTTGATGTTCAGTGGCAGGCTCACTTGAAAGTGGAATGAAGCCTGAAGGGTGGGGGGTGGGGGGAGGAAATCCAGCTCTTGGGGTAAGGTCATGAGGAAAATACCTCCATTCATAGACATCTGGCATTGGAAAAAATGGAGGGGGTGATGGGCCCAGTGGAAAATTATCTCGGGGTGCCCCATACCTGTTTCCTGGAGGAGGTGGAGGGAAAAATGTTCCTCTTCTCATGAACTGACTCCTCAGGTCCACAGGAAACAATTCACCTCTGACTGGAGGGAAAGGTGCCAATAATGAGCCAGAGCCAGTTGCTTGGTTTTCAGCAGGGAGAGATGAATGGGGCACATTGGAATCATCAAGATTGATTTTGGTCTCCTTTCTACTGGATTGACTTTCTGAAGACATAGGCTGATCCTCTTTATCCAAAGAAGGCAGATTAGAATCTCTGAGTTCTGCTGGTCACGATGGTCTACCATAATTCGAATAACATCCACCTTGCCAAGGAGGACCCAATGGTGAGGGACCATTGGGGGAATGCTTTCTGCCCAATTCTGCATTTGAAACACCAAGTGCACAGGGATCTTCCTCTACAAGTTCAAATTGAAGCTCCCTTTCAGTTAACTTTTGTCTGTTGCGAGCGTTTTGTTTCATGAAATAATGGAGGTTTCTTTCAGAAATCCAAGCCGCCATCTCACTCTCATGTGCTTTTTTCTCAGAGTAAATAATCTTCCCCTGACAGGACTGAATGGTTCTCTCCAATTCTTCTTTAAGATATTTGGCTTGCTTTCTGTAGGTCTCCAGCTCTTCTCTTGTATGGCCCATCTCTTCTTTAACCTTGGAAAGTTTCTTCTCTTGCTCCATCCGGTAATTTTTCTCTACTCTGAGTTTCCCATGGAGTTTCATCATATTTTTTTGATAGAATTCCATCATGACTTTAAATTTCTGCTGCAGGTTCTCATTCTCACCTTCAAGCTGTGTATTTTCTGACAGCAAGGTTGCCTGTTCGCTCTTCAGACTTCTAATCTGTTCTCTAAGGTCTTCCTTTGTTTTCTCTACTTCAGATAAGAAAGCACAAGTTTGATATCTTTGTCCTTCTAAGGTTTCTAAGGAGGCCTTTAGCTTAGCACCATCAACCAGTTTCTTCAAAGCTCCTTTGGGCTCATCATCCAAGTGAGCACCAATTCCTGATTCACTTGTCATTCCCCATTCCAAGTTCCCAATGTCTGTTTGGGCTCCCTTGGTTGGAGAAGACCTATCTTTCATCTTCAGCAAGCCTTCAGTCAGAGACTCCATGTGATTTTCTTTATCAGTTTGAACTTGTTTTGCATGGAATTGAGAGTCTTCCAATGTGGTGCTCTCTTTACATTGGACACGTCCTTGTTCCCTCCATGCTTCAGCGTCTCCTTGTAAGATCGGTTTCTGACTTTGCTGAAGCTGGGAACGTTCATCCAAGGCTTCCTTCATTGCCAGCTGAAGTCCTTCCTCACTCATTTGAAGCAGTCTCAAGTTTGTTTTAGTTTCAGCTATTTGTGATCTGATTGATTCTGATTCACCTTCAAGAGACTTTATCCTTCTCAATATATCTGCCATGATTTCATCCTGTTTACAATGTTTGGCCTTTTGTTCTTCTAGCTCTTTTTCTAGAAAGAGTCTTTCATCCCCATGGCTAGGTTTGGACCTATGCAGCTTTTCATAGGTTGCCTCCAAATTTGGGACATCTCTTGGACCCTTCTCAGAACTGCTGCCCTTTAAAGTTGACTCTAAGCCTTCAAGCTCTTTTTGAACAAGGCTAACTTTTTCAAGTAGTTCACATTTTTCTTCAATTCTTCTAGATAGTTTTAAAGCCAGCTGTTTTTCTCTTTCCACATAAAGCCTGCTTCTAACACACTGAAAACTTCTCCACAAAAACAAGAGAAGAGTAAAACATCCAATAGCTCTACACATCACCAACTCCCAAGGATCACCATAAGGATTAGGGCCTGGCTTCATGTCTTCAGACAATGCTTCCAAAACCCTGCCTACTTCTTTCAGGACCACCCGCTAATATGGCTGTGGGGCAGTCCTTGGTGCCTCCATCAAGCTAAGTTGGCTTTGGCTCTTTCCACCACAACCACAGCCTGCCCAGGCAGGCCAACGTAGGCTGTGAACACTCAGGTGTTTAGTGAGGAACTCAAACCTGCACCAGGCAACGGAACAGACCACTGAGAACCCCTGCAAGGGGGGTTTGTGATGGTGGGGAACCGGGGTGAAGGACTTCCAGGAGCCTTGTGTTGCTCAAGTGCCCATCAGGGGAGTCTTGGCCCCTTCCTTCCCTAACCAGTGCATCCTGAAGTGCCACAGGTTCAGGTCCCTTCCACTACAGCCAGTCAGGAGTCCTCTCTATGCTTCCTACACCTGAGTTTGGTTTAGGCCAGGCCAAGGTGGAGATTCTTATGTTTCTATACAGTCATAATACCACTCAGTTTGATGTCATGCAAATTCTAAAGCTTTCTAAACTGTCTCAACAGATTTTATGTCATATATTTATATTTGTACTGCTTGCCCTTTTGCTTTAATGACCCATTGCTTTCCCTGTTTTTATTCTCTACCTTTTTTCTTCCTTCCTTCCTTCCTCCCTCCCTTTCTTCATTTTTAAATTTTTTTCTTCCTTCTTTACTTCCTCCCTTCCTCCCTCCCTTTCTTCTTTTTTCTCCCTAACCTCCCTTTTCTTTTCTTGCAGTATTGGGCTTTAAACTGCAAGGCCTTCTGCATGCTAGGCCAGCCCACTACCACTCAGCTATATCCCCAGACCTGCTGACTCTTTTTAGGAAGGTCATTTGAATTATTTCTAAAGTAGAAAACTCTCATGATACACTACTTTCTTTCTTTCTTTTTAAATCTGGGTTAATGACTTATTTTTCTTTTTTTTTAAGTTTATCCATAGTATTGTTTTTATTAAATTTTATTTTTTTATAGAGCAAGCAACCATAAAAATTAAACAACTACTTAAATAGGAACTATTATTTTTATCATTGTACTGTCTTTTTTTTACTTTATTTTTAATTTTTTTAGTCACACATGACAGCAGAATGTATTTTTACATATAATACATACATGGATTGTACATACATCAGTCATATTGTCTATTCTATTCTGCTGCCCTTCCTATCCTCCTTACTCCTCCCCTCCTCTCCCATCCTTTCTGTCTATCCAATCTAATGTGACACACTTTTTTTCTTTTTCTCATTAGAACATCATATATGTATTCTGTATAACAATGTGCTTCTCCTTCCATCTTCTGTGCAACTTTCCTTCTCCCTTTTTTTACCTCCCACCTTTCTTCCATATTTAGTGGTAGTCTTCTTCTCATGCTCTTCCTCCCTATCTTATTTTGCGTCACCCCCCTTATATCAGAGAAGACATTTGGCATTTGTTTTTCAGGGATTGGCTCACTTAACTTAGCATAGTCTGCTCTAATGCCATCCATTTGCCTGCAAATTCCATGATCTTGTTATTTTTTAGTGCCTAGTAATATTCCATTGTGTATAAATGCTATATTTTTTTTAATCCATTTGTCTATTGAAGGGCATCTAGGTTGGTTCTACATTCTAGCTGTTGTGAATTGTGCTGCTATAAACATTGATGTGGCTGTGTCCCGTAGTATGCTCTTTTTAGGTATTTTGGTTCTAGCCCAAGAAGGGGAATAGCTGGGTCAAATGGTGGTTCCATTCCCAACTTTCTAAGGAATCTCCATTCTTCTTTCCAAATTGGCTGCACCAATTTGCAGTCCCACCAGCAAGGTATGAGTGTACTTTTTTCCCCCGCAACCTCGCCAGCACTTATTGTTGTTTGACTTCAAAATGGCTGCCATTCTTATTGGAGTGAGATGGTATCTTAGAGTAGTTTTAATTTGCATTTCTCTGATTGCTAAAGATGGTGAGCATTTTTTCATGTATTTGTTGATTGATTGCATATCCTCTTCTGAGAAGTTTCTGTTCAAGTCCTTGGCCCATTTGTTGATTGGGTTATTTTGTTGTTGTTGTTTAACTTTTTGAGTTCTTTGTATACTCTAGAGATTGAGCTCTATCTGATGTTTGAGGGGTAAAAATTTGTTCCCAGGATGTAGGTTCCCTATTCACCTCAGATATTATTTCTCTTGCTGAGAAAAAACTTTTTAGTTTGAATTTGTCCCATTTGTTGATTCTTGGTTTTAACTCTTGTGCTATAGGTGTCTTATTAAGAAATTTGGGGCCTGCCCCCACGTGATGATGATTAGGGCCAATTTTATCTTATTTTACATGCAGAGTCTCTGGTCTGATTCCTAGCTCCTTGATCCATTTTGAGTTGACTTTTGTGCATGGTGAGAGAAAGGGATTCAATTTCATTTTGTTGCATATAGATTTCCAGTTCCTCCAGAACCATTGTTGAAGATGCTATTCTTTCTCCATTGCATGGTTTTAGCACCTTTGTCTAATATAAGGTAGTTGTAATTTTGTGGATTTGTCTCTGTGTCCTCTATTTTGTACACTTGGTCTACCAGCCTGTTTTGATGCCAGTACCAGGCAGTTTTTGTTACTATTGCTCTATAGTATAGTTTAAAATCTGGAATCCTGATACCACCAATTTCACTCTTCCTGCTTAGTATTACTTTAGCTATTCTGGGTCTCTTGTTTTTCCAGATGAATTTCATGATTGCTTTTTCCATTTCTGCAAGAATGTCATTGGGATTTTGATGGGAATTGCATTGAATCTGTAAAGTGCTTTTGGTAATATGGCCATCTTAATAATATTAATTCTACCAATCCATGAGCAAGGTAAATCCTTCCATCTTCTAAGATCTTCTTCTATTTCTTTCTTCAGGTTTCTGTAGTTTTCATTGTATAGCTCTTTCACCTCTTTTGTTAAGTTGATTCCCAGGTTTTTTTTTTTTTTTGAGGATATTGTGAATGGAGTAGTTGTCCTCATTTCCATTTCAGAGAATTTGCCACTGATATACAGGAATGCCTTTGATTTATTGGTATTGATTTTATTTCCTGCACTTTGCTGGATTCATTTCATTTACTACTTCTAGAAGTTTCTTGGTTGAATTTTTTGGGTCTGCTAGGTATAGGATCATGTCATCAGCAAATAGTGCTAATTTAAGTTATTCTTTTCCTATATTTATGCGTTTAATGTCTTTCATCTGTCTAATTGCTCTGGCTAGTGTTTCAAGAACTATGTTGAATAGAAGTGGTGAGAGAGGGCATCTCTGTCTTGTTCCAGATTTTAAAGGGAATGTCTTCAATTTTTCTCCATTGAGAAAGATGCTGGCCTGAGGCTTAGTGTATATAGCTGTTATCATTTTGAGGTAATTTCCTGTTATCCCTAATTTTTCTAGTGTTTTGAACATAAAGGGATGCTGTATTTTGTCAAATGCTTTTTCAGCATCTATTGAGTTGATTATATGGTTTTTATGTTTAAGTCTATTGATGTGGTGAATTACATTTATTGATTTCCGTATACTGAACCAGCCTTGTATCCCAGTGATGAATCCCACTTGGTCATTGTGCACGATCTTTTTGATATGTTTTTGTATCTGATTTGCCAGAAGTTTATTGAGGATTTTTGCATCTAAATTCATTAGGGATATTGGTCTGAAGTTTTCTTTCTTTGAGGTGTCTTTATCTGGTTTGGGAATCAGTGTGATGTTGGCCTCATAGAATGAATTTGGAAGTACTCCCTTTTTTTCTATCTCCTGAAATAGATTGTAGAGTATTGGTATTAGTTCTTCTTTAAAGTTCTTGTAAAACTCTGCTGTGTATCCGTCTGGTCCTGGGCTTTTCTTGGTTGGTAGTCTTTTGATGGCTTCTTCTATTTCCTCACTTGATATTGGTCTGTTTAGGTTGTTTATATCATCCTGAGTCAATCTGGGCAGCTCATATGCCTTAAGGAATTTATGGATGCCTTCACTATCTTCTATTTTATTAGAGTATAGGGTTTAAAAATAATTTCTAATTATCTTCTGTATTTCTGAAGTGTCTGTTGTGATATTGCCTTTTTCATCCCATAAGCTAGTAATTTGGGTTCTCTCTCTTCTTCTCTTTGTTAGCATGGCTAGTGGTCTATTAATCTTTTTAAACTTTCTGTAATATTTTATCTTCTCCTGATATAGTTTTCTTTTGTAAATGCTGTGTTGAACATAAATAAATGAAAATTATTTTGTCCTTTGTCTGGCTATTTGCTTTAAATTACTTAATTTGTACAATATTGATTTCATATTTTTCCTATATGAGGGTTAATTGCTCTTGACAAATATTATACATTTCTAATTAAAAACAGAAAAACATATGCTTACAGGCTGGTTGCAATATTATACACATAGCATTGATTTCAGTGCCTGGTAAATGCTTCTCAGAGTGAATGACTGAAGCAACAATGACTATTATTATCACCAGTGCTACTGTTATTATGTTACACCTGCAAATAGCTTTTTTATTTCTTGACCTTTAGCTGACTGTGAGTTACAATATATTACATAACCCTAAGAAGAAAAAGGAGCTTTATTCATTGAAATATTTGCCAACTCCAAATGAATGACATCATCATAGTTACTATTCATTGAAAGATTTTAAGTTTGTAACTCCACTTTTGGGACAAGTGATTTCTTTTTTCATTTGTTTGTTTTTCTTTTACACTTCCAAATGACTTACAAAGATAAAGATTTGATCTTACAACATGTATATGTCTGTTAGTGTATGTAAAGCTAGATATAAAATTGGTAAAATGTAATACAATGGCTTTTTAAACTAAATTTATTAAAATGCCTAAGTTTCAAGTTATCTCTCTTATTTTAGAGCAGCCCTCATGTTTTCTGTGGAACACAAATCAACACAAATAGTTGAGCTGCTTCTTCAATGTGGTGTTAATGTGTCTGCTTCAGATAATTGTGGAGAGAAAAAGAAGAAATAATAATACAATTCCCAGACTAGTAGAGGTAAAAATACCTAGCCACAACCCATCTTCAGTGTGCTGTATCTTAAGCTCCAGGTAGCTCTCCTTTTTCCATCCATACCCTTGTTCTATTGCGTGTGAATGAAAACCCGTAAAAGACACCAGCCTGCAGGGATCCTGATGTTGTATCATCAAACACTGATCCCAGTTTCCCAGAACATGTGTTGGTAAGTGTGTTACTTATTTTTTCACACAACACCCCATTCTTCAAAGGGAATTGTAGCAGCAGGAAGGGGTGAATCCTAGGTTGACAACCAATTTCAAGTGGTCGGGAGAAATGTTAGGTAGCCAAGGAAAAAAAAGCATCTTCTGTGAACTCTGCCCCACCCCACCTCAGGCAGCCAGGGGGTGGCTGTTTGTGCCCTCGTGTTTCATTGGAGGCAAGTTGGGTCAAGTCGACAGCATGACTGCACTTAAGAGCTGGCTATCAGCAGTGCCTGCAAAACATGAACATGAGAAATAACTTCACAGTTGGAGACCAGCTTACCAACAAGCATATTAAGTTAAGGGAAAATGAACACAGGACCTAGATGGAAAACAAAACAACAAAAAACGAAGTAGTTTGGCAAGTCGAGTCACTCAAAGAATGAGTAGTCACCAGCAGAGGGAAGGTTCAGACTTCTTTTAATATAAATAATCTCAATTAGGAAAATATGAACATGTGTCTGTGCATGAATGTCCTATGAGTTCCTAAAAAGTATGTGGAATTTTTCTCCTTTTGGATAAAATGCCCATAAGAGACAGGAAAAGGGACTTTTTCTTTCTCTTTATAGAGATATACTCTTGTGAATATCTGCTTTTGATGGCTAACTTTATGGGAAAGGTCTGTATTTCTTAAATTTTGATGGTTGACTTATCCCAAAGGATTTAATTATGTCTTTTATTTTCCCCTTTCCCTTTGGTTTCTAATATGACCAGCATTAGACCTTGCTGCTGTCTTTTGGCAAAGAAATTCAAGGTTTGCATCCTAGCCAACTGGAGAGTTTATCATTTTAACAAGGGGGCCATCTACGTAGGAGGGCTTTGTTAGTCTCCTAATTGCTCAATCAGTGGTGTGTTTGTGTTTGTGTGTGTGTGTGTGTGTGTGTGTGTGTGCATGCACACATGTACACACATATGCTGCCTCTCCCAATTCTATACATTCTTTGAAGGTATGTCCTTGCCATGTGGATGTCCTCAAGCATAATGTCTATCAGTGTCCATAATTCCTAAAGATAGTCCCAGATTTCAACTTCTTTTGACATATACCATAAATAAATTTATATTATTTAGGTTGATCTTTTTGCCATAGAAAACACTGTCCAGAGGAAGTATGTTCTCAACTAGCCTTTCTCTTGAAATCCAAAAATTATTATTTGGAAAATCATGCATATTTATTCAACAAGCATTCTGAAATGCCTACTGTGTGCCAGCACAACAGAGCCCATCCCATAGATCAGAGTTAACTGGTTGTTGTTTTCTCCAGGTCCAAAGGAATCCCAAAAGCAGAGCAAGCTTCTGTATTTGTAATAATGGAATTGCAGCAACATGTTACTTATTTTAAACAATAACAATTATTGAGAGCCACAGCCAAGTTGGGATGGCGCCTAGCATTTTGCCAGTACTTTTGAGTTCTCTCGGAGTTCCTGTTGAGTTCCAGTTGAGCTCTCACGGGGATTTCTGGAGAGTTCTCATTGGTGGGTGAAGTTTTGGTAGAAGGAGTTTCGGTTGGCGTGCGGAGTTCCTGGAGGAGCTCCGTGGGTGGTGTTCGGGAGAGTTCCTAGGGAGCATGTGTGGAGTGTGCTGGTAGAGTTCAGAAATAAAGTTTGTTCCTGCTTGAGTGGCTGGTGATTTGTGCCCAGCCAGACTGCGGCAAACAACTAACTCATTGCCTGGAAGTAGCCTGTGTTCCCAGCACTCCAATATGCATTACAGAGCTCTGTGGTGCTATAATCATGGGTTACAGAAGTTGCAAAAGGATACTTTGTGACAATGTGCCAAGCAAGACCTTATTTCACATTTAATGCCTTGTAGGAAGAAGAGAACAGGAGAGGAGTCTTTGGAGCACACAGGAGAGTTCAGTTGTGTAAAGCAAGGAATCCATGCCCTCCATTGCTGGAGATCTCCAAGTCACTCCCTGGTTTTACTGAGCTGGGTCCATGTGCGATCTAGAAAATGGAAGAGAATATTTACAAAATAAAATACATTTTTCATGTGAGTCTTTTGTGATGTACTCCTGAAAGCTGTCGTGGAGATAAGTTTCATAATGGGTCTTTTTAGCACTAGCTCTGAACCTTCTATTTGGCCCTTTGAATTGAATTATTAATCTGTGGTCCAGACTCAAACCTCCTGTGTTTCTTAAAACTAATAACCTTATTTCCCTAATCTTAAAATCTATCTTCTGTTTAAAATAGATGCTTTTTTTAAAGAGAGAGGAGAGAGAGAGAGAGAGAGAGAGAGAGAGAGAGAGAGAGAGAGAAAATTTTTTAATATTTATTTTTTTAGTTTTCGATGGACACAACATCTTTGTTTGTATGTGGTGCTGAGGATCGAACCTGGGCCGCACCCACATGCATGCCAGGTAAGCACGCTACCTCTTGAGCCACATCCCCAGCAAAATAGATGCTTTTATAATTGGGCCCCTTATACTATGTGGTCCACAAAGCATGCATTGATCCATGCAATGACCTTATTTGTTATTTTCAATGAAGGAAAAACTCCTGAAACTCCCCCCACACACACTGCCAAAATAATACTAGGACCTTGACAAGAAATTAAAACATAAAACAAACTTATTGATCCACATTCATCTCATTTTCCTCCTTCTCCCAAGCCAAAGTGAACCCTCATCCTGAGTTATGTGATTAATATTCCCTGGAATTCTTTTCCAAAGGATCTTATCAAGTCTTCTTTGTGGGGGCTGGGAATATAGCTCAGTTGGTAGAGTGCTTGCCTCACATGTACAAGGCCCTGGGTTCAATCCTCAGCACCAAATAAATAAATAAATAAATAATATCTTCTTTGTGTTATACATATTTCAAAATGTATGTATATGCATACATGTTGTTTTAACTTTAAAAAAGAATGTGTAATTGTAGGCCTTACTTATATTGGTAAGATCCACCCTGGTGATGCATGTGGCAGGCATTTGGTTTGGATTTTCTATAATATTTTATTATATGAATATATCAGAATTTATTCACCAACACTGCCTTTTTTGGTTGTCTTGGTTACTCATAGGTTATTGATATTATAAACTGTGCTTTTATGAACATTCTTACATCTATTCAATCTTATCCATGTTCAATCTAAGAGTGAAATTAGGTTAAGGGTTACATTCAGCTTTAGAATAGAGTGTCAAACTATTTTTTAATGTTTTCATTGGTGCATTATAGTTTATATAATAGATATATAATCATATACACATGAAATATAATTTCCCCATTTTATTCCCCAGTACTTCCTTTTTCCTTCCCTTCCTCCCATACCTGTTCTCCTTCCTCTACTCTGCTGGTCTTCCTTCTCTTTACTTATTGCTTCTTTTTAAATTGGTGCTGTATAGCTATACCCAAAGGTGGACTTCACTGTGGTATATTCGTAGGTATTCATAGAATAATTTGGTCAATTTCATTTCACCATTCTTCTCTTTTTCTGGGCCTTCTACCTCCTTCTCTACACCATTGATCTCTCTATTTTTCTGGAATCCACTCTTCTTTTTAATTTTTTTTCATATTGTGCTCTAGCTTCCATATATAAGAAAAAAAAGTCCCTTGAATTTCTCAATCTGGCTTATTTCACTTATCATGATGTTCTCCAATTCCATTCATTCATTCAATTACCAATAAAAGCCATCATTTCATTCTTACTCATAGCTGAATAAAACTCCCTTGCATAGATATACCACATTTTCTTCATTCATTCATGTGTTGACAGGCACCTGGGCTGGTTCCATAACTATGTTATTGTGAATAAGTAAGTTAACTGGGTCATTTGGTGGTTCCTTTGAGGAATATCCATAGTGCTTTCCATAGTGCTTGTACTAATTTGCAGTCCCATGGACAATGTTTGAGTATACATTTTCCTCTAATCCTCATTTTCTCCCTAATATGCCTGGCAGGTTGATGAGATGCTTTGAGTCAAGTTCCCAGAATAGGCCCTGGGTCACATACCATTAAAACTAAAAGAAGCTTTAGTGATAGGAATGAGGAACCTAACTGAGTATTCATTCAACAGCTATTAATCAGGACTAACGTGGTGCTAACTATTGCCCTAAACCCTGGAAACTTACTAGAGAATGAGTCAAAAAATACCTCCACTTTCCTGAAGTTACTTTCTCATCTTGGGTGGGAATTGGGATTACAGTTTGATTAAGGTACTTTGAAAAACACAATGGTTATATAGGGAGAGAGAGAAACAGAAAGTACTCTTCTCAGGCCTCCCTTATTTTCCTTTGCCTTCCTGGGAGTGACCCTGAATAGTAGGACATTTATTAGCACTCAAACTCCCATCTTAAAACACTTCCCACTGCTGCCTGGCTTGCTATCTGGTATGCCAATCAAACCCAGTAGTACAGCCCCAGCACCCAAGCTAGGAAAACATGATTCAGAGAGCCATAGAACTATAAATACAAAAGACTGGATACGTTCTGAAATCCACCTTTGTCAAGTATGTCCTCACTGAGCACCCACTGTGTGCCAGGGCCCTGTGGCATGTACCAGGGCTACCAACATAAAAAAAGTCAGTGCATATGTTCTCCAGGAACTCACAATACCCTGGGTAAGTCAGAAACACATGGTGACACTTTCAAATCAATGCATGTGATACAATGGAGATATGAATGGAGTTCACTGGGAACCCAGAAGAAAAACACCTAGTCTGGTCTTGGAAGTCAGGAAGACTTCCTTCAAGAAGGGATGCCTGTTGGAATAGTGTGCGCTCTGTAAGGCCACCAGGAACAGAGAGCTAGTTGGGTGCTAGAGAGCTAATTCTGAGGTTAAGCACACAATTTAAGCTCTGGCTTAAACAGCCTCACTTAATATCTTACTTTACCCAACCAACAAAAGCATTCATTTTCTCATCTGTAAAACGGATGATAGAGAACAAATGTTCATTATAAGAATTAAATTAAAATGTGTCAAGTACTTAGCTCTTAGCCAATTCTTTTCATGACCAACTTACAGCAAATCAATTCGGTTGGCCAAATTACCAATACACTGAATTTGCCGAAGTTACCAAGTAGCTTAATTAGAATATTCAGCTGCGATTGTCTGATTGCAATGTATGTTTTATTATTAACCAAATTTAGCTTCATAATTCCACCCAGCAAATGAATCTTGTGTAAAGTGACATATGCAAAGCCCTGGGTTCAATCTTTAGCACTGCAAAGGTTAGAGGGTGGGGGGGAGATGGCAAAGCAGAAATAAGTCTAAGCTGATTTTTTTTTTCTATGTGAAGTGCTATTTTCCAATAAAATAATAAGCATTTTATGTCAAACAAATTTTCTTCAGTTTCTTCAAATTTCTTTTTGATACTCATGAATGTCTTTTTCTGTTCTTTGAACTGTAAATTTTTTAATGATCTTTCATTAGTTTTTTTCATGGTATTTCAGGCTTAAATTTAAATTTATTATGTTTAAAATTGAATTTTGTTGTAATTCAGTTTTAACAAGTCAAATTTTAATGCAAAACATCCCAAAGATATCTGAAATCTCAATTAAGTTTAAAAGCATATTAGAGAAATCATGATTAGCCGAAACAATTCTTTCCTGAGAAATGCTGAAAATTTTGGCTCTAACAAGGATCATTCGGAAAATGTGAATAAGTAGCAGTTTGCATAAATATTTGACATAAAAATGTGTTCAACAGTTCAAAATGAGAAAGTTAATTTCCTCAGAACAAACTAGTGTAATGAATCACATTATTTACTCTCTAGGTAAGTACTACTATGCTCTACCACTGAGCCTCACTCCACATCCTTGTATATACACAGCCCTTATATAATGTTTATATAAGTTTGAAAATTCTAAATATGCAAGTTGTGGGGTGAAGTTGATATAAAATCCAAATTTTCTATAAGAAATGCTGAAAGCATATTTCTATTAATAACATCCAAAACTAAACATTGCCTAAAGTTATGAAATTTTCTGGTAAAAGCTACTGAAACGTTTTTTGTTGTTTTAATGAATATCCAAACCAACTTATGTTGGCCATTCTGGAAAACTAATTTGATAAATGGGTGTCAATAAATTAATTCCTGGGATATTAAGCCCAAAGAAGAGAATGCAGTCCTGGGAGAAAAAAAAAAACAACAGAAAATAGATATGACAAAATGGAAGCAACAGAATTTAGCTGAAATTCTGCAACCAGGAGAGGGAAAGAAAATTATGGATGCCTGAAAACACACTGAATCCTCTATTTACTGATTTTTCTATGCATATATGTATACCTATGATAAAGTATGTAAATTAGATACACTAAGAGATTAACAGCAATAATTAATAATAAAATATGACATTTACAGCAATATGATATATATGCAAATGTGCTCTCTCTCTCTCTCTCTCTCTCTCTCTCTCTCTCTCTCTTTATTTGAATGGAACTTCAGTTAACTGAAGCAGCAGACATTAAAATGCTGGATAAGAGGGGTCTGTCCTTATTAGAAAATATGATCAGGAGATAGATAAATAAATATATGTATGCAAATTTTTACTAGACATATACCATTTTCAGCACTTTAATGTGTATCCTAGACTTTTCTTCCATCATTACTCATATGGATATTATGGAATCTTCCCATATACAGTATATTCTAGTTTGTAAGTTTTCTGCCTAACACTAGGTATAGTTCATCAATGTTATAAATGTTTATCTACATCAGTGTTTGAGTGGTACAGAATATTGTATTGTGTGTGCAATGTCTCAACTGCATTCCAAATGTGCATCACAGTCACCAACCAATCTCAATGAATGCTGGCTAGTGCTCTCATATACTTTCATTGACCAGGGCTTCACTGAGCCAATCACACTGTGCTGACTTTTACATTGTTTCCATTTGTTCCCAACCAGCTGCAAGGATGAAATGAGTATCTTGTACACTAAACCTTTGTGCACAGCATAATAATTTTCTATGGAGACATTTTAATAAGTTTAATAATAAGTTTTTAAAAGTTTTATAATTCTTAATCAAAGGCATTTCCATATTTTAACTTTTATAGTATATTTAATCAAATTGTTCTCCAAGGTTTTTTTAATTTACATTCACTTTGGCAGGAAACAAATTCCTTTTTCCACACTCTGAGAATACTACTGTCAATATTCTAAGTTCAAATAACATTTCACTAATTCAGTTTGCATTTCTATTACTATTTTGATAAAATTTTCCATGTTTCTTGGTCATTTTGTTTCTCTGTGTGGACTGCCTGTTGGTATTCTTTCTCCTTTTGTCCACCAAGTGTCTTTTCTCTTATTTATTTGCAAGAAGTGTGTCTATTGAGAGTATTGTTTTCATTAAAGCTGCAAACCTTTTATAGAAATTTGTCTTTTGTCTTTTTTCTATAACTTTGTCTTTTAGATTCTTAAAAAGGTTATGTTGTTAGTCTTTCAGTATTTTAAAATTCTTTTTGTTTGAATGAAAAAAAAATATATCATACAATTTTTCTTTTGGCATTCTTTTTTTCATTCTCTTTATTTAAATCTTGATTCCACTGAAAATTTATGTCAGTATGAGATACAATGCAGGGATCTAAACTTCTTAGAAATGGTAAGCTTAGTGGTGGAACAACATTTATTGAAAATATTCTCTTTGTCTCCTGATTTTAGTTTGCACCTTTGTCTTACATTGTACATCTGTTTGCAGCTGGATATATTTTTGTTATTTCAATTATATTTCTATGTTGATTATTCTTCTAATCATATATGTCTATCATTCTGCAATAACTTAATAATTTGTTGAATAGTTGTCATTTTATTATTGTGCTGTTTGAAATTTTTATTGGCTAACAGGCAATCCTTAAGCATTTATTCTTCTACATGAACATTCAATATTCCTTTTGTCCATTTTTTAAAAATTGTGTTTAGATTTTTCTTGGAATTATGTTACATTTATGTTATTCTGGTAATTATGGGCATCCTTACAATATTAGGAAATTATTGCTTTTTGCCATTTGTTGAAGCTGTTTTTTATGTTCTTCAGTCATATTTTATAGTTCACTCAATAAGCATCGAGAGATTAACTCACCCAGTTAATTTGAAGCTGTTTATCATTTCTGCACGTTATGACAGAGTTCTCCTCCCTCTGCCCTGCCCTCACCATCCTGTGAAGTTTTATGGGTTTTGTAACTGACTATCTTGCAGAGTTCACTCACTATTAATACTTTTTCAGCTGACACTTTTGAATATTACAGGTAGACCCATGATAACTCTGTGCCCTTCTTAATATTCATATTTTTTCTCTTGTCCTGAACATGGTTCAGAAATTCACAATTGTTGGGACACTACTTATCCCACCTCTCTATCCCTGAATCTACTGGACTATAGTAGCATCCTTGTTTTTCCTTCTCTCTCTCCTCAGTTCCTGATTCTCAGGACTGGGACCCTTATTAAAATTAACTGGGACACTTTTAAACATTTTTATAGCCTTAAGCCAATTAAATTATATAGAAAGTGCCTCTTACCTTAATGTGTGACTGAATTTGTGCATCCATCCCCAAAACATCTGAGCCTCTATCTCATAGAAGTGTGGGGAGTTCTTTATCAGTTTTTTTCATGGCTTTTAGTTTCATCAGATTTTTCTCTCTCTCTTCTTGAACAGGTTGCTTTGCCTTATTTGGTTTTCATAAATTTAAACAAGTATGCTTTCTTTTTACTATAGTTTATTTTATTTTATTTTATGGTACTGGGGATTGAACCCAGGGCACTTAACCACTGAACCACACCCCCATCCCTTTTTAATATTTTATTTAGATACAGGGTCTTGTGAAGTTACTTAGGGCCTTGCTAAGTTGCTGAGGCTGGCTTTGAACTTGAAATCTTTCTGCCTCAGCCTCTCAAGTCACTGGCTGATTTCTACTTATTTTTCTTCTCTCTCTATGTTTCTAATCCCTTCTTAATTCTAGCATTATTTATTATGTTTTCCTTTTTCACATGTAAACTTGCTAGACGCTTGCCTCTTTTGTTTTTTCGTTTTGAATTTTTTTGTTTTGTTTTGGTACCAAGGATTAAGTTCAGGAGTACTCAACCACTGCACCATATCCCCAGTGCTTTTTATTTTTTATTTTAATACAGGGCCTTGCTAAATTGCTTAGGTCCTTGCTAAATTGCTTAGGTACTCACTAAATTGTTGAGACTGGCTTTGATCCTGCCTCAGCCTCCTGAGTCACTGGGGTTACAGGTGTGCACCACCCCCTTGCCTTTAGTGGTCTTTTAAAAGAGCTAGCTCTTTGATTTCTCATCAATTCTATTATTTTCTGCTTTCTAATTTACTTATGTCTGCTTTTATCTTTCACTTTCTGTTTCTACTGTTCATTGTATCTTGTCTCCACTTTTTAGTCAATTGCTAATTGTTTCTTTTTTATCCTTCATTTTTATTCAGTTACAAAACCACTTAAAGTTTGTCTTTTCTCTGATAAGTGATGAGAAAGAAGTATGCACAGAGACAACACTCTAGGTATGAGAGCAGGCTCACAAACAGAGATCAATACTGCATTTCTCTGCTGGGCACCTGGCTCTGCCTCTTTAGTGCTAGCTCTTCAGGTGGTACCATTATGGACATCATCTCTTTCCTAATTTTCTTTCTGCTAAATGTTAACCAGAGAGCCAAAGTGACTCAAGGCTGCACTCCAGGTTTGGAAGTCATGGAAACGAAGGCCCTTCCAACTTTATCACTTTTTCTGAAGCAGTTTTGTCTCATTTGCTTGACCCTGGGTCCTAAGTGGTACTTACTTGGAATTGTATCTATTAGCCTGAGAATATGACCATTTATGTTACCATAAACAACAGACAACCTTATGTACTGAGTGTTTCTGACACCCTGGCACAGGAGTCACCCTGCACTGCCCTACCCTGCCCAACCCCATTTTACCCCAACCCCCTCAGCCATCTCTCATCTCCTGGCTCTGCAGGATTTATAGAAGGAAGACTTTGGTATAGAGCATTAAGAAGATGTAAGGGAGCATGGGAATGGATTTTATTGGAAATATTAAACTATTGAGGAGGAGGGAAGGATGTACAGTGTAAAATACTCTTCAGTCAGGCCAGGCTAAATCTATCTGTGACATCTCAAGAGGCTTACTCTCAAGGCATCCCAGGGCTTCCAAAGAGAACCTTAAGGAACCCCGGATTTTAATCCATGATTCTAGTGGAACTCCATGTATGACAGTGTCAATATCTATTGGCTTTTTGCATATGGTGACTAGCAGGGAGGAAATACAAAATTGGGGGATGGAAGGAGGTGGGTGTCTGCCCATGCTTGATTACACAACTTCCCTTCTTTATGGAATGCATATCTTCACTTCTAATCAATTCCTTGTGGGATAACAGTCCCTGTGTTCCATTACTGAAATAATTAGCACTGATAAAAGTTTCCTGAGCTTTTCTATGTGCCAGATATTATGCTTAAGTATAAATATCTTTACTGGGACAGAACTTACATACCATAAAATTAATTCATTAAATATGTACAATTCAAATATTTTCAGAAAATTTATAGGATTGGGCAGCCATTATTAAAATCCAGTTTTAGGATGTTCCATCATCTTACAAAACTCCTTCAAATCTGTTTGTAGTCAGTCCTCTAACCCATGTTCAGCTCCAGGCAATCATTACTCTGACTTCTGTGTCTACAAATTAGTCTTTTGTAGAAATTTTATATAAGTTGAATCATATAATGTATCTTCTTCTGTATCTGGTTTCTTTCCCTTGGTACAGTGTTTTTGAGATTCATCTATGTGATAGCATGTATCAGTATTCCATTTCTTTTTATTGTTGAATAGTATTCCACTGTATTTTGTGTATCTATTGACAAGATGATGGACATTTGAGTCACTGTAGCTTTTTAGTTATCATGAATAATGTTGACATGAATGTTCACCTACAAATATATATGTGAGCATGTGTTCTTGTTTCTTTTAGATAGATATTTAGTAGTAAAATCATTAGGCTGCTTCATAAACTTCTTTTTAACTTTTAAAGAAACTAATGAACCATTTTCCTGAGGGACTACACCATTCTCACAAACGATATATAAAGATTCTAGTCTCTCCATATTCTTGCTAATACTTGGTGGTGACTACCATTTTTATTGTAGCCAGTCACATGAGCAGATAGAGTCATCTTATTGAGTGTGTTTTTCTATGCCTTCTGCCCCTGTACCCTCATCAACTCTATTAGTCAGGATAGGCTAGGTTATGCTGTAGTAAAAAGCAACCTCCAAATCTCAGTGACTTTAAACAACAAAGGATATTTCTCACACATGCTGCATGGCTAGTGATAACTAGAAATGGAGAGGAGAAAAAGTGCTCATCAAAGTCACCCAGGGACCCAGGCTGATGGGAAGTCCTGGAGGAGAAAAAGGCAGACTACTGTGGTTTCAACGTCCCTGCCAAGGCTCATAATGAAATTTAACTGCCATTGTAACAGAGGTGGCACCTTTGAAAGGTGGGATCTTTAAGGGATGATTAGGACAAAAATGCACCATTCTTGCCAATAGATTAAGCCTTTTATTGCAGGAGTGAGTTCATTATTAGTGGATTCTTGGTGAAAGAATGAATTCAGCTTGCTTTCTCTACTTGCATTTTTTCCATGTTACAATGCAGAACAAAGGCCTGGCCAGACACTGACACCATGTTCTTTTTTGTCTCCAAAAATGTGAGAAATTATTTTCATTTTATAATTTACCTAGCATGTAATATTCCGTTAAAACAACAGAACATGGGCTAAGACACAGGCCAAACCAATTCTCAAACTTTCTGCCTGGCAGTGACAAAGTCACTTTCATTTCTATTTCACTATGTAGCAATTCACACAGTCACCTTTAACTTCAAAATTGGCCAAAAAGGGCTGGGTCTGTGGCTCAGTGGCAGTGTATTTGCCTGGCATATGTGAGACACATTTTTTTTTAAAGAGAGAGAATTTTTTGAATTTTTTTTTTTTTTTTTTTTTTAGTTTTCGGTGGACACAACATCTTTGTTTGTATGTGGTGCTGAGGATGGAACCCGGGCCGCATGCATGCCAGGCGAGCACAATACCGCTTGAGCCACATCCCCAGCCCAAGGCACATTTTTTTAAAGTGGGTGAAATATGGAATCATCATTTTATTGAGAGGGGAAGGTAAATTGGAATATTTGTGAAAATCTAATTCACTTCATAAATGCTGAGGAAGATATTCTCAGCTTTTTACAGACTAGAAAGCCAAAGATCAGTGCTGAAGGGCCTTGAGGAGGAAACACTGCTAATAATTCAAGCAGAAGCAATCCACCTCCCAAGCCTGTGTTTGTGTATGTGTGTGTCTTTGTGGGGGCACCAGAGATTGAACTCGGGCCTACATGGCCACTGACCCATATTCCTAGCCCTATTTTGTATTTTATTCAGAGACAGGGTCTCACTGAGTTGCTTAGCGCCTGGCTGTTGCTGAGTTGGCTTTGAACTCATGAATCTCCTGCTTCAGCCTCCCAAGCTTCTGGGATTATAGGTGTGCACCATGTTGCTTGCATTCTTATTAACTACATTGACACTTTCACTGAAATACTGTTTTCTACAGAGTTTTGAAATATCCCCACTGAGTAGTAGGATACACACACACACATGCATACACACACACAAACACACACACACAAACACATATGAACAACTTTGGCACATGGCTTTACTCAGTCCTACAATGAGATCGAGCTCACATCTAGAGAGTCATGTCATGGTCTCTAAATACTGACTCTGCTTGCCTGCTTCAAACTATGGTTTATGTAATCACGTAATCTCCTCCTTTGAGATATAGAAGACCCCTGATCCTGTCACCAACTTCATAGCTACAGGTCATATTTTTTTACTATCTATTCCCACATACAGAGTACTTTTACTCTCAAAAAACTCCAGACCAAATTCCAAACAGAAAATCCTGTGTGCTTGGAATGGGTCAAATAAATTTGTTAATTAAAAGCCAGCAAAGACTAAGAGAGGCACTTTATTGTAAATAGGGAAGAGCAGCACATAACTCCAAGCTGACTGGGTGCCTCAAGGAGAGTATTGCTGTGGGTTTCCAGTTTCCTGTTCTGAGGACTGCATCATGGTCAGGTGTGCAATGCATCCTCCAGGCCTGGACCTGGCTCTGTTGGCTGGGTTTGAAACCTTGCACAGCTGACTCCTCTAAGCCTTTGAAACCTTGCACAGCTGACTCCTCTAAATTTCCTCCTTGGTAATTGAATAAGGAAATATTTGAACATCCTTTTTAGGTCTCCTGGAGCTTAGTGAGATTTCAATGGTCATGTTAACCAGGGGTATCATTGACATCATCATAACATATTCAGGTAGGTGTAAATGGAGTTTTCCAGAATTGGTGTTCAGGGACACATTGATCTTGGAATCATATTGTAGGTTGAAGTTACTCTGGGATTACTGTCTCTATTTATGATTATGGCTACTTTTTCCAACACTAGTCCAGGGAAATTTAAGATAAGTTGAGGTAAAGGAAAGAAAATCAAGAGGGCGTTGAAGGGAATAGGAAGGGGCTCTTTCCTTAAGGAACAGGAGTGCTAATGATTCCCTTGAGGGGGGGAGCAGCATCCAGTGAGGTACTACCTCTGGGGCCCTAATCAGCTCCTCTTGCCTGTCTGGTCCTCTGGGTAGGAGAATTTAAGCAGTGAAATTTTAGTTTTGCCTCTGGTGTCTCTTTAAAGTCTCAATGGGGTGAGTCCTTATCCCCACACTGGATAAGAATTTCAGGCTGGCACCAGAACATTCCTTCTCATTCATGGTTTTAAACACTCCTTTTATTCCTAAGTCACAGAGTTAGTCTTTTTTTCTAATATCAGAATGTCCTACCTAACACACTAACCTGTACTTCAACCTTTTTGAAGAGAGCCTTCTTCCTCTTCCTCCATGTGGTCCACTGTAGAGGGTTGCTGATCTTCTGGAAAGAGGAAAATAAATGCCATCTCCCCCAACATGTGCACATGGGGGCTGGAAGTGGGGAGAGGTAGGATTCATGAGGGTGAAAAGGAAGGTACTTACTTGCGTGTGCTCAGGCACCATGTGGGTCAATAATTGGGCATGGTGGGGGGACTGGGATTATGGCTCAGCAGTAATGTGCTCACCTAGCATGTGTGAGGCCCTGGGTTTGATCCTTAGCACCACATACAAATAAATAAAATAAAGGCATTGTGTCCAACTACTACTAAATAATAATAATAATAATAATAATAATAATAATAATAATAATTGGTCATGGAAGGTGCCACCAGCCCTGAAGCAGCTGCAGCTCTGGCCACCTTAGGAATTCCTTTCTGCTGTGAAGACTCTGGTGGCCCACCTTTATGTGTGTCTGATGGGGATTCATGCCCTCTATATTATCCCAGGAGACCATATCTACAATGGTCCACAACACAAGACTGTCTGCAGAAAACATACTCTGTCAGGACCAGCTTTCAGTATACAAATTCACATTCATTTTTGTATTAGTCAGCTTTCCTTAACTCTAACAAATACCTAAGTTAATACATTTATAAAGAGCAAAGGACTTTTTTCTTTTTTTATTCTGTTTTTGTTTTTGTTTTTGTTTTTTTGTTGTTTTGTTTTGTTTTTTTCTTTTTGGTGGGGAGGGGGATGCCAGCAATTGACCTCAGGGTCACTCAATCATGGAGCCACATCCCCAGCCCTATTTTGTATTTTATTTAGAGACAGGATCTTACTGAGTTGCTTAGTACCTATCTTTTTGCTGAAACTGGCTTTGAACTTGAGATCAACCTGCCTCAGCCTCCTGAACCGCTGGGATTATAGGCATGCACCATAGCTCCTGGAAAGAGAAGGATTCTTCGGCTCATAGTTTTGGAGTCCATGACTGCTTGACCCCATTGCATTTGGGCTTGTGGTGAGGGAGCACATCAATACAGGAGGTTGTATTAGGAAACCCATTCACCTCAAGGCCAAGTGTAACAGAAGCAGACAGAGAAAGACTGAGGTCCTATAATTCTTTTGGGAGGACACCCTCAGTTACCTAAACCTCTACTTTGCACCATTGCACCATTGTTATCTCTCTCTCTCTCTCTCTCTCTCTCTCTCTCTCTCTCTCTCTCTCTCTCTCTCGATTAAATCCAAGAGTGTTCAACCACCTAGATATACACCAGTGCTTTTTGACATTTATTTTTAATCAGGTTTTTCTAAGTTGCCAATCCTCCTACCTTAGCCACCTGAGTAGCTGGGATTACAGACTCCCCTAATCTCGGCTGGGTCCCACCTCTCAAAGGCTCCACAACCACCACCCAATAGCATCAAGCCATGGACTAAGCCTTTAACTCATGGGCACTGGGTAGATATTCCAGGTTAGAGACCAGCGAGTAAGCCATAGCAGCTTACTCGCTGGTCTCTAATCTTCTGTATTCTCAGGAGAAATTTTACACAATTCCTGTGCCTCCACCTCTCCAGGCTCAGAGAATGAAATTCTCCACAGCCTCTCAAAGAAGCTGGACTAGAGGTGCAGAAATAGGTAAAACACCCCCAAATTTAGAGTATGCATGTGTTTATCAGAAGGTGAATAACAGTCTAATGTTTGTAAAATCCTCTAATACCTACTCTTTTATATCCTCTTTGTGGACTAGGAATTTGTGAAGCTGGAAGGATTTGAACAGTGAGACAAATTCTAAAGCTTTGTCTTTAGAAATTTTTATCTTCATTTGATAACTCACTTGGTGTTTTGCAGCTTTGAAATCTCGGTGCTCCATTGTTATTTCCTCAGGCATGACCCTTCTTATCTATTGGGGTTTTTGGGAGATGCAGTGACATCAATGATGCTTGCTAGGTCCTAAGCAAAGTGCCCAACACTTATTTTGACTCAGATATTGATACATTATTCCCCCCAAATTCCTGTGCCCTAAGAAGGATATAGCACATCAGAAACATTCCATAAATGTTGATGAATGATTTAAAGATATACCTCAGTGTATTTCAAGGAAGATTAAAATAAGTGCTAAGTATCTACAAGTTTTGTATGGTGACAACCAAGGGCAGTGACAGGTAATTCTGCCTGGTGCATCCTGAGGGAGTTTTGGCCAGGAAATGGCCTTTGGGATTTGAATCACTGGAAATGGAGCATATGGGGCATGCAGACTGGTTTTCATTTATGGGTGGCACTGGGTTATTATTTGGACCAAATCATGTTTCTTTGTGGGCCAGCCTCTCTCCTGTGGAGCTCTTTCCATTATAAGTGATAGAAGATTGACTTTAACCACCTTAAACAGTAAAGGGAAAGATTTTCTAAAAGTGCAATGTGGAAGCACAGGTTTCAGCAGAAGACCAGCTTGATTTAGGCTTTTGGATGCCACCAGGACCCACTTTGCAATTCTGGTTATTCTCAATACAGATATCATTCTCAGTCCAGTATACAGCCCCCATCTGGGGGAAAAGGTGTTAGGCACTTCCAAAACTGCCTAGTTCCAGTTCAAATCCAGTGAAATGAAAGTCCAGCATGTCTCCTTTTTTTTGCCTCCCCCACAGCAGTCCTGACATCTGATATAATCACCTGGCCTCAGTTCCATGGCTCTGCCTAGAATAGTCCTATGAGTGGAGGTGCTGCTAGGGGCTTCACCCTAAGATGAGGCACCAGAATCTCCTGAATTGATAGTTAGAAGAGGTGGCACCTGGAAAGGAAGGAGAAGCTTCCAGCAGAGACAGCCAGCAGAGGGATACTCCAAGTACTTATTTATTAGTATGAGACACCAGCCACACTCTGGTGCCACAGCTGCACAGCTCCCAACCCTAACTCACCAGGTGCATGACCTTTTGCAAAGTACATCATTTCTCTGTGCTTCAGTTTCCTCATCTGCAGAAAAGAAATAGTAAGTCCAATATCATAGGGTTAGAGAAAAACCTAATGAATTTTTACAAATCTCTTAGAATAGTGTGCTGAAATTACGTGCCAGAGTTAATGGAGCTGCCATTATGTAATGACTTCTTTTCCCTGTGATTTTATGCTTATTCAATTATTCTGGACATTCCCAACCCCCACTTGGAAATAATGGAATTGGGAAGTCACCCACATCTCAAGTACACCTTAGTATGATTAAAACCAAAGTCATGCTAGGGCTGGGACTCTGGCCCATGTTGCTCCCTGCCATAATCATCACCATGCATGGTGAGGGTCCTTGTAATCTGCAGCTCAAGATCTGTCATGGAAACCCCAGCCACTCTGCATTTTGTGGCATTAGGGAAAACCAGGAGGAAACCTTAGCACTTGGGCCATTTGCAGAGGGACTTCACAATCTAATATAAAAGGTTGAAACATTCTGTCAAATACAATCTGAACAAGGACCCATTCCCATGAGAAAACTGCCCAAGTTGGCTGGCAAGGGTGTTGATATGACCTCCTTCCTCTCAGCCCCTTCTCAGGGTGTGAATGAGCATGAAAAGGGAGAGAGGGAGAGGGATACTGGAGAGGGAGGGAGGGAAGGAGAGAGAGAGAAAGAGAGATTGAGATTGAGAGAGAAATTGAGAGATTGAGAGAGAGAGATTGAGAGATTGAGAGAGAGACTGAGAGATTGAGAGAGAGACTGAGAGAGAGATTGAGAGATTCATAAAGGCTTAGGTAAAAAAAAAATTAATGTGATGTCAGTAGTTAAAAATGACCTGGAATACTGTTTCCCCATTATTTTTGCAATAACCAATTTGAGGGCTTTATGTTATTGTTGTTGTTGGTGGTGGTATGTGTCTCATTTCAACAGCATCCACTAGTTGTAACACAGTTGTTTTGTGAGTCATGTTCTTCTACTACCTGTTCTAAAACCAGCCCAATCTCCTAAATATTGGAGTCTGCTGGAGCAGAGGTTCTCTAAGTGTGGTCCCAATGCCAGCAGGTTTAGGCTCATAAAATGGCTATGAATGCCCATTCACAGGATTTATCTGGAGTGGCAGTGGTCACCTGCCTGGCCAGTTCCTCATTAGCCTAGAAGGTAAGAGGCATTCTGATGGGCACCTTAATGAGTTATTGGCACTTATCAGATTGGGAGGTGGTCTCCCAGGGAGGTGCTTGAAATCCTGTGACTGGAAGAATTCAGGTACAACCTGATAGATTCTCTGGAATAGAATTCTTAAAAGTAACACCTGATGGCTGTATCCACACCACTCTATTTATTTATTTATTTATTTATTTATTTATTTATTTATTCATTCATTCTTTCATTCATTCATTCATTTTCAAGCTAGGAGGGAAAAAGAGTTCTACAAATATTATACTGCCTTCGCCTGGCGCCGGCCCGTGTGGAAAGTCCTGCATGAGCGCACCAGCTGCCCGCCGCTCACCCAGTGCTGCACCCTCCTGAAGACAGGGATGACAGGGCCTGAAGGGTCCCTCAGGGAGGCAGGCCTCTGCCGTGGGCCTCAGCACCTTCTGGAAGCCTCACAGGGCACCGGGTCCCAGCCCTTCTGCCTCTCCCGGGAGAGACCTCTCTGTGACCAGGAGCCAAAGCTTAGTTCTCAGGTCCCTGGGGGGTCTAAGAGCAAGGCAGGAGGTTGGAGGGAGCAGCTTTGTCCTGCCTCAGTCAGAATGGGGACCTTGTGGGACAGGCAGGGCTGTGAATGGCCCCACCAGTGCCAGATGTTGAGGTCCTGAGGAGAGGCTCTCCCACCCCACCTGCCACAGGCCCGGAACCTGTCCCCATCTTCTTCCTCTGCATGTCAGTCCGAAACCTCTTCTGACTTTTAAAACACTGCAGCCCACCATGTTGGCATGGCCCGTCCGACCCCCTGCATTCCTAGACAGAATGTCCAACATCAGGGATCGGTCCCTTCTGACTTGGTGCTCAGTGGAAACAAACTAGCAGAGAAAGGAACAGGGATCTGCAACCAGGAAGCCAGGATTTCTCCTCTTGTAGCTGCGAGTCTCTTGCAGCCTCTCTGCCCTTGCTATCCTTATCTGAGAAACAACAAAACCAGGAGGAGCCTAGTCACCTTCCTGGGAGGCTGTGGGCAGGGCTGGAGGAGCTCACCCATGGGAGACCTCTGAGCACACTTTGTAGCCCATGCCGGTCAGCTGAGTTCCACATACGGGAAGGAAGAGATTTGAGTATCAGGGAAGGAGGCTGGAATACTTTAGGGAAGGAGGTGGTAAAGGGCAGGAGTGGGTCAGGAGGATCCTGCGCCCCCAGGGTGAGTGGTGGCAGCCAGAGCTCATGGACAAGCCATAGAGGCAGGGGATGGGCAGAAAAGTCAGGCCTTGATAACCCAACATTGGTGTCTGGGGGGACCAGGGCTTCCGGGAGGGGAACTTCTCACAGCAGCAACCAAGTGAAGGTGGGAGGCAATGGCTGTCCCCTTTGTGTACCCCTTAGCCACAAAGTGTCACCACTGCAGCAGAAACAGCAGTTTCCCTGGATGTCAGAACTGATCAGTCCCTTTACAAGGCAGCTTTGGAGCCCCAGCTCCTTCACAAAGGCAGACCCACAGAGTGGTTGTGCCCGGCTCACTGCAGAGCAGCTGTGCCCCACACTGCCCTACCCGCCAGGTACCATCTGCAGGGCGCTGTGTGCGCCTGGGTTAGACGGAGTGTCACCTTGTCAAGCTTCAGGTCTAAGCTTACCCAGGGTCTGCAAGCACTTCCCACAGTGTGTTCCTCCCCACAGAGTGTTCCCCTCTTAACAAGATCCAGTGCACTGAGGAAATGGGACCACTGGTGCCATAAACCCTTATCAGAGATTCCCAGGGCTGGCTAGCACCTGGGGACAGGAAAGCTGTGCCTTAGGGAGCACATTAACGCCTTCCCAGAGACACCTAAGCTCGCTTTGCTCATGGACCCCCTTGCCAGGACCAGAAGTGTTATTCTGGAACACGCAGGTGGGATTCCAGGGCAGAAAGAGCAGCCTCTGAGAGAATCCAGGGGTCAGTGCCCCAGTGTGCAGGGAAAATTTAGAAGAAAGTACTGCATTTGTGAAAAGATTGGAGGAAAGCAGCCCTAGGCCATGTGGTGAGGTATGGGGTCTGGTGGTGCCCACTCCTGCAAGGCTTCCTCCGACCCTTCAGAACACATGAAACCTCTCGCTCTTGGCTCCAACAGCGCCATTGGGATTTTCTTCTGTGTTTTCTCCTCTGTGGACAGAATAGGCCAAAGGACAAGGGCCCTCCTTAGCTGTGGTCAGCTTGTAGACTCCAGGTTAAACCAGCTGGAGGGACTGCTTTGGGTCCCTTGCACATCCTCATAATGGGCATGCATTGCTTTCATAGTGTGAACTTTGAAGGACAGTTGTGATGTTCTCCAGGGAGTTCGAGACCTGAACAAGACTTTTGTGTCCAGGACCTGGAGATGGGTGCCCTTGTTCCACCCATCGCATAAGACTGTTGGAGGGCTGAGCACGTGGAGGGTACTGTGCACTGTGTGGCACATCCAGACAGGAAAGGCTGCTGGGGAGAGACCAGACGCTGCCAGGCGGGGCTTCCCCCTGGGGAAGGGGCAGGAGATTAAGCCAGGTGGTGGACAGGCCAGGCCTATAACCTGTCACCAGGAGAGGAGCTGGACTTGTTGCTGAAGGTTAGGGGCAGTTCTGGAACAGTGAGGGCAGGACGAGGGCCCAGGAGGGCATGTGACCACCCGGTGGAAGCAGATGTGGAGGCTGGCTCTGCAGTCAACAAGGAGGCTGGGTCTCCAGCTCCTCCCTGAGGCTGCCACTGCTCCCTCACTCAGGGTGGTGTCTTCACTCCACTTCCCAGCTGAGACTCAGAGAGGCTGGCTCCCTGGAGCCATGGGGGTAAGAGAGCCTAGCCAGAGCCTGCCTCCTCCCCAGCCAACACCACACGCCCACACCCCACACCCACACCCCATACCCCACACCCCCACCCCCCACCCCCACACCCCCACAAGTCAAAATTAACTGGGCATAAAACTTTTGTTTAATTTCTTAATTTGCCCACAGGCCTGCAAGCTTCACAAAGACAGGATCTGTGATTGTCCACATCATTGTTGAAGGATTCATAAGTAACATGTGGTTTCAGAGACGTTATATCATTGACTCTTCCCAACACCAGGTTAAAGAAGAGGAATCATCCTACCACATTTTACTGACAGGAAAGATACCACTTTCTCAAGGAAAGAACATAGTCACCTGGCCACTGGTGGTGGGTCAGATGATGGGCCTCCAAGTCTGGGAAGGAATCACTGTACAACATGAAAGCCCAGGACAAAGGGCAGGAGTTCAGTGAGGCCATGCAGTTTACTCAAGTAAGGAGCACAGACTTGGGAATGACCTCAGGCTTGAATCTGACAATCAGTGCTGCATATCCCTTACTAGTGTCACAATTTCCTCATCTGCGAGATGGAAGGAAAGCAAACTCCCTGATTCATTAGCTTCATGTGAACATCAAATGACGAAGCATGTAAAGCACTGAGCAGAATGCCTGGCACACAATAAGCTCTTAATTACAAGATCCGCCACCTCTTATAAAATTCATGCAGATGGAGCTTTATTGTCATTGATACTGGTCTATGATCCTGAAAAACCCCTACTGCTCTGAAGTGAAGACCAACCCACAGGGTCTTCATGCTCTGAGTAAATCTCTGGCATAAGCAAAGCTCTATGGCGATGCAGAAATTTGGGATCTTAGGAAACCTTCAGAGACCCTGAGAGGAGGGCTGCAGAGGCTGTTCCCCTGCCACACAAGGGATCAGTCAATAAATTACCTGACCCAAAATGAATGTTCAGCTCACCAGTCATGGTTAGAAAGAGTAGGCTCATTTCTACTCAATGCATTTCAAAAGCAAAGGCACTTAACTAATCCTATGGCTCAATAGTAATCTGGAAGCCATGGTCCAGATCTCAGAATCTGAGAGACTGATTATCCAGAGAAATCAGAGAGCTGACAGTGGATGCCCAACCACTGACACTTCAAGATCAGGGCAAGTCCTATATATCCATAGAGGTGGACCACTGTGCTCTTTACTTTA
Organism: Urocitellus parryii; assembly: GCF_045843805.1. Classification (NCBI taxonomy): domain Eukaryota; kingdom Metazoa; phylum Chordata; class Mammalia; order Rodentia; family Sciuridae; genus Urocitellus; species Urocitellus parryii. Next base: position 88,445,980 of record NC_135537.1, on the reverse strand, counting down.
GATAAAACAGATGGCAGTTCTGGAAAAACTCTCCCAATGCTCATCGACTTTGGAAAATAAGCATTTTTTAAATAATCCATTGATAATCAAAAGGTATTTCCAAAACAAAACTAAGTGACATCAACATCTCTAAATTGACTTGGTCTATGGCATAAAATCTCAACTGATGGTAACCTGAAGCAGGAAAAGAATGAAAATAGAAAACAACCCACATGAATACTGGGGCAATTACCTCCAAATGAGGAGCTTACCCACACTGACTATGATAACCAATCTCCCAGGGGCTGTGTCTCTTGACAAGTTCTGCATCCAAGAGTACATCTCAACCTTTCCAAAACTCTACCCGGAGTCGTTTTTTTTTTTTTTTTTTCCTTAGAAAGGTGACTTAATCTGGAGTGGAATGTGCTATATCTGTTCTCAGGCAAGAGGTGGCTGAGAGTCTAACAGGTGTGAAAAAAGGTATCAATTTGGTGAGACTGATAGGCTTATAACCCTCTATACTTAAAACAAGTTTTTCAACACAAGCTACTTCAGAAATAATAAATCTTTCAACAGACTGTGTAAGACAATGTGCTCCCAGGTTTGTGAGATCAAAACTGAACTCTTAATGTCTTTCATTCGGGAAGTTCATTAAATACTGCTATATGGCACCCAAGGTTTAGTTTCAAAGTGTGTGTTCATTTTGTCCAAGACAGCTACAAGTATAGGCAGAATATGTGTCACAGTTGGCTTGCCTAGCATATCTGGTGTGAATAGTCAGCAAAAAGATAAGAAGGTTACAGATTTTAAAAGCCCACCAACAGCAATACATGAACTATAATGACAAGACAAAGGTTCATTCCAAAGTACATACAACTTGATAAAGGTGTCACTATTCACAGTTACACTCCTACTGTGGGTATTTTTCTCATAAAAGAATGTATTTAACACTTTCTCCAATTTTCCCTAGAAATGCATCTTTTGCTAAATGACAAACTCCAGAAAGAATTTTAAAACTGATTTTATTACCCCCAAGCCTCTATAAAGAGGCAACATTTCCAACATGAAAATATTTTAGCAAGCATAGTTTTAAGTTAAAGTAGTCTCTTTGCCATTGGGTGTGGGGGCAGGGAGGATAGCAGGGACTTGAAATGGAAATAGAATTTTTAAATCCCTGCTGCATTATCTACCAGATGTAAGTGAATAATAACTAATATGTTTGCAGCCTCAGCCTTAATCTTAAAACAAATGATAGTATTCAAATATAATATTTCACACATGCTGGCTGATAACAGGTTTTTCCTTTCTTTATTTCTTGAAGATTCTGTGAACGACACAATACAAAGTACAATGTATTTAATGAAAGGTTTCCAGGCTGATTTCCCTACAGGTTATTTTCTTTCTTTTCTCTGGAACCCACACACGGGGTATACTGCAGGGACCAAGGGTATATATAAAAATAAACTATGAGCCAGTATCAGAGCTGATACCCTTTCTCCTACAGGGGCAAATGAATTATTAGATCTGTGTCATGAGTGGTTTTTTTTTTTAATATGCCATTGTTCCCACTTGAGCACATTAAATTTTCCATATCCACTTTTAAACCAATACAACCTTTTTTTCCTTGTTCATAATGTTCATGCTGTACATTAATAGGCAGAAAATCCAATAGCTTAAGTCATCATGTAGTAGTTATGTGTAAAGCTTAGTGGATGAAAATCTTTTGCATTTTCCCCCTCTTTGAATAGATACTATATAGAGTTAGCTAAAACCCTAGGGGGGAAATTTACACCTCCTGGGAAAGTGTACTAATATTTTTTTTCTTTTATGATTGATCACAAATCCATTTTGAACATTACACATTTTTTTTAAAGTTTATTATAACTCTAGTTCAACATCTTCTAGCCCAACAAATTGAAGGTGCTGGAATCTTTTGGTCTGGAAGATGTGTTTGCCAATTATTTTTGCACTAGTGCACATAAACAGGGAGGACTGGATCTTAGTTATGAGTTATACATTCCTGTACAAAATAATTGTATATTCTATGAAGACTGATTATTTTTCTGGAGAAATATACAACAACACAAGGGAAATCTTGTACTAGCAGCATAACTGAAGTGGCAAGATACAATATTAGAAAAACAGAGCTACTTTCATTACTGTGATGCTGTGTGTCAGAATGTCTCTCCTTAATGAACCTGTTTGCAATAAGACTCCGGGTACAAAGAGGCTATTTAGAGAGACTATTGTGTCTGTAGCGAGTCCTTCAAATATCTTCCCACCATTAGACATGCCGCATTGACCAATTCTGTCCTGATTGCTGTTCTTTTTACTATCAAGGGACACTCTTTCCCAGACAGATGGATGGATCAGACACTGCAGTTCATAAAATGTTTACACTGTACACACACACGCACTGTGGTACAAGCTACTGAGCTCTGGATCACACAGTGAGTTGAATGTGGCAGTGTCATATGAGAGCTTATGACTTTCCAATATCAATGAAAGGTTTTAGGTTAAACTTTGCTTGTCCTGTCTGCCTGTCACTCTCAACAAAAAGTCTTCCCCCCACTCTCTTTCAAAATATACCCAGGCCCACCGCACACATGGGAATACTTCAGACAAATGTTTTTGGTATCATAAGGTTTTCCTATCTGTTGAGATTTTACTCCTAATTGCTAACAAGAAAAGAAGAGCATGCATGTCATGGCTTCAAAAACAGGGTGAGGGACAGTGCAATAATAATAATAATAATAATGAAAGAACAGTCCTTAAGTCTTCCTAAAAGCATTTTAATTTCTAACTCAAAGTGACAGCCTCTGAGAACAAGGGACTTGCAGCTACAGTAACTGAAACATCTTTTGCTAAAATCAGCAACCTTTTTTTTTTTTATCAAGTCTAAACATGAGAATCTGGGGTTCTTGGAGGAACCTTTCTGTTCATCTCTGTGTATGTTCTTATCAGCTACCAGGCTTAGTTTCGCCTCATCATTCACATACATACACACCAACTGATTCTCTACTAAAGTCCCTTTCCTCTTGTGCATTTTCTAACAGTATATCCTTTCTATTCAAACACAAATAATGTGCCTGCCAGCCAGCTGAAGGTTTTATATTCCACCCTCCAAGCTATCAAATGGAACTTAAAACCTGAAGGTCCAAATTGCCAGTACACTAATAAATACAACTACTAGATATACACTGAACTGAACCTGGATCTGATGAACCAAACATATCCAATGACAGTTTCAACTCCTATGATTTTAAAATTTCTCTCTCACCTCATCCTTTTTTCCCCCCCCTGGGCTCATCCTTATATTTTAGCAGACCTGATATACAGACCATTATCTATTCTGTAGCTCTCATTCCCAACGCCATCTGGTCTATGACTTCAATGTTTATTTTCTTATTTAAGTTTTAAATCCCCAACATGATAAAACCTTAAAATAATGTCTCTTTCAAAATGACTTTGAATACTTATTAGAAACATAAAATCATTAAATTATGATATTTGCAATATTGTGAGCATGTTTAACCCTACCTAACATCTGCCCAGGATTTAGAAGTTGGAAGGACAAGTCCAGAAAGATCCAGCAGCAATCACTTTTTTTCTACAAGGAACCTAAGAGCATAAGAAATTTAAGGAAGTCGGGCATGGTAGCACACACGTGTTGACTAGGTAGGATAAAGCAGGAAGATCACAAATCAGAGGCCAGCCTGGGTAACTTTGCCAAATTTTAAAAGGGCTGGCATGGGCTAGGGATATAGCTCAGTAGTAGAGTGCTTTCCTATAGCTTGTACAAGTCCCTGGGTTCAACCTCCAGTACTAAAAAAAAGGGGGGGGGAGGGCTAAGGGCTAAGGTATAGCTCAGTTGTAGAGCACTCCTGGGTTCAGTTGCCAGTGAAGGAAGGAAGGAAGGAAGGAAGGAAGGAAGGAAGGAAGGAAGGAAGGAAGGAAGGAAGGAAGATTTAAGGAAGCTTGCCTTGGGTTGTACAACCCAGAACACTTTAACTCCGGGTCTTCCCCACATCAGACCACAGATGTATAACCAGTGTCCCTGCTGTGTTTTGCCAATTAGAGGTTTTGTATGTTTTTTAATTAAATACCAGACCTACTAAAATATCATTAGTTTTATCTGCTGTACATACTACTGTAAAGAGAAAATGAACATAGATAATAACAAAGAGTACAGATAGACTAAAAATTATTTCTATGTTCCTTTATAACAATTATCCTCAAAATCTGATTTCAGAATCAACAGAATCTGGATCATCTAGGAACTCATTAGAAATGCAAATTCTCAGGCTTTGGGGCAGATCTACATACTCAAAAAATCTGAGGAGAGGCCCATCAATCTGTGGTTATGCACAGGTGATTCTGATGACCCTTAAGTTTAATAACCATGGCAGCATTAGAATATACGATATGACTCACTTAAATTCATATTAAAATTATTTAAGGTGGCTAATATTTCTTAAGGATATAATCAACTGGATTTATGTTTAAAAAAAAGAAGAAAAAGACACAAATAGACAAGAAAAAACAGTGCTGGATTTAAAATAACTTTATAGATATCCTAAATTAGATCAATAGACAATTGATTGTAAATGTGTATTTTAACTAAACTACATAATACAAACTTTTTCCACTAATTCTTCTATTTGGAAGAAAGCAAGTACTCTCCAAATTAATAATAGAATTCCATAGTTGAGATCATGTCATGAAAAATGTAACAGTAAAACTTTAATCATAAGGATCAATGTAAAGAAGCCTCCTCAACCAGTATCAAGGAGTAATTATTTAAAAGTTAACAGGTCAGCTGGGCATAGCGGTACACACCTGCAATCTCAGCAACTCAGGAGGATCACAAGTTCAAAGCCAGCCTCTGCCACTTATGAGGCCCAAAGCAACTTAGAGAGACCCCACCTCAAAATAGAAAAAAAGGGGAGGGGGCTGGGAATATAGCTTAGCAGTAAAGGGCTCCTGGTTTAATACCCAGTAACAACAACAACAACAAAACAATTGTAACAACTCAGGACTGTGGTGTGGGGCAGACAAGGGCAAGAAAAGGGGTATCTGCCAAGGTAAATGGGGTAAGGGAAAAAAGAGATTGGAAAACTAGCACAAGATGAACAAAATAAAGAAGTGTAAAGAGGGGCATTTTGCTGCTTGAGTTATAACATTACAAAAGATGGAAAAAATAAGAGGAGCAAGTTTGAACTGGATCTGGCACTAAACCTCAGGGAAATTATTTCATGAGAACTATTAAGTGAGGAGGTAAAAAGCAAGTCAGATGCATTCATGACTGCAAAATCAAAGGAAGCTCAATCTGGGGCTGGGTGTACAGCTCAGGGGTACAGCACCTCCAGCATGTGCAAGGCGCTGAGTTCAAATCCCCAAAACCCAAGAAAAAAGAAACACTATTTATAATAGTAAGGGTTTGTATATAACTTATGCAAACCTAAGAGTTCGCTCAGAAAGGACTGAGGACAGTAATAATGGCACTCCCATTAAATGGAATTCCAGAAAGAATTAAATAAATCCATCACATTTAACACTGGAAAAAATATCTAATAGGCAAATGAAAACAATCAACTACACAAAACACATAGTATGATCTACTTTCTACTTCAAAACTCATACACATACAGATATTTATGTGCATAAAGTCTAGAAAACTAAAAACTATAACAGCCACAGCAGGTGTTCAGATGACAACTGAATTTTCTTTTCCTTGTTTCTCTATTTTCTAATTTTTCTTGCTTTCTAAATAATTACTTTCATAATGAGGAAGTCAGAAAGGTACATACACACAAAAGAAATTTCTAAGGAAATAAATGACATTCTCTAATGGCAGAGACCCTACAGAATATTGCTGCCAGGTAGAGGTATTAGGGCAGCATCAAAAACAATATTCTGAGACAAAAATATAGATTTTTAAAGAAAGGAAAACAAACAGAAAATCCTAACCCTACAGATCATGATGCTGCTATAATGTGTAAGTCTTTCTTTTCAGTAAAAAATAAAGGTGGCATCATCAAACTGACCTAAGCCATGGCATTCAAAACAACAATCCAAATAAAGAATAGGAAGGACACAATTTACTGAGCACACATCATATGGCAGTACTTTAGCAAATGATCTCTTCATGACTACTTGCAAGGTGTCTCCTCTATTTTGTAGATAAGGCTCAAAGGGGACAAGTACGCTTCTGATGCTCAGTGCCCCTAGAGCCCTTCTTGCCTAGATTACCGGACTTGCAGGCCAGAGCTCTGTCCACTACACCAGGCTCAAAAAGGGGACAGGCTCACACAGTTCTCAAAGTGGTAACGGAAATCAGGGATGCCCAAATAACTTCAGAAAGGATTTCAGAGCCCTTTATTAAATATAAAATAAATATTATACTATGGGGGGGAAAGGGAGCAAGGAGCAAGGACCTGATGAGAGGAGACCATGCAGGCTACATTAAGGACTTCTGACCTCTGAGAACAAATGGCATTTTTAGTGAAAATGCTCCCTTTGCCTGTTCTGGGGGGTGGCAATGGTAATGCAATGATCAAACAAAAAATGCTGGCTAGACAGTTCCCAGGGAGGCAGAGAGGAACTTGGAGACAATAAGTATTCAGGAGGTAAAAACGGCAAAATCTACTGGTTGAGGTGATATTCTCTGGTATTCAACAACCATACAAGCTTAAATTCTAAATGTAGTTACATATAGTTTCAACATTAACAAGCCTTGAGGCCATCTCCAATTTGGAGTTTTGCAACTTTAGTTCTTCCTTAGCTTTTGCCTTTATAATTGTCACCTCCTAAAACTAATTGAGTTATTAAAAAGTTTTTGATTTGCCAACTGATGGATAAAGAAAATGTAATATATCCACATAAAAGAATGTTATTAAGAAAAAAAAGGAATGAAGTACTGGTATATGGTACAATATGGATGAATCTTGAAAATACATAAGTAAAAGAAGCCAATCACAAAATACGATATATAATCGTTTGTATGAAATGTCCACAAAAGGCAAATCTATAGAAAAAGAAACAAGAAACATGATCACCTACAACTAGAGAAAATGGTAATGCTGGAAGATGACAGCTAAAGGTACATATTTCTTTCTGGGATTAATAATAAAAATTTTCCAAAATTGAATGTGATGATGGTGTACATACTGTGAATATACGAAGAACCAATGAAACCATTAAGAACACCTTAAGTAGCTGAACTGGGTAAACTATAACTCAACAGAGCTATTGAAAAAATAAAGTATTTGATTTTTGGTTTTTTCCTTTTTCTTTCTTTCTTTTTATTTTTACTTTCAGATACTGAATACTATGATGTTAGGCATTTAGTAGACACAGGCTGGACATGGTGGTGCACAACTCTAACCCCCGGTACTCAAGCAGCTGAAACAGGAAGACTGCAAGTTCAAGGCCAGCCTCAGTAAATTAGTGAGACCCTGTCTCGGATTAAAGAATAAAAAGAGGCAGGAATGTAGCTCAGTGGTAAAGCACCCCTAGGTTCAATCACCAGTACTACAAATGAATGAATAAATATATTGAACACAGGATGAACAGATAAGCACAACAGAACCTCAGCCCTGGAAGAGCACAAATCTCCCAAAAGTAAAGCCCCTGAAAGTTGGGTGATTCCTACACATGGTCTACCTGGTTCTGTGAGAAAAACTGCCTTGACATCTTTAAGAAATAAAAAAATCTTACTTAAGAAACATTTCCACTTCTCTTTTGATTCTGAACTCCACAAAATTTTATTCCTCCACATATACTCCAAGTCATTAACCAAAAGGTAGGTTACTTAATCATTCATTTAAGAACATGTTCTATAAAAGATATAATCCCTGTCTTTAAAAAAAAATCAACTCTGGATAAAATACTTTTAGATATGCAGGTACTCTCTAGAAAATTGGATTCTCTCTCTCTCTCTCTCTCTCTCTCTCTCTCTCTCTCTCTCTCTCACACACACACACACACACACACACACACACACACACCACACACACCCATTTGGCATTGATGGGGGTCCAACTCAGGACCTTATGCATGCTAGGCACGCACTCTACCACTGAGTTACACCCTCAGCCCCGATTTCACATTTTTATTACCAAGTAACTAGCTTTCAGTTTTATCCTCAGTGACAAAACATCTAGTATAACTTGTGCTTTTACTTGTCCAGATTAACGAAGATTCATTTTCAAATTTGTTCTACAAGCAGGTTAACTCGGAGACCACCAGTGTAAAATGCCAGATTCAAATTTTCAAATAAATGAATATTTCTGTTATGGGGTCGGGGCAGAAAGGGAAATCAAACAAGTTTGTAGTCACTTCTCATCTTTTCATCAAGTAAAATGTAAAGGAAAATTCTTCTGATCCAGAATGAGAGTTCCAGTTATCCGAGTTCTAGTCGCCAAAAATTTTAACATACTTCTAATGTGCCAAGTTCTCTATTGACACTGGGCTTTGGCCAGTGCTGCTCCTTGTGCCAGGAGTATGCTTAGCCACTATTCCTAAACCTTTTCCACTGGCTAACTCTGAAGAACAGGGAAGCAGAAGTGTCACTTCCTCCTGGAAGTCTCTCAACACCACTTCTGCGTGTGCTGACGGGTCTCTGATCTTTGGGTCCCCATAGCCCTTAGCATTTGTCCTAGTATATGCCACTATTGGTGCCTAGTTTCTTCATTTTCTCCCCTTCTAGATTCAGTTACTCTGAGGGTGAGAAATGTTTCTGTTTTGTTCCCCAATGTATCCACTGTAGTTCCTAGCACAAAGAGTGGACTTGGCAAGTATTTGGGGGGGGTATATTAATGAATGAATGAATAATTAAACAGTCTGCCTCAGAAACTAAATAGGACTAATTCTAAGAAGCATTTACTCTGAAGTAAACCAGGAGTGTGTGTTTCATATACTGAAACAACCAGAGTGTAATCACTCAGTACTCTAAGTACAGGCAGGTCTTATGTTGCTCCTGTTTTCAGAGTTCAAAATTCTGGAAGTATGACTCTAGTAAAAAGTTAAATATATCCAATAACAGAGTACTAAATATGTTAATGTCTTAAATACACAACTTGCAAATAAACAGAAGTAAGGTGCAATTAAGGCAGACAATTAAAATAGAATTATGCCATATTTCCTGAACTTGGTTGGTTCCCAAAGATCAAATTCAGATGTTGCTTTTATTTGTAGGCTTTGAAAATGTAAATAAAACACTCTGCACATTGCTCACCATAAATCTTAACTTACCATTCAAATTTAATCTAAACACAAACATAACCCTAAAACCTCCTCCAGTCCCACAAATACTCAGACAACCAAAATCTGATTTTCAGGACAACAGTTTTATTTTACAAGTACAACATTCATGCTGAAGAGACAAATTATGCAAATAAAAATGGTTTATGCTTGTATCATATCTAAGCTTATACTTCTGCATACTACAAGGTTCAAGAGCCCACAAATTTACCCAAAGCTTAGGTTGTCTAAGGAAACAATTTCACTATTTTAGACAAATTTAATATTGATTTAGATTTAAGATCTATTTGGGAAGAGCTAACACAAGCTTCCAACAATATGCGCTGCTTTATATTATTTACCTAACACCTGATCTTAGTATCTATACAACAAACTCAAATTAAAAATTAATTCACAAATCAAGCCTCTACTTTAAACTACTACAATATTCACCTTCCTTGCATGCTTTCTAGAAATGTAAAAGTAATTCAAATGAAATATTAAAGTCATGTTCAAACTGCATCCATCTTCACTAATCTTGGTTGTACAACAACCCAATTAGTCAAAAGTACATTGTAAGTTTTCCAAATATAGACTTTAAAATTCTTTGAAATTTGTAAAAATTTTTGATACATACTTAAAAGCACTGGGATCCTTTTTTAAGAATTAAAAAAATTCAAACAGTGACAGCTTAAGTTAGTAGTATAATAGAACAGCATCCAAGTTTCTTTTTCTAGTGAGGTTGACAAAAATCCAAAACTTTTGGTTAAACTAATTTAGAAACTCCTATAGAAAGTGAAGGAAAGCATCACAAGAATAAGAAACAATCATGTTCCTCTTTCCAGTCCAGGAGACTGTACTGCTTCCCTGTTCTACTAGAGAGGAGGAAACACAGGTCCCAAGCCTATAGCTGCTCAGTGTCAACACTTAAGTGTTTGATGTGTTGGGAGGGATGTGGCCCTAAGGTCTTTGTATGAGTTTGTTGTGCATTTTTTTTTCTGAGTATTTGGGTACCTACGACTGGTAAAAATAAGAAAGTACTCTGAAGAATTTCTTAAATCTAGTTTGGAGCATTATATAACAAAGTGATAAGTGCCTCAACAAAAGGACTGCAAAATAAGAGGTGGACCTGGGAGACAACGTGGCTGTCACGTTGCATATAAAGGAAGAGAAGCCAGTGGCAGGGGAAGCTGGCTTACACTCAAGCAGCCTTGAGCACACAGTCAGGGCTTACTCTGATCAGACTCTGGAATGGAAGGAGTTTGGGGGCTGAACAGTGGTTACATCAGAGATGCTTTTAAAGCCTCCAATGCCAGCAGGCGTAGTGTCCTGGAAAAACTTGAAGGTGATGTGACCAGTGACTGTAACAAACCTAGAATGGAGCATTGAGAAAGAAGAGGAGTAAAAGAGTGATAGGAATTCACTTACAAACCAATCCCCAGCCCTCCAACTCCACAGCCATCATTTTGAGACTGTTCTGTTTGTTTTTTTGTTTTGTTTTGTTTTGTTTTTAAGGGGTGATTCCAAGAGACAATGCACAACAATCTATTTAGGGTCTTGCAGAATAAAGGGAGTAGGGGAAAATTTTAAGCCTGTGAGATTAAGAGAATCACTGCATAGAATTTCTTAGAGACAGCTTCCAGGATTTTTTTAAGGGAATATGCTTTTACTTTAGAGAAAGAACTATAACCTTAAACTCAATGTGCAGAACCCCAGTCTGGATACCAATAAGATTAGTCTGCCCATGTCTCAAAGTATTCCACTGGCAAGGGTTCTATCAGGGCATTCACCTTCTGTTTCACACTGGACCGGGGACTTTTCTGCACTTCACAGAGGCCAGAATTATAAGAAGTTATACCACAACTGAATGGATTTAGGCCACAGAAAAGTAAGTGGGTTAGGAGATGGCTTAAGGTGATGCAGATCTTTGTAATACATGTCTTGAAGAGTGGGGGAAGACTGGTAAGGCCTAAAGCTTGCAAACTACGAAGGAATTTCTTTTATAAAAAGCATGCAGGGGCTGAAATATAGCTCAACCATAGAGCACATGCTTAGCATCATTGTGTGAGGCCCTGGGTTCAATCTCATCTCTAAATAATAATAATAATATATTAATAATAATAATAGAAAAAGCATGCAAAAATATATATAAACTTTACAAAAATGATGACCTCATAAACAAATTTCCAGGGCTCTTCCCTGGGCCTTGAAGGTAAATATACCTCTGGGCACATGGACCTATTTGGAAGAACATTCCTAGCACTCAATGGCCATGCTCAACAGCCATCTGAGGAAATAATGCAGCAATCATGAAATCGCAGACACCTTTCCTTGTGATGGGAAGAAGCAAATGTTCCTGGAAAGCACCAGAAGAGTTAAAATCATCCAAGAAAATGCAGGCAACAAGATTCCAATGGCTCAGACTAGCTGATTGCTCTTCTAAGGATCTCATTTGATGGGGATAAAATACAAAGAGGTACCTGCCAGTTTCTACAGAAAACATAGAGAAAAGGCCACTAGAGAATGGTAACCACAATACATTACATTCAACTTCCTGGGTAAGTGGAAGAAACCAGAAGGGGTCTTAAATTTTAACATACAAAGACCCAGTACAGAGTGAAGGAATGAAAGGAGAAAAAGAATCAAGTTTGTCTTCCTGAAAAAATCTGCACTCAAGAGTGTTTTGTGGGATGGGGGTTACTGGGGATTGAACCCAGGGGTGCTCTACCACTGAGCCATACCCTCAGCTATTTCTATTTTTTATTTTGAAACTAAATTGCTGAGACTGGCCTTAAACTTTCCATTCTCCTGTCTTAGCCTCCCAAGTCACCAGGATTACAGGCATGTGTCTTAACATTCAGCATAAAAGAGACTTTTTAAAAAAAAGAATCCAAACATTTTTTACAAATGAACTTATTCCCCAAACTATGGCTCCTCAAAATAAAGTTATAAATTATGAAATGTAAACTGGTGAGGCAAGAGCTCCCTTTCCTGTCTAGGTGCCCTGGGTCAAGGTGCCACGAGAACCGATGCCTGGGGTGAGCAAATTAGCACCAGTGAATCCTGTAGATCTGAACCCCAACTGAAGAGAGGGGGAGGCACCCTGCAGTAAGCACAGAAGACTGACACAGGTTGGAGCCCAGGCAATGATGACTGTGATACAGGTGGGGCATAAGGATCAAAACCACAAACACCAGCAAAGTCTTTGATCTGCATGCAATAAGCCCCAAACCTACAGTGGCCCCCTTCTCCTCCCCCATCCCCAAACTCAACTCTATCCAACTGGTTGGACAGGTTCTCTCCTCCCTTCCCTGCTAATGGGAAGAGACTGAAAAGAGCAAATGGTCAGGCAATCGATGATTCAAGAAGACAGGTTAAAGAACGGTTAACAGTCATTCCCTTGAGAATAATAACTGGGAGACGGGACAGGAAGACAGATTAACACATTCCCAGGCAAAAGAGTGGAGGCCAAGGGAATGGACAGAATTAAACACCAATTGTGCCAGTCTGCGTACTTCAGCAACATCTCTCTTCACTGATATGAAACTGACATACAACAAGACAAAGGTCTAAAACTTTCTAGAGCCCTGGACAGGAAGAGAACAAACTCTTTCTCCCTCAACATCTGTGATTTTGAGCCAGTCAACTCGATTCCTCTCTAGACTTCAATCCTTTTAAGTGTAAAATGAAGGACAGAGAAACTAATATTACTGGGGATTGAATCCAGGGACACTTTACCACTGAGTCCCATCCCCAGACCTTTTAATTTTTTATTTTGAGACAGTGTCTCACCAAGTTGCTTAGGGTCTTGCTAATTTGCTGAGGTTGGTCTCAAACTTGTGATTCTCCTGCCTCAGACTTCTGAGTTACTGGGATTACCACTGGGATTACAGGTATATGCCACTGTGACTGGTAAGTAAATTATTTCCCTTGACTCCTTCAGGTACTCCCAGTTCAAATGCAGCACGATTAAAATACAGAAAAGCATGAACTCCGGAGCCAGCCTGCCTGGGTTTGAATCCCAGCTCTGCTGGCAATAGCCACCTGACTCAGCTAGTTACTTGAGCTCCTTAGGCCTCACTTTGTGTTCCCCACCTATAAGAGAGAAGAATAATGCTCTTTACATCTCACAGAGCTGTCCTGAGGATGAAATGCTATATTAGCTATAATTATAGTCACAGGTTTTTCTTTTTAATTTTTTAGTCATTGATGGACCTTTATTTACTTATTTGTATGTGGTGCTAAGAATCGAACCCAGTGTCTCATGCATGCTAGGTCATCACTCTACCACTGAGCTACAACCCCAGCCCAACAAGCTTATTTTTTATCCAGTATCTTTTGGGTGTACACATCTACACCCAATCACCTTTCTCTACATTGTTCTTCTGATCTTTTTAATATTTATTTTTTAGGTATAGATGGACACAACACAATGCCTTGTATTTTTTTATGTGGTGCTGAGGATCAAACCCGGGTCCCACCCATGCTAGGTGAGCACTCTACTGCTGAGCCACAATACCAGCCTTCTCTACATTGTTCTTCCTGGGATGGGCAACTACTTCCCCTTCCCACCACTTCCCAGGGTGCTTCTTCTCCTAGGCCAGAAATAGACCATATTAATTAAGCACAGACTTCTCCTCTTGACCTGATGCAGCTTCAGAACCACACCTAAACTGTATGCACAAAAGATGAGACCAGCACAGCCTAAAGATAGGTAATATTATGTTCTTTCACCTATGTTCCTTCTTTCCATAGGGTTCAATCTGGTTCAAATGCTGTAGCCTCAAAAAAATACAGTTCCAGAAGCTGGGAATGTAACTCAGTGGTAGAGCATTTGCCTAGGATTTCCTACGCCCTGGGTTTGATCCCCAGCACCCTGCACACACATAAAAACAGTTTCATGGAACCCCTCTGTCAAGAAAAAAAAATATTAGGATCTTTACAAAAGAGAATCTCTAGCCTGTGGCTAGTTTGTGACAACAGAACTCTGACCTGAAGCTCCAAAGACCAAGCAAACCATAACTTTTCTAGTGATATTTTTTCTACTACTACTTGTGCAGATGAACTGAGTTAGCTGACAGTCCTTGGAAAAATGACGAGTTGATGCAGCAACAGTTCCGTAGTCCAAAAGCAAGGCAATGGGGGCAAATCCTTTGTGGTGATGTGGTAGGATGAAGAGAAAAGGGAACCCTTTAATTAAGCAAGAATATACCCAGCAAATTTGATTTAGACATAGATCAGAGGATAAGGAAGGAGAGAAAGCAACTCCATCATACACACCACACCCTACTGGGCTCACCTCAAGATAGCCCCAACAATCTTAAGCCTCAACATGTCCAACATGCAGGGCCTCCTGTTTCCCACCTGTTGCTACTCCTATAGGCCCAACTTAGGGTGAGACTAATTTCAACTCCTATATAATTCTCAAACCAAGCCCCTATTTTGCAGCCCTACTCCCTCTACTCCATTAGCAGCTGGCTAAGTTACAACAAAAGCTCTTTCAAATCCATCCTCCCATCAAATCTCAGATAGACCCAAAGGCTCTTACATGAAACATGGACAAATCTCAAAGTATCATGGTAACTGAAAGAGCCAGGCTTAAGATTACATACTGTATGATTTGATTTATATGAGACTATGGAAAAGGCAACTCTATAGGGGTAGAATACAAATCAGGGGGTTCCAGAGTCTGGGGTAGGAGGAGGGATTAGTCAGTCACTCCAAAGCATGGAGGGATTTTAGGGATAATGAAACTGTTCTTCATCCTGATTGTGGTAGTTTCAGGACTTAGGTCAAACTATACAGTAAAATGTGTCAATTTTATTGTGCATAAATTATACTTGAGTTTAAAAGAAAAATGGGGAAAATCCTAAAAATCTGTTGCCTATAAGTTTCATGGCATTGGTGATATGGCTGCTAACTTGCTGGAGCACATACTCCAGCAACACTCAACTTTTTTAAATGTCCTGTGCTCTTCATGCAGAAGTTTCTTATCACCATCCTCCTCTTCAACATAGCCTTTCCAAACTAAGTCCCCCAGGATGTCTCTTTGTCTCTCCCACCCCTCATATTCCTCAGGCTATAAGTTGGATGCATTTCCTACAGGACCTTATGATGCCTGGCACTTCCCTTGTCATTGCGTTCAAAGAACTCTATCACATATATCATAGGCTGTAGTATAATGATCTTGTCTCTCTCTCACCAGTGAACTGAAATGCAATTTCTTTGAGAAAAGGACTTTTTCCTACATGTATATATGTATTCACCCTGGTACATGACAGACAATAAATCTATGTTGGAAAAAACATTTCGTAAAGGTATGTTTTCTGTATACATCAGTGTATCCCCATCACTTTTAAAACTGCCTACTTGGCCCAATAAATTCAGGCATTTTACATTGTAATATAAAACTATTAAAATGGTCATGCAAGCTGAATCCATGCAAAGCCATCTTTTTGTTTGTTTATTTCTTTGTTTTTCTTTTGCAGTACCAAAGTTTTGTGCATGCCAGGAAAGCTCCATACCACAGAGCTACATCAGACTTTGTTTTCTATTTTGAAACAGGGTTTCTCTAAACTGTCCAAGCTAACCTTAAACATGTGATCCTCCTGCCTCAACCACCCAAGTTGCT
Organism: Urocitellus parryii; assembly: GCF_045843805.1. Taxonomy (NCBI): domain Eukaryota; kingdom Metazoa; phylum Chordata; class Mammalia; order Rodentia; family Sciuridae; genus Urocitellus; species Urocitellus parryii. Next base: position 88,430,127 of record NC_135537.1, on the reverse strand, counting down.
GGGATTACAGGTATGTGCCACCACTCTGGGCCATGAAAAGCAATCTGAATAATCAATAGAAAAATTATGATTGTTCTATGACTTTTAAAATTTTTGTTTTCAGAACATTAAAAACTTTCTATCTGCTATAAATGTAAAGAAATTTTAACAATTAAAATATCTAGTGTACTGTAATTTAAATCATTAGAAACTCTGAGAATTGAAGTGTTTTATTTATTTAAAAAGTGTTGGTGGGACTAGAGTTGTGGCTCAGCAATAGAGTGCTCACTTAGCACATGTGAGGTGCTGGGTTTGATCCTCAGCACCGCATAAAAATAAATAAAATAAAGGTATTGTATCCAATAAAAATAAGTATTTTTTAAAAATGTTTAAAAAGTGTTGGCCAGGCACATTGGCATATACCTGTAAGTCCAGCAACTCAGTTTGAGGCCAGCCTCAGTAACTTAGTGAGATCTTACCCCTCCCTGCTACAAAAAAAGAAACAATAGCATATATTTCAGTATTGGATTCAATGCTCAGTACTGAAAAAATTTTTAAAAGTGCTTATAATAGTAGTTTGAATAGTGCTGTCTTCCTCCCACTTTATATCTTCCTATGTCTTGACAGGCTGGTATAAGTTCTAAGTTTGCATTAACTTCCAACATTTTATCCTTTGTGTTTTCCCACTCATATGATATCTCTGAGAGTTGCTTTAATGGGAAAAACTTTGCCTGATCCTTTCCTCTGTTACATCTTCATTGTTCTCAATATGATCGTTCTCCTAATTTATACCAAGTCAGTTACCCATCACCAAGTTCCCCTGACTGCATGCATAAAGACCACTAACCGGGTTGATGTTCCCTTGGTCAGCAATTTTTCTCCAGAATCCTAATTACAATTAGTTCAAATTTTACTTTCAATGTGGACATTTTTCATTTCTTTGCTGCACTTTGATCTTTGTTGACCAATTCCTTCTTTCAATTATCCATTTTTATGAAATGTTACACAGGTTTACCACAGAAAACAAGTAGGCAACACAGTTACATGCTTTGCTTTAGGTATATGAACCCTACAACAGAAAGAGCTTTAAACAATTACCATTCATATAATGTGAACAGTAAAAATTAGACTATACTATTGTAGGAGGACTGATATATTTAATTAGCCACAGGAAAAGAAAAATATGTATATTGAAACTGTGTAAAATGAAAAATATATGTATTTAATAAACAAATGATGTTAACATGAATGAACTGGGACACCAATGGGCTACATTAAAGAAACAGGAATGATGCCCTTCCTGTCTATATCTTCTGATAACACCACAGAACTAGGGCAACTTCCTAAAGACCCAATTCACAGTCAAGTGTAACAGATTCGAGGAAAAATTCAGACTATAATTCCAACTGTTACTAATAACAAAATAATATACTGACAGACACTGTGTTCCTGTGACATTCTCCATAAAATAGAGAATACAGATAAGACAACATCATCTTCTTCAAGGGGGGTTATGAAGACCAAAGGAGAAAATTACTTAAAGTATTTCTTTAATTCCATTAGAGGGGCTAGGGTTGTGGTTCAGTGATAGAGGGCTTGCCTAGCACGTCTGAGGCACTGGGTTTGATCCTCAGCACCACATTAAAAAAATAAAGATACTATGTCTATCTGTTATATAATTACATTAATTATATTAATTATTTTTTTTTTAAAAAATTCCATTAGAAAGCCAGACTCGGAAAGTCAAGGGCTAAATGTTTTCTCTCATATGTGGAATCTAGAGAGAAATAAGAAATTAAAAGGAGGGCTCTCATGAAAATAGAAGGGGAACAGTAGAGTGGAGGAAGAAAATCAGGGGGAGGAGGGTGGGGAAGAGGAGAGACTGCAAAATGAAATCAACTGAACTTACGCCATGTGCACGTATGAATATATCACAATGAATTGTACTTATATGTATAATTATGATGTACCAATGAAAAGAGCAACATATAAATACATAGAAGGAAGACAAGTAGAGGAAGGGAAGGAGGAGAGAATATGGAAGTCCTGGGGATTGAAATGGCACAGAAAATTAGTGTACATCTATAATCTCATCAGTTCGGGAGGCTGAGACAGGAGGATCGAGAGTTCAAAGCCAGCCTCAGCAAAAGCAAGACAACTCAGTGAGACCTTGTATCCAAATAAGATACAAAATAGGACTGGGGATGTGGCTCAGTAGTCATGTGCCCCTGAGTTCAATCTCTGGTATCCCCCCCCAAAAAAAAGGAAGAAAGAAAGAAGAAATGAAGCAAATTATAGTCCATGCATGTATGATTATATCAAAATGAGTTCCACTATCATGTATAGCTATAATGCACTAATAAAAAACATTTTTAAAAAAAATTTTAAAAAATTCAACTAGATACTATCATATCATCTATATGCTTAGAATGCACCAGGCACTACTATAAGAGTTTGCATGAATTTTCTCATAGGATCCTCATGACAACCTACAAGGTAAGGGGCATTATGATCCCTATTGTATAGAATACCAAACATAAAGAAGTCAAATAACTTGTCTAAGAACATGCAAACTGTAAGCAGTGAAGCCTGAATTTGAACTCAAGAGTACACCTACAGGCAAGTTCTTCAAAACTTCATCACTAACTCATTTGCCTTTCTCAGAAAGGAAACCATCACTGAGAAGGTTTATTTAACACCGACTTGGAGGTGTCACACAAATCTTATTCACTATGACTCAAATGTCCAGTAATTCCACTGAGACATTTTCAGGTTTCTAACAAAAGGACAAGGATGTACAACATCCACAGATCTGAGGAACAAGGAAGACAATTCCAGACTGCAGAAGGAGGCAGAAGAGTTGAGTGGAAAATCTCAAATAGATCCAGTTTTGTCCTAGTGAATAGAAACATAAATACGAAAAAGAGAACCAACTAAGAAATAAGATTCATTTTACAGGAATAGGGAAAGACTTGTATTTATCATGAGTGTGTAAAAAAAGAAGAGTGCTATAAAAACAAGATATGCAGAGCCAACAAACTTCATTGACATTTTCAGTACCACTGACCCTGAAAGTTAATAACACTGCTCGCTGAGGTCTGATTTCACAAGGCATTCCATATGGAACAGGAATGTGAGAGCCTAATAAGGATGTATGATTCAAAAGCAAAGGGATTAGTTAGCTAAAATAAGTGGATTCCTCTCTAAATATAATCCACTCATAAGGACATTTAGAACATTTGTATCTCATTAGGAGTATTAAGTGAGAAAAGATTCTCAGTACCAAACAGTCCTAATTATAATGCATCTTAGGAAATAAAGTGAGGTTTCTTAACTAAAACAGAAAATGCACTGCAGGAAACAGCTTTCATATAATAACAGAACTGTCAACAAAGTCAGACTCCAAAACAAACCTAACTGTGAAAACTGAATAACCACTCTAACAACACCATGCTTTTTTAGATTATTTCTCAATACTTCACAGTCTTCTTTCTCTTATTATCAATCATAACGAGCCAAAGTAGAAATAAGATGCCTCAGCAAAGAGCGCCCGATTTATAAACAACAGAAATGAACTGACAAACCAAACATCAACTCTGTCTGCCCATCACAGCCCTCACCAAGACGTCACAGCGGTGAGAACTCGGGGGTCGGCAAGATGTCTCCCGGGTGGTGAGCACTCGCTTTGGGATGGCTCAATTCCAGTTTTCAACCCCACTAAAAAGGGCTACATACCTTTCACATCTTGAAACAGAAAACTGTTTAGCTGATATAGAGTGGATTGTGTGACTTAGTTACAGATTATAAAACAAGAAGTCAGAGGTGGAACCCAGTGCCGGGTGTCCATGTCACAGGCTCCACCTTTCTTCCTGCCAGGTGTCCTCCTCCTGCTGCCAGCCTGGCCCATTGCCTCTCTGAGCATCACAGCCACATTCCAAGCAGTCATTTGTTTTTTCATTCCACATGGAAAACTTTCACTATCCCACTCCCGGCAGTCTTCCTCTTACAAATTATAGGCCAGGACTTGGCTACATCCCTGCTCATACAACCAATCACTGCTAAGGCAATACAATTATCATTACTGATTTTTTTTGATCATGAGATTTCTCTTATCTTCCTTGCTGAGATCAAGGTCTTTCTGTTCCCACCTTCCACCCCCAGTCATCTGGAAAAAGAGATGTGGGACAGATGACATCAGTATTTTTAGGTAATGCATTAGTATTTACCTCAATTATTTCAAAATGCCACATAACAATGATGAAAGGGCTGCTTTATATGAGGAAGCACCACAGTTAATACCACTATCTGGAGCTGGCTAAGAGAACACTCCACCACTAGACAAACTGGGGCACCAAAAGGCAGTGAGCTATTTTACTTGTTAGGTGAGTAAAAGCCAGTAGATCAAAGCACTTTTAAAAATGTACAATTTCTCAGCCAACAGCTAGAATCAGAAGAAATAGTCTAAGTTCTCTTCAACTTTACACCTTCCAACATGATGTAGTTGAACAATCTTACCTAACCTCACCTCTCTTGTCAGTTTCTGCTTAGGGAATTGGGAGAAGGGGGAGTGGGGGAGTAAGACACGAGTTTATTTCTGTCAATTACTCTTTTCTTTTTCTTTTTTTTTTAATTAGCTGTCCTTTCTCATTTAGGCAATTTTTCCCCTTCCTTGAAAAGCAGTGTCAGGGTCAAGTTATCTGATTGAAGGAAGAAAAAATACAAATACACATACATACACACACACACACACACACACACGTGCAAGACATCTTGTGTTTGTGCTTTTCAGCTTATGGTGAAGGGAAAATTCAAATACCTTAAGACACATAGAATGCCAAACCCTCTTTGGGTACATGGACCATTCTTTCTATATCTCAACTTTACAGACAACATTCATCCTGAAATTGGAATCATTACGCTGATCCCTTTATAAAGTACAAACCCAAAACTATGATTTTTCTTATTATTAAGCTAAACTGTATCACACATTCCTCCACAAACGCATCCATATTTGCAACCGCTGTGCTTTGGGCTGTTGTTCCCACATGAACATCTGCTTTGCCAACTAATGCTATCATTTCCATCATCTGAATATTATCAGGTGAAACTCAGAATCCATCTCCAATGTCCCCTTTTCCTTCATGCATGGGAACCATGCTTCAGGGTTCATTCTCTGTCCAGTTCCACTCTCAACCTCCCCCAAGGCCTTTCACTGACCTAAAGAAAAATGCAATTCTTTATGAAGGACCCCACAAATACTGAGATTGAAAGGGAGACTGGGTGTATTTGAAGTGGGAATGTTGCCTGCGTCTTTTCTTTTCTTTGAGTCCTTTAAAGCAATGCAGGAGGAAAAGAAAGAGCAGAGGAGGAGGGAAGGTGCAAGAGCAGACAGTGAAAGGACTCCATTCCTGACTGGTTTTTCTCTTCTTCAGGGATGCCCAGTCTGCACACATCTACACAACAGAGCAGACACAAACACATAATGACTGCTAATTCTGCCCGTTTTTTTTTTTTTTTTTTTTAAACACACTCCAGAAGTCACTGCAATACCGGAAACATTTGGGAGACTGAGCCATCTGATGACAATTACAGGAATCCTGGAAGGGAAAAGAATGCTCAGGGAAGGCCAGACGGCCATTCAATTAAGAACCCTAGCTCAGCCCCAGAGCGTTCTCTTCACCCTCCACATCAGTGCCGGCAAGAGGTGATGGTGATGCTGTTATCCACAGTTCCAAGTTGATCCCAGGGAAAGGCATGCTCATACACAGTGCTCCAGAGAGGACAGCATGATTTTTGGTTTGCTTGGTTTTCTCATCCTTTGAAGTAGGACACTTCATGACTGTCATGAGTTTGGTTCCCAAGGGTGTGAGGCTTATAGGAACCACGACCTTTACAGTAAGGGTGTGAGGCTTATAAGAACCATGACCTAACATGTAAGGCAGTTGGGAGGTAAAGCTTGTGGTTAAGAGGAGAAAAGGAGCTAACATTTACTGAGCATCTCCAAGAACAAAATACTTTTAGGATTTGGAAACCATGCAAAGGAGATAGCATCCCAAATTTTATGAGAACTAAAACTCAAAAAGATAATACACCTTGGGCTGGTTTTGTGGCTCAGTGGTAGAGTGCTCGTCAAGCACATATGGACCCTGGGTTCAATTCTCAGCACCACATAAAAATAAATCAATAAAATAAATAAATAAGGAAAGGTATTTAAGAAAAAGAAAGACAATGCACCCAATCCCAAAGCTCTTGGAATAGAGCCTCAAACCAATCGGACTCCAAAGCCCATGTTCATTCCACCAAGTTATACTGCCAGTGGGTCAGCTAGTACATAAAACAAATGGAACCAGGATGGCATGAAGTGGCATTAACCTCTCACTATCTAATCAAGGCATGACTGACTTAATTTCTTTATTCTTAAATATTTTATATAGTTTTATGTTCATTTCTTATCCACTTATATAAGTATACTTGCGTGCCAATAAAACTTCCACAAAAGTCTGATCTTTCAAATAATCACATCATAATATCTTTTATAACTGAAGTTCCCAATGTAAAGTCCTGGGCTAACAGGACAAAGATACTTAAAAATCTGAAACAGCACATGCTCAATAGAGATGTCTAAAGATACAAGGAAGCAGAGTAAACTGTTCAAGAGGGAATCATGATTCTGGACTGCCTGCTATTTCAAGAGAACTGACTTAAGTGTATTCATAATCACATTTGGTAAATCTTTATGTTAGAATTATAATCAACTCAAACACCAAAAAAGTACAAAACCTAAAATTAGGGTTGCTAATTACCATTTAATTACATTCAACCAATGCCTTTTGTGGGTCTCTAGGGTAGTTAAGTGTTAAACACTTGAAATTTCTTAAGTAGAGTCAGAAGTAGAATACTTGCTTAACTGGTTAGCAAAAGCTGGGTTTCTACAACATGGCACCCAACAGAGAACTGCCCAACTTCTTTACACATGGTGGTAGCAGCAGTAATGAAGTTACTCATGGTGATGATGAGAGTAATAGCAATTTTTGGTTATGAAAATCTCAGTGTTGGTCATTGTTCCTAACCTTCAATATTGATTTTTGGATTTAACCCTCTCTAAATTTCTTAAAGGTAATAAATGTTTTTATCTCCATAAAGTAACAAGCACTTGAACTCAGAAAATCTGAGTTCAGGTCCCATTGTTGGCTCTAATGGATTGAAAATAGCTTTATCTTTCTAAAATCCACCTTCTCAACCATACGGTGGAAGAGCTGGGCTGGAAGCACTGTGGATTAAATGAGCTCTCATGTACTATGAATCGGATGCCCATCTGAAAATATACATTCCCCTCCCAATGCATGGAAAACACATATCACCACATAATCATGTCCTTCAACTTCATTATGGCTTCACAATCTTTCCTAGCACAGTACACCAGGAAGTCATTAATAATCAACACATTCTAGCTTTGAAAATGAAAACACTTGGTCTCGAAAGATAATAGCATCACCTAGTTTAAAGCTAGGTCTGCCTCTGGTAAGTGTTACAAAAGGCCTGGTGTGGTGGATTTCAGGAAGGCTGCATTAGGAGCATTGTGAATTCAAGGCCAGCCAGGGCAACGTAGCAAGATCCTGTCTCAAAATGGAAAATGAAATAAAGAAGGATGAAAAAACAATATCGGCAACAACAACAATAATAAAACCAAAAATAAAAAAGGGTGAAGATGTAGCTCAGTGGTGGTAAAGAGCACCCCTGGATTCACACACACACACGAGAAAAAAAGAAAAGAGAGAGAGAGAGAGAGAGAGAGAGAGAGAGAGAGAGAGAGAGAGAGAGAGAGAGAAAAGAATGCATCACCAAAATCCAAAAGCTAAATCTCTAGGGCTAGGGGTGTAGTTCAGTGGCAAAAGGCTTCCCTAGCATGTGCGCAGTGGTTCAATCCCCAGCACCGGAGAAAAAAACAAACAAAAACTAAAGCTCACCAGCCAGAAATTTGAACCCCCCGAATGAGAAAAGTCAGTTGATACCAGGCATAGGCTGAATAGTCGAGAAACTGTGGTTTCTTGCCACCCCAGAAAGCTGGCTGACCTAAGCACTCACATATCTAGAAAACAAAGGTAGAACTCTAGTCAGCCAGGGTGGGGCAGGGGAAATCCATGCCAAGCCTCAGGAAAGGAAGCAGGGCTATCCCACCAAAGAGAAGACTGCCTCCAAAAGGGAAGTGTGGGATATCCACAGGGGGGGGGGGAAGAGGTCCAAATCCTGATTTTCATCTGGCCCTGCTCCCATGTATTAAGTTAATGTTTTAGCTCAGTGAAAGTAATTACCAGCCAGGCTCTGCAATCCATCAATTCACCCTGGGCATTCCTGCTGATTCTTTCTTTGGTCTCTAGGACCCAAGAATCCCTTTTGTTGATCTGCAAGTGCAAAGGAAAGGTTGGTTGTTACTAGTTTCTCTATTCTATTCTAAATTTCTGCCAAGTAATTAGTAATAGAAAATGAACTATTTTCAAGTTTTTTAATGGACGCTATGGGGGTTAAAGTAGGCATAGCCTCTCACAAAAATAAGATTAAAACCATACATCTTTGACATGCCCCCTCCCAAGTAGAATGGACAAATGTAATTTGGCTCTAGGCTGTGAACTCAGGGACTTGATCCAAATCACCTCCATTCTAATTTAGGTAGTCTGGCAAGAGTAGCTTAGTCAATAAATGAAATGTATACAGGTTTACAAGAGATGTTCATATATCCTCACAGCTACCTTTATGGAAAATGTTATCGGCATTTCCATTTTACAGAAAAGGATAACAAACTCAGAGGATAAATTACTAGCCCCAAGGTCATATTTAAATTGTGACACAACAATCTCCTAATACTAGACTTCTATACGATTTTTCCAAGTAACTACAATATGGTTTAAAGTAATTCCTCCAACTGGAAGTAATATTCAAAAACCACATAAAGAACTGTTTTAAGTTTTTTTTGTTGTTGTTGTTTTGTTTTATTTTTTGGTACTGGCTATTGAACCCAAGAGTGCTTCCCCACTGAGATACATCCCCAGTCCTATATTCTTTTTATTTTTTATTTTGAGACAGAGTTTTGCTAAATTGCTGAGGCTGGTCTCCAACTTGGAATTATCCTGCCTTGGCCTCAAAGTCTCTGGGATTATGGTCATGCAACACTGCACCCACTTCACATGTTAAGAACCTTATGAAAGGGTTAGGGATGTAGCTCAGTGGTAGAACACTTGCCTAGCATATGTGAGGTCCTGAATTTTATCCCTAGTACTGGAAAAAAGAAAAAAACCTTAACAAATTAGAAAGCCGTAAGCATCAGTCATGTAATAGGCTCATGTTTGTTTTGCATTCCCCACTTAACTACATAGACATGATAGAGGAAAATCGGGAATCCCTCTGCGGTGTTCCCTACCACTCCCCTGTGAATCCATTTCCATTGCACAACTACACTGATGAGCAATAAAAAATAATAATAAAAACATGCGCACAGAATGTATATACAGGATAGAAGGGAAGAACTGAGTGGCAATAATGACATCAATGTTGAGTCCCTTTTGCCATTTAAGTTAGAAAGACAACTATTGCCTTGGGAAACCAGCAAGTCCCATGAGTAGGGCATCAAGGACAATACCCACCACCAATCCAACACCAAGTGGCTGAGAGTGCTGTGGATTCATATGCTGCCTAACAACTGCTTTAGTCAACAACAGACAACATATACATTGGTGGTCCCAAAGACTATGATGAAGCCAAAAAACATCCAATAAACACATGGCTGAAAAAGAGACAAGAGGAAAAAACTGCAGAAAAAGAACAACAACTCCCAAGAAGATTCACAGTGGAGGGTTTTAGCAGAAGCTTCTGAAGATCTCAACAAGCTCCTTAAAATATTGGAAATGTAGACTCTGAAACGGAATGTTTTTCATTAATAGAGAGGAATGTTCATGGTACATTATCTGCTTGCAAGCAATTCTATGATGGGAAAAAAAAAGCCATGTAAGCCACCATGAGCATATTTCTAAAAAGAGAAAGAACTCCTCAAGAAGAGCCTCAGGCAGGCGCTTCGGGGAGGAATTCCAGAAAACATTATTATCGTAGAAGAGGATGTCTCCATGTGTTATTGCCCATGAAGACCTTTTAGTGGGGCAAAATGTGGACTTGGAAGACACAGATATTGATGATTCTGACCCTGCATAGGCCTAGGCTAATGTGTATATCTACATGCTAGTTTTTGTTTTTGTTTTAGTTGTAGATGGACATAATACCTTTATTTTATCTTTATCTATCTATCTATCTATCTATCTATATATATATATATTTTTTTTTTTTCAGTTGTTGGTAGACCTTTATTTATTTATATGTGGTGCCGAGAATTGAACGCAGTGCCTCACACATGCCAGGAAAGTGCGCTACTGCTGAGCCACAGCCCCAACCCCACTTTATTATAATTTTATGTGGTGCTGAGGATGGAACCCAGTGCCTCCCATGTGTAAGGCAAGCACTCTACCACTGAGACACACTCCCAACCCTGCATACTAGTTTTTAACAAAAAAAAGTTTAAAAAAATAAAAATGTTAAAAATTTTTTAAAGTTTATATATATACAGACACACATACATAATACAGACATATAATTTTTTTGTATAGATGTATACTATACTTGGGGAAGTGGGGAGGGTTGTTTGTTTTTGATACTGGGGATTGAACCCAGGGGCGCTTAACCACTGAGCCACATCCCCAGCCCCACCTTTTTTTTCCTAAGGTGCAATTTGTAAAAAAAAATTTTAAATTTTAATTTGATATATATGACAACAGAATGCTTTACAATTCATAATTTTTCATATCTCTGATTGTACACAAAGTAGAGTCATATCATTCATGTCTTCATATATGTACTTAGGGTAATGATAACCAACACATTACACTGTCTTTCCTACCCCTATGCTCCCTCTCTTCCCCTCCCTCCCCTTTTCTCCTTTGCCCTATTTCGAGTTCATTTAATCCTCCCACCCCACCCCACCCCCTCCACATTGCAGCATATTATGAATCTGCATCCTTAAATCAGAGAAATTATCCAGTATTTGTTTTTTTGGAATTGGCTAATTTCATTTAGCATTACATTCTCCAGCTCCATCCATTTACCTGCAAATGCCATGATTTTATTCTCTTTTAATGCTGAATAATATTTCACTTTGTATATATACCACATTTTCTTTATCCACTCATCAACTGAAGGGCATCTAGGTTGGTTCCACAATTTACCTATTGTGAATTATGCTGCTATAAACATTGATTTGGATGTGTCCCTGTAGTATGCTGTTTTTAGGTCATTTGGTATAGACTGAGGAGTGGGATAGCACATCCACAGCCCTTTTTATATTTTTCTTTTTGAGACAGGGTCTACCTAAGTTGCTTAAGGCCTTGCTAAGTTGCTGAGGCTGGCTTTGAACTAACTCATGATCCTCCTGCCTCAACCTCCCAAATTGCTGAGATTATGAGCACCACTGGCCCAGCTATGTTTGTGTTTTAAGCTGTGTATCATTACAAGAGTCAAAATTAAAAAAAAAAATAAAAAGTTTATAATTAAAAAATTTGCAGTAAGCCACAGATAATTATTAAAGAAATAATTTTTATAGTTTTAGTGTAGCCTAAGTTGTACAGTGTCTATAAATTCTGCAGTTTATAGTAATGTTCCAGGTCTTCACATTCACTCACCACTCACTCACTCACCCAAAATAACTTCCAGTTCTGCAATCTTCATTCACATTAAGTGTCCTACACAGGTATACCATTTTTAAAAACCTTTTATTCTGTATTTTTACTGCACCTTTTTCTGTACTTAGAGACACAGATATTGCCTATGGTATTCAGTGCGGTAACATGTTGCCAAGGTATGCAGCTTAAGAGCAACAAACTATATCTATGTAACCTAGGTATGTAGCAGGCTAGGTATACAGTACACTCTACCATGTTCACGCAATCATGACTTGATATTCTGAAGTCTTCCCATTGCTGATTGACACACGACTGTGCAGACCACATGCACGTTGTTCCACTATATAGAACCAAGGAACATGCAACTAGAACTGGCAACCTTCAACTCCTTAGGCACATCAAAATCTGCAAGTGTACACATGTACTTTTCATTTAATAACTCCCCAAGTAATATATTTTAGCTGTAGATAATCCGAAAAGTGTAGCCAAATGTAAAGAAGCAGAAATTAATAATAATCTCAGAGACAATGACTGATAGTATTGGCCTTTTTCCTTCCAGTCTTTTTTCCCCTGACAGCTGGATTTGAAATACTTATAAGAAAAGGAAGTATCACTTTGGTCAGGCAGTAACAAAAAGGGCAAGAAGAATAATTTCTAGAAGAAATTAATTCCATTGTATTTATAGAATTAACTGAAATTTCATGAGTAAAATCTTGATGCTAACTACAGCAAAAAATGCATAAAAAATCCTTTGAGAAAGCCAAGAAGTGTTAGCATCTAACTTGTTCTAGTGCTACATCCACAAAACCAGAAGAAATAATAATTTATATTGAGCACAATGAGATACCATTATAAGAACTTGTTTTATTTTCTGGACCTTTTTTACTCTAAAATTCTATTTTTTCAGTGAAACTATTAACCCTAATTATTATATCACTGAGAGAAGAACTTTTGCTCACCCAAGAAGAAACTCCATATGGGGGAGCAGGGAAAGCAAAAGGTCTTGTTTCCTTCTCAAAAGTAAGCTTCTAGAGGATACAAAGGAAATATTATCTAAGTATGTTATACATGTCTTTTCTGCACAAGTATACAGCCCAGTAGCACAGCCGCTGTCCTCTATAACTTGAAATGAATAGCTCAAAAGTAAGGCCAACTGAAGAATGATCTGCTTTTCACATTGAAAAATAAGATATTTAAGTGGAACTAGTGACTTCTGAAATGCTAAGAGGACCACTGGAACATAAATATGTTTCGTAGCAATTTCATTGATCATGTACTTTTAAGGTACTATTTAAGAAGGGCTCACATAGAAAAAGTACTTTTGTACTACTTACTGCTGAGTAAACACAAGTTTTAAATAATTTTCAGTGCAACAGACCTGGAATTTTATTCCCCACAGCCTAGTGATTTTAAATGCCCTGTGACCCTCTTAAGCACTGCCAACATCAACATCTGGTACCTGCACAAAGAAACTACACTCTAAACGTTTTTTTTTTTAAATCTTTCATTTTCATCATGTGATTTAAATATGTTTATAAGATAGTTCTCTTTCTCATATACCAAAAAATAAGAAATTATTCTATCTGGCA